>NC_083699.1:65091654-65399570 GCF_033118175.1 Dama dama | reverse complement strand
AACCCTTCATGCCAAGGCCAGTCACTGGAGGCCACAGATTAAAGCAGATCTTTGAATTCCAGGACCACCCTGGCCCTCTCCACATGGGCTGGGCTCGTGCCAGCCCCGGCCGTCTCTGAGCCAGCCCCGGCCATCTCTGAGGTGGATGGAAACCGATGGGAGTGTAAACAGCATGGCTGGCATCTCTTTCCCAGGAATATTCCTTTTCTTAGACTGGTAATTGCCAGCCAGTCTAAGACTTTTCTTACCAGTCTAACTGGGTAACCCCTGAGTTCATGCCTAACTCATTCCAAGGTACAGTTTTTAGAAGAAACTGTCATGAGAGGCCAGGGAAAAAATGTGACTGAGATATGACTAGGTGGAGGGCAGCTGCTGGTATACCTGAGTGATGCGTCAAAAGGCAGGGTTTCCAACCTGTACTGAAATCTGTACTGATTTCCCATAGGGCTCTCTCTGAGATCATGTAGTCCCAGTCTGTGCAAAAAAACTGGGATGAAATACAATGCCAACAGCTACAGTAAATGAACAAGTAAATCTAGTTGCAGGACTTTGCTGAGAGACACCATGAACTCATATACACGCACGTGTGCACGTGCATGCATGTGCGCGCGTGCGCACACACACACATGCTTTAACATCAAGGAGACTTATGGGGCTTGACAATCCTGGTTTCCCAAGACAACCAAGTTTCATGATCCAGGTAGGAACCAGAACCAGACCCTAGAGCAGGGACCCATGAGCCCTCTGCAGTTGTACACAATATTTTGTATATGTGCATACGATTATTTTTCTGAGGAGGGATCGATTATTTTCTCATGATTCTCAAAGGAATCAAAGACCTCCAAAGAAGTCAAGAGCCATAGTCCTAGAGCATTACAGCTGAGAAAGAAAGAGCTTTCTGGGAAGTAGTTCCACCTCCCATCTGACAAATGAGGAAGCTAAGAACCAGAGAGGCACAACAGCTATCTCAAGATCACACCGCGCATTAGTGGCAGAGCTGAGCCTAGGTCACTGTTCTTCTGTCTCTCAGTTTTGTCCAGAGAGGGTGTGTGTGTGTGTGTGTGTGTGTGTGTGTGTGTACGTGGTGTGTGGTGTGTGTATTTGTACTTTTTTTTATTGAACAGAGAGATTTTTAAAGAAAGGGGCAGGGATAGTCTTTAATGAAATGGGCCCCCAACTCCCTGTGGAAAAATGTATTTTCTAGAACAGCGCTGTTCAGGAACCACAGGTGTAACGTAAACATTTCTAGCAGTCCCATTGCAAAATAAAGAGACAGATGATATTAATTTCAACAAAGTGTTTTAGGAAACCCAGTATGTCCAAAATATTGTCATTTCCACATGTGATCCATACTATAATTACTGAGATGGGCACACCACTTTTCATACTAAGTCTTCTCAACGCAGTGTGAGCCTCACACTCACACCGCATCTCGGTTCAGACACCTGGTGTTTTAGGTGCCCAGTGGCCGCGTGGGTGGTGGTTGCCACTTAGGAGGCTGCTGGCTAGATGATATTTCTGCGCCCCCAGCAAGTGGAATGTGTGTCTTGCTTCTCTGATCTCACGGTTCCTTCCAGGAGCAGGGTGGTGTCTCCCGTCCTGGATGTGATTGACGGGAAGACTTTGCAGTATTACCCCTCTGAGGACCAGCAGCGAGGAGTGTTGGACTGGAAGCTGGATTTCCACTGGGAGCCTTTGCCGGAGCGCGAGAGAAGGGCCCTCACTTCTCCTGTCAGTCCCATCAGGTGAGGCTCCTCCCCCGGCCAGCTTTGCCGCTGCCTCCCCCATGCGGGCTCGGGCCAATCCGGGCTCTCCCCCTCTCCTACCAGGTTCAATGCAATTCAGTTCAGTTGTTCAGTCGTGTCTGACTCTCTGCAACCCCATGGACCGCAGCACGCAGGCCTCCCTGTCCATCACCAACTCCCGGAGCTTACTCAAACTCATGCCCATCGAGTTGGTGATGCCATCCAACCATCTCATCCTCTGTCATCCCCTTCTCTTCCTGCCCTCAATCTTTCCCAGCATCAGGGTCTTTTCCAGTGAGCCAGCTCTTTGCATCAGGTGGCCAAAGTATTGGAGCATCAATATTGGAGCTTGTAGCAAGTTACCTAATCAATAAGCTGGGGATCACAATGGTACTTACCTTCTAGGGAGGCTGTGAGGTTTCAGTGAGCTAATATATGAGAAGCATGCAGAAACTGTCAGACACTCAGGGATGGGTGTTATTGTCCTCACATTGTTATATGAGTGGAGTCCGGCGAAGTTTCCAGACCATGGAAGTAGGAAGCGGAAGCATCTTATCTGGGGTCTCAATCCAGCTCTGTCTCACCAGGAAACTCTGGAGTTTCCCAGGGCTCAGATGCTTTCTTGGTAAAAGGGAAGAATTCAGCTAGGTAAATGCTAAGAAACTGGAAGCCTCAATATATGTCCAGCTTTATGGTTCGCTTCTCACGAGTTTGACTTTTAGGCAAATAGCCTATGTTTAACATAGGATATGTTATGTTTAAAACCTAGTCAATGTTCTAGAGAGCTTCTGCTGTGTAACAAACCATCCAAACTTTAGGGTGTGGAGGAACTTTTATTCAGAGCCTGGACTCTGGGTTGTGAATTCTGAAAGGAGTAGTGATGTTGGCTGTTTGCTCTGTGGTGTCTGGGGCCTCAGCAGGACCAGCCTCAACTAGACTAGACTGGCTGGAAATGACTCAACAGCTCGGGGCAGGATTCCCCAGAGTCTGATGCTGGCCATCACTGGGACCCAGTGGGAGCTTCTTCCCTGTTCTCTCCATGAGATCACTGCAGGCGGGTTCCCTGGGGCTTCCTACACCCTAGCACTGGTTTCAGACAGCAAGGGTCCCAGAAGACTCAGGCAAAGCAAGCTGTAATCTCCTACCCAATTAAGAAAATAACGTATTGAGACGAAATTCATATAATATAAAATGAACCATTTCTAAGTGAACAATTCAGTATATTCACAATGCTGAGCAACCATTGCCTCTTTATAGCTCCCAAACATTTCCCTTTTTCTAAAGGAAAATCCCTTCCTTGTTGCCTCCCATTGTCCCCTTTCTCCAGCTGCTAGCAATCCCCAATCCACTGTCTGTCTCCATGGATTTACCAGTTCTGGATATTTTACACCAAGGGGCTCACACAATAAGTGACCTCTTGTGTCTGGCTTCTCCCACTTATCGTGATGTTTCAGAGTATGTACCCCCTTTAATAAGCAAGTCTCAGAGGTCACCCCGGGTCACTTCTTCCACAGCCGCAGGCCCCCTAGATTCCCAGGAGGGAGACGTGGCCCTAACTCACAGTGGGGTCAATGTCACATTGTAGACAGAGCCCAAGGAACAAGGATTCTGCCACCGTTGACCTGCCCAACACCAAGCAATCACCCAAGTTGTTTCCGTGTGCGTAGGCTATGGACACAGAGTGAGGCATTAGTCACAAACAGGACTTCCAAGTGTCTACCCGAGGGTGTGTGACTCTAGCAGCTGACCTAAGCCACCAAGATTAGAAATGTAAAAAGTATCTTTTTATTTTCTACTAACTGAATTTAAGTAATTTCTCTCTTGATCCCTGTCTGCTAATGGCAGAAAACTTCGGGACAAATTAGACAGGTTCAGTGATAGCTTAGCCACCTCGTCATTAGATCTGTCATCCAGGCGTGTCCACCCTCCCGTCCCTCTGGGGTGGACTCTGGGCTCCAGGCTTCCGTGGGGGATGCTGGTGGGGAAGACGTGCTCCACGTCAGGCTCTGGCTGTCTTGTGTTGGGTTCACCATGATGTGTGTGCTTTCACCGGCTGTGGCCATAGATGGGGGCTGGCACGTGGGTCCCGCTGGCCTGCACCCTCCACATGGCATCTGCCGAGGTCCCACATCTTCTTCCGGCCCACCCTGGCGTGCTGATGCTCCGGGAGCCTCTAAGGAGCTGCACCTACCACCTGCCTGCCCGGGCACCACCTAGACCCTATCTCCTAGGGCCAAGGGCCATCTGGGGGGTCTGAACTCCCAGGGCAGCCAGCTGGGAGGTGGGCCATGCGCCCTCTGCTCTCTGGTCCCCAAACAACAAGCAAGGGATCCCCCTCCTCCTGGAATTGCCCTGAAGGTGTCAAGGTGGATACCAGGTCCTTCTCGGGGATCTACCTGAATCTTTGTGTCTTGGTCTCCCCATGGGCTGTCTCTTCTCGCTGAAGGCTGGAGGATCTTATCTAGTTTGGACATAGAAAATCCTGGCTCTGCGAGGATGAGCCCTCACCTTAGGCCTAGACTGCAGCTTTGCCATTAGACTTGAAAACTCAGAGTCTATTGTCTCTGTTCTTGGCTTTGGGGCCACGTTGTAGCCAGCTCAGCAGTCACAACAAAAAACCACAGATTGGATGGCTTAATCAACATGAGATTTATTTTCTTATGTTGCAGGATCTCATTTAGCCTTAATTACTTCTTCAGAGGCCCCATCTCCAAATCCAATACACTGCGGGTTAGGGCTTTGACATGTGGATTTGGGAGGGACACAGACATTCAGTCTAGAACAGGCCCATACCAACCTCAGGCCTCGTATTCCCAGTGGGGAAGGGTCATGGAACTAAGATGCAGGTGTAAGGGGTGGGGTGCAGAACCAGATATGTTTTACCTCCTTCCGTCATAGGCGTGCATCCTGGAAGCACAGAAAGCTAATTCTAACTTCATTACTGGCCTGTCAGCATCTCCTGAGCCCCTGTTTCATGCCATACACTCTACTGAGGGCTGTGAACCCAAAGAATTGAAAGAGAAGTTTCTGGACCTCTCTGAGTTATGGTGTGGGAGGATGGTAGATCTCAGCATTATGAGGAGTGCTGGATAGGTGCGTCCCCAGAGAGTTAAGAGAGGGGCCTGCCTGAGGGAGCAATGTATTCTGCTCCAGCCGAAGCGAAGGGATTCCATTCAAGAGAACAGACTCCTCAGAGGACCTCTGCCCAACCTGAGGCAAAGGCTCCTTGACTCCAGGCACCAGTCCTCTCTGGAACCTTCTTTTAGGCCTCAGGGTCTCTCTGATGCCCAAGGTCACTGCAGTCACCTTGACCCACCCAGTTTGACCTACCATTGGCCAAAGTTCCAGCCAGAGAGAGCCCAGTCACCTTCGCCCGGGGCGGCTGCTCCTTCCCTGAGACCCAGCTGCTGCCCGGCCCCTGTGGAGGCCTCAGGCTCCCCGTGAAGGGCCCACATCTCTTTTTACACTCGTTCATACATTTCTTTTTTTTTTTTTCGTTCATACATTTCTAACTGTGTCTTCCCCACCCTGGGTACTCTGACTGCATGGCCTCTCTCATCAGAGCATGAAAGTGGAATTAGGATGAGGTTGGGTACTGACTATATACAGATGCCAAGAAAATTCCAGAAAGGATATCATCATTTGTACATTTGCAAATGACAGTATTAAGTGATATTTATTGAACATGTGCTTAGTTAATGCTATAAACGTATTATACATATCAGCTGGCTCAGTGGTAAAGAACCTGCCTTCCAATGCAGGAGACCTAAGAGACACAGGTTGGATCCCTGGGTCATGAAGATCCCCTGGAGGAGGGTATGGCAACCACTCGTTTTCTTGCCTGGAGAATCCCATGGACAGAGGAGCCTGGTGGGCTTCAGTCCATAGGGTCACGCAGAGTCTGACACGACTGAAGTGACTTAGCACGCACATGATTCTGTGAAGCAGTTACTGGTAGTAATTACTATTAGTCCCATTTCACACATGTGAAAATGTAGGTACACAGAGGTTAAATTAGAAATGAACTCTCCAGAGGTTGCCCAATTGCATTAAGTTGTTAAGTGGTAGATCCAAGGTTAAACTTGGAGGCCAGTCTCCTGCCACAATGCTCTTCATAGCTCTGCCCTGCTGTGTTTTAAAGACAAGTTTGAAATACAGTCTGTCATTGCCAGGTACATAAAGGCTATACAGATACCCGTGTCAGTTCAGGGCAGGGCTTGCTGCCAAAGGCATCATGAAAAAGCACTTGATTTTCAGAGATCTTTGGGTTTTGGCAAGCAGATGTACTTTACGTGACATTTCTTTGAGTTCCCCAAAACTCCATTATTGTCCCCAATTAGAGGTGATGAAATTGAGCCCAGAGTGGTCATCTATGTCATCCAAGATCTTACAAATTGTAAGTGGTAAAACTGGAAAGAATTACACTACTGGTTTTTATTGTGGTGTAACTTCATATTTTTAATATGTCAAATGTCAGTAATTTTGTTCACGTAAAACTATTGTCTTAGTAATTTAAAAAATCTGAACTCTGAGTCATCCACCCCTGAGGCACACCCAGAGTTTGGCCATATTGAAATGTGTACTCTTTTGAATGAAGCGATTTTGATTCTGAAGCCTCTGGCTCTGTCCTTCTCAGGTAAGCTCTTCTAAAGGATGTTGCTGTCATCTTAATTCCCTCACTTAGGGATTCCAGCTTTCTGTGTTTTTAAAGCACGTGTATTTCCCCCAGAGCATCTGGGGACCTACCTATTCCAGAGTCCCTGCAGCATTCGTCTTAGGGGGTGCGTGCTCGTGAAGCAGATAAGAGTGTGAGGTCAAGAGTGAGGGCAGGAAGAGGCCTGCTGGTCCCTCTGGTCCAGGCCTGGGGCTGCTGGCCTCGGGGCACCTTATTTTAACCAAGGTCTTCTTTCCAAAGACCTCACCAGAGAGGGGGCCCTCCCTGAAGGAGCAGAGTCCAAGGGGTATAAAAGGTCCAGGCAGCCAGCACTCTCTTTTCATGAAACACCAGAACTTGTGACATGCTCGCTTGGCCCCAGTCTTGCAATTAAAAGCCCTGAGGTCTGACTGAGCCCCAAGTCCACTCTCTGGGCTCCTGGAGCACCCCCACCTGCCATGCCCACCCCCAGGCGCTCCGGGTTCTGAACTGCGGTCTGTTCCCTCCCTCTCTTCCCAGGAGCCCCGTGGTGCCTGGCGGGGTGGTGGCCATGGACCGACATTACTTCCAAAACACCGGAGCGTACGACCCTCTCCTGTCACTGCAGGGAGGCGAAAACCTCGAGCTGTCTCTCAAGGTATGCCCTGGGCCGCAGGAGGCCTGGGAGGTATCTCTGGAGCCATGGATGGGGTCACAGCTTGGAGGTCAAGGATGAGGCTTCAGACAAACACAGAGACATCATCCAGGGGGTGTCCCACCCTGCTTTCTGTCCCTCTGGCCTCTCTCTTGGCTTCAGCACAGCCTCCCTCCTGAACCCACTTGAGTCCGCTTGTAGGAAAGGGCGTGTCTTCAGCCATCTCCGCCTGACACAGAGCTTCCTAGACGTCCTCCGAGGCCAGCAGACTTAGCCCCTGGAGAGTTTTCACCGTGCCCACTGGCCGGAGCAAATACCACACAGTTCTGTGTGCTTCGTTTGATCCAAACAACTTAATGGGGCTTCCCCTGTAGCTCAGTTGGTAAAGAATCCGCCTACAATGCAGGAGACCTGGGTTCAATTCCTGGGTTGGAAAGATCCCCTGCAGAAGGAAATGGCCACCCACTCCAGTATTCTTGCCTGGAGAATCCCATGGGCTATAGCCTGCCAGGCTCCTCTGTCCATGGGGTCACAAGAGTCGGACACGACTTGGCAACTAAACCACCACCAAACAACTTAATGAGCATTTGTCCAAACAGTGTAGCCCCACTGCGCACCACTCAATTTCTCAAGCCTTGGATCAGATCGGACCCTCCACCCGCATTTCCTGTTTCTCATTGATTTCTAGCTTGCTTTTTCACTGCAGCAACCCCTGAAAACCCAACCCAGAGAAGACAAACAGCATTGAAAGTACAGCAATCTGAGGTTGAAATCAGTTTGCAGAACTTCCAACAGGTGTCATTCTGTTTCTCCTGAATGTTGAAAATAGCCCACTCAGCCATCTGAGTTTGCTCTGGCACCCTGGGGTGCCTTGGCACCCAGTTTGGAAAGACCATGGTTTGCCTTCTTGATGTCTTTTGGTTCATGTTCTGCCTATCTGAGGCAGGTTTTTGCTTTCCTCTTTGTTCCCAAGTAGGGAATAAGACACTTCTTGTCAGACGAACTCTAGGCATTTGGGAGTAGGAGTGAGTGGAGAGCAAAGAAAGTCCTAAAAGTAGGAAAGACTCTGTTTGAGGAAAGCTTGCTTTGATCTCCACCCAGATGGCTTCTGGTAACTTTGCAGCAGACTTCACAAGCTTTTAGAGATTCCCTGGCCACTAGGGGTTCCCTTTCCCCTCAGGAAGCAGCCTTGGGAGAGTCCAGGTGTTAACAGCACAGATGCATCCTCTAAGTGCTGAATCTGGGCATTTGTTTCAGGAGCGGGGCAGGGACATTCAGGCAGTTGCAGGGGTTCAGTTCAGTCTCTCAGCTGTGTCCGACTCTGCGACCCCATGGACTGCAGCAGGCCAGGCCTCCCTGTCCATCACCAACTCCCAGAGCTTACTCAAACTCATGTCTATCGAGTCGGTGGTGCCATCTAACTATCTCATCCTCTGTCGTCCCCTTCTCCTCCCGCCTTCAGTCTTTCCCTGCATCAGGGTCTTTTCAAATGAGTCAGTTCTTCACATCAGGTGGCCTAAGTATTGGAGTTTCAGCTTCAACATCGGTCCCTCCAATGAATACCCAGGACCGAGTTCCTTTGGGATGGACTGGTTGGATCTCCTTGCAGTCCAAGGGACTCTCAAGAGTCTTCTCCAACACCACAGTTCAAAAGCATCAATTCTTCAGTGCTCAGCTTTCTTTATAGTCCAACTCTCACATCCATACATGACCACTGGAAAGACCATAGCCTTGACTAGACAGACCTTTGTTGACATTTTGAATATGCTGTCTAGGTTGGTCATAACTTTTCTTCCAAGGAGTAAGCGTCTTTTAATTTCATGGCTGCAATCACCATTTGCAGTGATTTTGGAGCCCAAGAAAATAAAGTCTGCCACAGTTTCCACTGTTTCCCATTGTTGCAGGGGTGTGACCCCTCAACCCACAGGTCCCGGCCGGGGACCACCACCCTTGTTCTCCCCACCTTGTCCCTCACCCCCCGGCCCAGAACTCTCAGATCAGGAAACTCTATTCCATCCTGAGAACTAGCGTCATTCTGCACTCGGTACGTCCCAGACATTTTGCCATCCCCTCCCAGGGCCCCTCGTGTCCCATGTCTCTGGAGAGGAGCACAGAGGTGTGAGTTTTCTCCTTTCCTGGCAGACTTGGCTCTGTGGGGGCTCCGTGGAAATCCTTCCCTGTTCCCGCGTGGGGCACCTCTACCGAAATGAAGATGCCCACTCCCAGCGTGAGCGGGAGGCCACCCTGCAGAACAAGGTCCGCATCGCTGAGACCTGGCTGGGCTCCTTCAAAGAAACTTTCTACAGGCACAGTCCAGAGGCCTTGTCCCTGAGCAAGGTAAGGGGGAGCCCAGCAGAGGCTTCTGGGCCCACCCAGGGCTCCCCCAGCTGGAGGCTGGGCCAGGAGTACCTCCCCTCCGCCTTGAAGGGCAGACAGAAGCTTCCAGTGGGTACTTCCATGGGGGCCCTCTCAAGGGGCTCCCCCTCCCGGTGGAGTTGTCCTCTGTCTCTCCCAGCATCTCTGGGGGGCGGGGGGAGTTGGAGGGGGTGGCAGTCACAGCCGGTCCTGGCCTTGAATCCCCTGATGTCTGTGGGGCAGGGTCTGTCATCACATTTAAGGCTGCGACCGATCACCCTGGGCCCAGAGGAGAGACTGGGCGGGGCGTAATTGCTGAGATGGGTCCCTGAGGGCCCTTTCATCCCAGGGAAAATGTTCAAGGCTACGCAATTACCCCAAGACGTTAAACAAATAGAAGCATAAAAGTAAATGTAAAGGACCTCCCGCCAAAGGCCCAGAAAAATAAACCTTTCAAACACTTGATTAAATGTCCACAAACAGGGCATTTTCAACTGGTCCATGACCACTCAGCACTGTTCTGATGGCAGGACATGTGAATACTGTTTGGCGTGGGACGCGGCTCACAGTGACGTGTGCGGTCCCACATCCCTCAGCCTCCTCCCAGATCCCCGGTCCCTCCCCCGCGTGAGCTGTGATGTAAAGCCACTTTCTCAGGGCTGCCGCCTGTGTCTCCCCCTCCCCAGGCTGGGAAGCCGGACTGCATGGAGCGTCAGCAGCTGCAGAGGAGGCTGGGCTGCCGGACCTTCCACTGGTTTCTGGCCAACGTCTACCCCGAGCTGTACCCACTGGAACGCAGGCCCAGGTTCTCCGGAAAGGCAAGGCATGAGAGAGACAAAGGGCAGAGGAGGAGGAAACGGGGCCGAGCGGCTTCCGCAGCCAGGGCCTGGGTTCAGAGGCTCTCCCACCGCCCCGGGCACCCAGGCCCAGCCCAGCGGGGCCTCCCTGCGGGGAATGGCTGGGCTGGGCCGTAACCCACCGCGGGGCCCCTCGCCCTGGGGTGCTTCCACGTCCTTCAGGAGGCCCGGCTCTCAGGATCGCTGGCTTGAGCTTGACCTCCCTCGATTCTACAGCCCGATCGTGGGCCTTGAGCGCCACCGTAGAGAGTGAAGGAGGGGAACGCGGCCGACAGAGGGCGTCTTCGCGCGGAGGGCGGGATTCACCCCTGCGTGTGTCTGCTTACAGCTCCACAACACGGGACTGGGCTTCTGCGCCGACTGCGCGGCGGAAGGGGCCGCTCCGGGCTGCGCCGTGGTGCTGGCCCCTTGCAGCGACGCCCAGCAGCAGCAGGTGGGTGGCCAGCGCTCCCAGACCGCTGGGGGGTCTTTGCCGGGATGCCCCTCTCTTCCTCTGGGGGCCTCTCCTTTCCCGGGTCCCCCGTCCGTGACTGCCTGGTCCCCCACTCTTGTGACCCGTCCCCCCCAACCTGTCCCCAGCTCCTAGCCTAGATGTGGAGCCGTCAGAGAAGGCGAGCCTCTGAGCTCCAGGGGAAGGGCCAGGCTGTTTAGCCAGTGCGTTCAGCTGACAGATAAGGAAACGGGGGCCTGGAGGGTGGCTAGCCCGGGGCGACCAAAGCAGGTGTCTCCAGAATCCCGGAGGGTAAGGGGCAGTGGGAGCGGAGAGGTGCGCCTGCCCCGGCCGCATGCATGTCTCTTGTCTTGTGTGGAAGCGGATCCAGTATTACAAGATCATCCAAAAACATAAAAGACACTGGAAATCCAGAATTCATGGAAAAGACTCCCATTAAAAAAAAAAAAATTATTTACTGGCCAAGCCTCACAGTATGCAGGATCTTCCCCAACTAGGGATCAAACCCATGCCCCCTACAGGGGAAGTGTGGAATCCCAACCTCTGCCCTGCTAGGGAATGTCCTCTTTTTCTTTTCATTGGAGTGTAGTTAGTTGATCTACAATGTTGTGTTAGCCTCTGGTGTATAACAAAGTGATTCAGTTCTACATATATACCTATTTATGTTCTTTTTCGGGTTCTTTCCTGTTGTAGCTTATTACAGGATATTGAATATAGCTCCCTGTGCTATACAGTAGGGCCTTGCTGTTTATCTATTTTGTATGTAGTAGTTTGTGTCTGCTAATCCCAAACTCCTAATTTATCTGTTCCCCCCACCCTTTTTCCCCTTTGGTAACCATAAGTTTATCTTCTCTCTATGTGGGTCTGTTCCTGTTTTGTAAACATACTAAGTGAAGTAACTCAGACAGAGAAAGACAAATATCATAAGATGTCTCTTGTGTGTGGAATCTAAAAGATGATGCAAATGAACTTATTTACAAAATGGAAAAGTTCATCATTTAAATTAAAAATCTATAATCAGAGATCAAAGAAAACTTATGTGCAGGCAAATTCCTACCAGGGCACCTTTTTGAAACCAGTTCAAGACCAGTTCAAGACCATTAGCCAACTAAAACCAGAGACGGGGACAGTTGGTCACCAAGCAGGTGCTAAAGGCACAGAAGCCCTGAGCAAGCGAGGAGACTCCAGAAAACGTCCCCCCTTTACATCGGTGCAACAAACCCGAGACTCGTGACTGTGTTCCTGAGACTCCAGGCTGCTGGCGCTGAGTCTTGCCCGCGTAGATACGCTGTGTCTTTCAGGCATTTAATGTGGATCTCTGGGGACCAAGACTTCCAGGCCAGAGGAGTCTCTCAGTGTAACACAAGAGCCGTGTTTGTGTGTGTGTGTGTGTGTGTGTGTGTGTGTGATGGGGAGAGAGGGCTGGGTTTGGGCAGACAGCCTCATGGCCTCAGCGGCCCCCACCCCACTTGCCAGAGGAGGGGTCACCCAGCTGGATCATCGGCTGCAGGTCTCAGAGCAGCGTCTTCACTCCCCATGCACCGAGCATGTGGTCTGTGAAACTCCTTCCTCTGGGAGAAGGGCTTGCACTCCACAGTCAGAAGGGAGGCAGAGGGTGGAAAAGCCCCTGGGGAAGGGAGGGGAACAGCTCTTCTGGGGCGGGCATGCTGGAGACCGTCCTCAGATTCCTGGGGGCTCCCTCCGCAGCGAGGCTGGAGCCCAGGGTAGCCGGAAGGGCGGGCTGCCCTGTGACAACAGAAGCTTATGACCCGCTGCTGCTAAGTCGCTTCAGTCGTGTCCGACTCTGTGCGACCCGATGGACAGCAGCCCACCAGGCTCCTCTGTCTGTGGGATTCTCTAGGCAAGAATATTGGAGTGGGTTGCCATTTCCTTCTCCAGCTTATGACCCGAGGGGCGGCCTAAGGGAGATGATGAGCATGACCGGCAGGTTCTCCCACACGGGGAGGGTCTCCTTGACCCTGAGGTCCTGCTCGTGGGTGCATGTGGCCAGCAGGATGGACTAGGAGATCGGTGCCGAGTGAGGGGGAGGATCGAGAGGCAGATGGTGCTTCCAGCATCATGTGGGGTCCTGTCTTATGAGGAAGGGCTCCTTCTGTGTGAGGGCATTTCTTCTCTTCAAATTCCTATCACACAAATACCTGCCCAGGTAATGGGATGCCTCTGTGACTATGGCTGAGGGTTGGGGGGATTCACTTCTTTTCACAGCTTGGATGATAACCTAGAAAGTCTAGCCCAAACCTCTCTGCTTTCAGCCTGGGATGGGGCTGTTGCATTAAGCTGTTCTATCTCAAAGGCCTCTATTAAAAACGAACAACAAAGTGTGAGTTCCTGGAGATACTGATGGAACGAGTCAGATAAGCCCCCGAGAGCCTGGGGCCAAAGCCAGGAAAACGCTTTGGAGGGTCCAGCCCTGAAGGCAGGACCAGCAAGGCTCTAGGACCGCAGGGGAAGGCCCTGGGCCTGGAGGAAGCAGGGAATCAGGATCCCTTTGTCCCCTTCCGGTTTTACTGTCTACCAGTGTTCTAGAACACACCCAGAGGCACTCACTCCCAGCCCAGAGGACAGAAAGAAAGCGGTAATGGAGGCCTTATGACAGTGGAAGCACCTCACCTTCTGGCTGTGTGACATCAGGCAGCCTTCTTAACCTCTCAGAGTCTTGGTTTCCTCACCTGCAAGTAGGGATAATAGACTCCCTCATGCAAGAGGAATGTTTTGGAGTTTTGGAGTTAGTTAAGATTCTTGGGCTTCCCTTGTAGTTCAGTCGGTAAAGAATCTGCCTGCAATGCAGGAGACCTGGGTTCAATTCCTGGGTCCAGAAGATCCCCTGGAGAAGGAAATGGCAACCCACTCTAGTATTCTTGCCTGGGGAATCCCATGGACAGAGGAGCCTGGTAGGTTCCCAGTCCCTGGGGTCACAAGAATTGGACACGACTTAGCGACTAAACCACCACCAAGATTCTTGGTGGGGAGGTGGGGATTAGCAACGGCTTCTGTATCCAGAAAAATTGTGAACTAGCTAAGCTGAAACCACCATCTACTATACTAAGAATAAGAAGAAACACACTCTTTTATGTATAAGGAACTAAGTTTATAGCAAAGAGAAATCTCCAGAGACCCTCACAAAACACAGGGCATCCTTCATTGCTTCACCTGAAAGGAAAGCGAAAGTCACTCAGTCGTGTCTGACTCTTTGCGACCCTGTGGGCTATACTGTCCATGGGATTCTCCAGGCCGGAAGACTGGAGTGAGTTGCCTTTCCCTTCTCCAGGGGATCTTCCCAACCCAGGGATCAAACCCAGGTCTCCCGCTTTGCAGGCAGATTCTTTACCAGCTGAGCCACCAGGGAAGCCCAGGAATACTAGAGTGGGTAGCCGATCCCTTCTGCAGGGGATCTTCCTGACCTGGGAATTGAACCGGGGTCTCCTGCATGGTGGGCGGATTCTTTACCAACTGAGCTATGAGGGAAGACCGATGGCTTCGCCTATGTTGCAATAAATAGAATAAAGGAGGAAACTCTCAGAATGTATAAATATGAATGCCACGGAAACTGGAGTGAGGCGGTGTCAGAGGTCAGAGCTAGTGCAGCATGCTATCTGTGGACCTGACAATGAGACGGGGTCTTGCTGACTCCTGCGGAATCTGAGGCTTGCCCCCAGACCTCAGCCCTGTTGCGGTGAGCTCTCCTCCCCTCGTCCAGCTTTGGGCAGGGTCTCCTTTTAGCTGTGCTGACGGCCGTTCCTCTGTCCCAGCGCCTGGAGCACATGGGCCGGCACGCCATCCGCTACGGCGGCCCACGGCACCTGTGCTTTGACGTCAGGGGAGAGCAGGTGATTCTCCAGAACTGCACTGAGGGGGCCCCTGCCGTTCACCAGCAGCACTGGGACCATCAGGAGGTGAGTGGCCCACCCAGGAGGAGCTCGCGAGGCCGCTGGCGGGCACCTGTCTGGCTCTTCCGAGAGGTCATGTCTTACCACACAAGCCTGTGTCCCTGTGGCTGAACTTAGCGGCCTGGCACTAAGGCCTCAGGGGGTGGTGAAGCCAGCCTTGCAGCCCAGTTATCCGCCAGCATCCGGAAAGGTGCTAATTTATCAGTCTCTGTGTCGCTCTGGTCTTCATGCCCTGGAAAGAGGAGACCCCCTGGCTGTAAAGTTTATCAGCTTTAGGCCTCGAGTAGGACTGTGGGGCGTGTTACAGAGGCTGTCAAACCCCACTGGTGGTGTGCTTTTAGGAGCAGAGGAAAGGCCTGCCTCCTGTTCCACAATCAAATAGATGATGGCATCAATCGTACTTTCTTCCTTGGCTAATTTCATGCTGAGCATTTCATCATTTTCGTAAGAATTTAATTCCCATTACCCAGAGAGAGGCTCTAGCTCCTTTCCAGAGGTTAGCATCCATAAGAGGAAATAGGAGGAGTCTAAGTATTTAGACAGAGTGAGCAGTTTAAGGATTGGAAGGAAACAGTATTAACAACTGTCTGTACATTGTTTTTCCTTCACCTCAAATCCCTTCTGACGTGAGCTAGGGTATAAGTACATGAAAAAAAAAAATTAATACACACATCTTTTTAAAATGTCTTATCTTCACCTTTTGCTTGGAAATAAGGGAGGTTAAATAACTAAGCAGAACTCCATGCCTCAGCGCTCTTAAAGCAGGCTGTGAAAGAGGAAAATCATATAGTGTAAGACTTAAGCTGAACTCACAATAAGTGTTGAGAACAAAGCTCTTGGGGCTTTGGTGACAAGGAAACCCAGGGCTCAGGGGGCCACACGTGCTCAAGGAATTCTTAGAAACCAAATTAAGGCCCTTTATGAATGATCACAAAGGATCGTTCTAAGCAAGGCCTCTGGATAAGATAGATTTAGAAACAGCATTTAAGCATAATGTGTAAAAGATTAGTGACTAAGATATACCCAGCATCTTTCAGGCATTAAAAAGTAAGGCTTTAAAAAAGTATTCTTATTCAGCCATAAAAAGAAATGAGGTACTGTTCATAGCAACATTATTCACAATAGTCAAGAGGCAGAAGCAACCCAAGAATCCAGTGATTGATAAATGAATAAACCAAATATGCTATGTACATACAATGGACTGTTATTCCATCTTAAGAAGGAAATCCTGTCATTTGCTTCAACATGGATGAAACTTGAAGACATTATTCTAAATGAAATAAGCCGGTCACAAAAAGACAAATGCTATATGATTACACTTAATATGAGGTGTATAGAGAAGTCAGATTCATACAAACAGAAGATAGAATGGTAGTTACCTGGCACAACAGGAAGGAGGGAAAGGGAAGTTGTCATTTAACGGGTATTGAGTTTCCGTTTTGAAAGAAGAGAAAGTTCTGGAGATCTGTTTCATCACAATGTGAATATACTTAACACGAATACATTTTACACTTAAAAATGGTTAAGGTGGGGCGTTTTGTGTTACATACCGTTGTTGCTGTTGTTTAGCTGCGAAGTTGTGTCTGACTCTTTTGCAACCCCATGGACCATCACCCACCAGGCTCCTCTGTCCATGGGAATTCCCAGGCAAGGATACTGGAGTGGGTTGCCATTCCCTTCTCCAGGGGATCTTCCTGATCCAGGGATCCAACCTGTGTCTGCTGCTTGGCAGGTGGATTCTTTACCTCTGAGCCACCTGGGAAACTTAGGGCTGCATATATTATATTATATAGTAACCAGAATACTCCAATTCCCTATCAGGCCGGTTGACAACACTTTTATCATTCTCTTAATGACTAGCACAAATTGAAGATATTTCTTTCTTTGCTGACTGATTGTGAGGGTCCAACTGGTTTTCTTTCTTTTTTTTTCTTTTTCTTCTCTCCTTTCAGAATGGAATGATTGTTCACATTCTCTCTGGGAAATGCTTGGAAGCTGTGGCGCAGGAAAACAATAAAGATCTGTACTTGCGTGAGTGTGATGGAAAAGCCAGCCAGCTGTGGCGATTTGACAACGTCAGCACCGTGGATGAACGGTGAACGCCACCCTCAGAAGGAACACAGAAGCGTGGCCATCGCAGTTCAACTCCAGGGAACTGCAGCAGCATGTGCCTTTTATGAAGCAGGCCCTTTACGTGTGTGCAGTGGCAAAAACAGAGATGCAAGCTCCATGAATGAATACGGAACGTCTTTTCTTCCTGCCCTTTATTTCACAGCCCACTGTCTGTTTTAGACAAAAAATATGGACCCATTGTCTCACTGTCTTCATCACTGGTAGATGATCATAGCATGGTACAGAAGATTCTTGTTTTTTTTTTCCCCCCTACTGAGCAGTATACCATTTCTTTTATCTCTGATTAAGGAAAGAAGGGTCTTCTCTGGTGGCTCAGCAGTAAAGGATCCACCTGCCAATGCAGGAGAAGTGGGTTCTGTCCCTGGGTTGGGATGATCCCCTGGAGAAGGAAATAGCAACCCACTCCAGTATTCTTGCCTGGAAAATTCCATGGACAGGGGAGCCTGGCAGGCTGTAGTCCATGGGGTCATAAAGAGTTGGACACAACTCAGCAACTAAACACCAACAACAAAGGAAAGAGGCCTGACAACATCTTCAGGATACATAATTCCTACTGATCAATTTATTCTAGACTGCCTTTCCTTGGACTGTCTGTATTGACAACCATAAAATTAAAGTGTGAAGAAGGTGCAAAGTTCTGACATCCAAAAACTTTAGAATAAGCTTATGAGA
The DNA here is from genome assembly GCF_033118175.1 of Dama dama. Taxonomy (NCBI): domain Eukaryota; kingdom Metazoa; phylum Chordata; class Mammalia; order Artiodactyla; family Cervidae; genus Dama; species Dama dama. The sequence goes on along the minus strand of NC_083699.1, from coordinate 65,382,161 downwards.
CAAATTTCACGTTCATTGGTTGAACCATAGCTCAGATGAAGGAAGTAAGCTACTCAGAGAAAATAGTATTACAGAGACTTTTGCCCAATTTTCAGCTCAGCCTAGCAACTGCAAAGAGTCAGTAGACCTGGAATAAGATGTTTTCATGTTCATGAGAATTTTCTTGGGACTTTCTACCTCCATTCACCCTTGCCCTCACTATTCTCTAGCTAGATTAACGATAATCAGATTCTCATGTAATACGCTTCTCTATAGTCATTGGTGTTGGGTCAGCTTAAACTGAATGCTCCCACTAAAAGGAAGTGTGTACAATTGAGAAACTCCTGATGTCCTGTTACCAGGCTTGCGTTGATGGGATCAGAACAAGCAACTTTTGCAAAGAGGCAAATCTCCCTGGGAGGGAAATGCCAGCATCTGAGTCAAAATTCCTTTGAGAGGAACTAGAGTGGGGTGTTGATGTCCATGAGGTTGAAAGGGCTGGGTCTGAGCCCCCAGGAAATGTCTGGTTATCCCCAAAGGGGCCCACATCTGAACATTCAGCCACAGGAAGAACACATCTTCATCAGGGCAGAGTCCATGCTGGTGAAAGCCAGATGGCTCTGTTGCTGTGACTTGGCCCATCTAGATGGGACTTAAGGGTTGTTGAGTGGGGTTGGTTCTGCGATTAAGAAGAGGTGGTGCCCATTTCTCTTCCAGATGGAGTTCCCTCTTCACACGGTCAGCTTATAAATCTCCCCTCAAAGATGCTGATCTCCTCTGGGCTGTCTCAGGATACAGTGTGTTTCAGATAACAAACACTGAGGGTTTCCAAAAAATATCCCTCATAACTATGCATCTCTTCTCTACCTGTTGAAGTTAACGGCACACTGTATTTTTCCTTCCTCAGAATACACTCTAGACCTGGGCAAAGAGCCACTGGCCACATGTGGCTATCTAAACATAAATTCATTAAAATTAAAGAAAATTTAGGCTCTGTTTCTCAGTGGTACTGGCCACATTTCAAGTACTCAAGAGCCACTGTGTTGGACAGCATAGATAATAGCACCTTCCATCATGAAAACACGCCTATTGGATAGCACTGATCTAGACAGATTCATCATCCCATGGAAAGAAGAGATTCAGCCACCATCTTCTTCTTTCAGACTTGTTTATGTTCAACACAAATTCTCCTAATATCCTGAGGCTGAGACAGAGCTAAAAATTCTCAGATGACAACCTTGGGAAGAGTGTTAATAGTTAAAAAAATAAAAGCTAAACTAGACTTCTGTTTTACCAATGAACATTGGTATTGGCATTGTTTGGTATTTAAAGTTGCTGGAATAAATTAATATAATTAAATGAAAGGCTGAATTGAATCGTATAAGTTGTGTTTGACAGTAATTTGCAAAAGGACCCAGATGGCTTATTGCTTAATTGGTTGAACAAAGCAAGAATGTGGTGTTCCTTGCTTCCTTAACCATCCCCATGATTTATTACTTTGTTAGAGAAATGGCTGTCAACTCAGTCCCTGGCTGGTACTTAAAGACCCTTAATTTAAACAAAACAGATGCCTCCACTTAATTCTCAAAGAAATTCAAACTTCTCCTCATCATAGAGTAATAGTATTCAAATCCTCTCCTCTAAGTTCTGATTTTATCTACAATGATCAGTTTAAAAGTGGAGAAACCTGGCCATCAGAAGATTTGATTCCCAAGAGTTTCACTTGTCCATCTGAATTTTATAAGACTTTATTGTTTGGATTTTAAGATTGAATTCACCATCATTAGTAAGTAATGATCTAGACAGATTCATCATCCCATGGAAAGAAGAGATTCAGCCACCATCTTCTTCTTTCAGACTTGTTTCTATTCAACACAAATTCTCCTGATATCCTGAGGCTGTCCTGCTGTGGGGACAGAGAGTTTTCAGCCAACAATGTTAAGAGTCCAACACTCTTTGTGTTATTTCATAACAAAAGCAGATGTCATCCCCAGAGGGGCCCTGATCTATTTCCTCTTTGGTCTCAATGCATTAATCTCACTGGCCAACTTAGAATCTCAACTCCCATGAACATCAGACAGTCCCCCGGCCCAAGCTGATGGTGTGTCAGTCACTGTGCCAGAATTTGACATCATTGGAGGTCACGTTATCATGCCCACCTCAAGGGGAGCCTTCCGCTTTGCCCTGAGAGGCCATGAAAAAGCCAGTTGGGCACCAAACGACCTGTGACCAGTCACTAAATCTGGACACTGCCGTGGGCTGCCTGATGGGCACAGCTCTACATATTGTGGACACTGTTTATGCTTGTTCTGTAAAGGCTCTGTTAGAAATGCAGCTTGTTTGGCCAAAGCCCAAAGCACCTACAAGTCCTGCCCTGACTCTTCAAACGCCTTGATTTGGGCATATTTTCAATAATTATGTTGAGCACAATAACCAAGGAGGTGATATTTCCAGGATTCTAGAATCCTCTGCTATTTCTGCGTTAATTATATTCCAGTCTCCAATGTTTCTGCAATCTCCTGGTGGCTCAGATGGTAAAGCATCTGCCTACAACACGGAAGACCCGGGTTCGATCCCTGGGTCGGGAAGATCCCCTGGAGAAGGAAATGGCAACCCACTCCAGTACTCTTGCCTGGAAAATCCTATGGATGGAGGAGCCTGGAGGGCTGCAGTCCATAGGGTCGCAAAGAGTTGGACACAACAGACTTCACTTGACTTCAATGTTTCTGCAGTTTCAACCTCCTCTTCTGTGAAATGTGCTCTTTAAATAGGGAAGTGTGTCCTTAGCATTGCTTTAATATTGTGAGGATCTTTGCTGATGTGGCTGTTCTTTGCACAGGTCTGGGATGTTGATATTTTTTAATCACCAAAGTCTCTACATTATACCAATATGCTATGCTCTCATGAGATCAAAGCAAGTCACCTGACTCTTTTTGGGTTAAGAACAGAGTCGGCGTGGTTACTTTACTTCCAGTGATAGTTTGCAAGCTCAGCCCAAACAGATCAGCATCACGTTTGAAAATTGTTGTTGTTGTTCAGTTGCTAAATCATGTCCAACTCTTTGCAACCCCATGGACTGCAGCACACCAGGCCCCTCTGTCCTCCACTATCTTCCAGAGCTTGCTCAAACTCATGTCCATCGAGTCGGTGATGCCATCCAACCATCTCATCCTCTGTCATCCCCTTCTCCTCCTGCCCTCAATCTCTCCCAGCATCAGGGTCTTTTCAAATGAGTCAGCTCTTCACATCAGGTGGCCAAAGTATTGGAGCTTCACCTTTAGCATTAGTCCTTCCAATGACTATGCAGGACTGTTCTCCTTTAGGATGGACTGGTTGGATCTCTTTGCAGTCCAAGGGACTCTCAAGAATCTTCTCCAGCACCACAGTTCAAAAGCATCAGTTCTCTGGTGCTCAGCCTTCTTTATGGTCCATCCCTCATATCTGTACATGATTACCAGGAAAACCATAGCTTTGACTGCACGGATCTTGTTGGGAAAGTAATGTCTCTGCTTCTTAATATGCTGTCTAGGCTTGTCATAGTTCTTTTTCCAAGGAGCAAGCATCTTTTAATTTCATGGCTTCACTTACCATTCGCAGTGATTTTGGAGCCCAAGAAAATAAAATCTGACACTGCTTCCACTTTTTCCCCTTCCATTTGCCATAAAGTGATGGGACTGGAAGCCATGATCTTAGCTTTTTTTTATTGTTGAGTTTCAAGCCAGCTTTTTCACTCCCCTCTTTCACCCTCATCAAGAGGCTCTTAAGTTCCTCTTCACTTTCTGCCCTTAGAGGAGTTTGAAAATTTCTGAACTGTACAGCTAACTCACAGTCAAGTGATATTCCAGAACCCTTGACAAATGCTAAATGAAGATGACGGGGCGAATTCTCCTGCAGCTTGGACTTAAGGTGTCCTTCCTCCTTGAGGACCAGTGAGTGAGAAGTAGAGAGAGGCCACTCATGTTCCACTAATTGATGCCCCTCCTTGTGGAAAACTGAAGCCTAGGGAAGCAAAGTTCCCCTGCAACACAGAAAATTTCCCTCTCATATTCCAGTTATTTTTCAGTTACTGGTACATACCAGTATTAGAGGATATCAGGTATACTCTAAATTAGGAGTAGAGAGCATGATAGCTCTCCAGAAGAAAGTGGAAGAGAAGGGTCAAACAATATCATGGACATCTAAAGAGCAAGATGGTCAAAAACATATTCCTAGTGGGGGCAGAAAGGGTTACCAGAGGGATTTTCAGAATTGTGTCTAGTCCTCAGTCTAAAACTTTATTTCCATTGCCCCGAACTTTCAGCCAAGCCTTCCACACTGACCAAGTCCTGTGTTGGAGGATGGGAACACAGAACTGGGCTGAGCCCCTGTCTGGGACTGAGTCCAGAAAGAGCAGCCTTTGCAGGTCAGAAATAAAGTTTTAGATCCAGAAAGGCTGGGCCTCGGGAATCAGGGCAACACTGTTACAGAAAAGAATGGACACCAATTCTAGCCGCACATCCCCGCACAGTGCCAATCCGGATAAATGCACTTGGGTCAGATAGCATTTTAAAATGATAACTTAAAGTTTTAAATTATATTTAGTATTTATTATTTTTCTACAGAGGGCTAGACAGTAAATATTTTTGGCTTTGCAGCCGCACGGTCTCTGCCCTGACTCTACAGCTCTGCCCTAGTAGCACAAAAGCAGGCAGAGTCAATAATAGACAGATGCACGTGCCTGTGTTCTAATAAAACTTTATTTACAAAAACAGGTGGTGGGGCTGATGTGGCTCACAGGCCTTGTTTACCATCTCCTTTGAGCTGCAGAAGGAGACAAATGATAGAGCCTTTAAAAACAGAAAACTGTTCCCAAAGAAACTGTGACTAAAGGTGGAAAGTTTAAAAATAGGGTGTTTTTACATTATAAATAACCAAAAGGCAAAGAAAACACAAGAGGGGAAAAAACAGGATCTAATTGTAAACAGACTCCAATCCTTTTTAGAAAGAAATAGAAATAAACAAATGACTCATTTTTTTTTTAAATCAAAATATAAAACACTGACCCTGTAGCTGTCAGCTGCCTTTCCCTGGACACACAGCTGCCTCGCACCTTCCCTCTTGACAGGTCGGGCAGGGCCAGCTTCCTAAATGAGACCACAGGCAGCATCACCAAGGAAGGGAGGGGTACTAAGGAGCAGAGTACCCCTCAGCATCTCAGTCAAGCCAATGGGATTCAACTGCAGGAACAGATGAAATCTGATGTGTTTCTAGGTTACGGTGGTGAAGACACTCACAAAGGACAATGCACACCCTCCCTGCCTTCCCCCAACACGCTTCCCTTGCAACTGGGATGTGAGGACCATCAGATATGCGCTCCTGTGTGGAGCAAGAACCATGGCCTCTGCGTGTTTACATAAACTCTGGTCCTTGGCAGCCCATTCAGCCAGACTTCAGCACACAAGCTGGAGTCAAGCCAAGCAGAGGGTCTCCCAACAGCAGGGCTCGAAACCAGGCTGTACGAGGCCAACCAGCCTCGCTCCTTGTGCTCCTGAGCCGACACGGCCCACGGAGTGTGTTGAAAGGCCAGACCCAGGGGCACCTCTTGCCTGGTGCAACCTACATGGAAAGCTGCCAGCCCGTCATGCGCTTTGAGAGCTGGCACCTGCATGCCCAAGGCTGGCTCCGGATAAACAGCCTGGGGACACCTCCTCCCCGCCACACACACAGCTCAAAGCACCCGACCCCACCTCTGCTCTGCACGCCGCTGACCCCGCCTGTGCAGGGAGCCGTCACCACGCACAAGGGACAGGCGTCCGCATCGCTCCGACCGCCCAGAGAGAGGCACGGCTGGGCACGCTGAGCTGCCGAGGACAGGGCTTGCTTTGTTTGCCCCTGCTGGTCAGATGCCTCATGGAACGGGAGGATGAGGAGCCCCACTTCCTACTCTTTATTGGGAATGCTATTTTCTTCTCCAGTCAGCTCTTAAGAGTATCCTTAAAAAAAAAAAAGAGTATCCTTAACCTCTCTCCACAGAGGCCCGTGCCCATGGCTCTAGTGGTGGTTGCTTTGCTGGGTGGTGGAGCTGCTACCGTCTCCCCGAGGCTCCAGCCCTTGACAGGGACATCTCCGCATGGACCGTTTGAGCAAAGCCCCCGCAGCTGCTCAGGGCTCCGGCGCCCTTCTCAAACCTTGCATTGCCTCCCTAACCAGCTGGCCCGAGCCTAACAGGTGGGGCCCAGATGGACACGTGGTACCAGTTGCCTTACGACGGCCCTTGTCCAGCACTGCTAGTCCGCCTAACTCACGGCGGAACTCTGTCCCAGGCTGAGCAACAGGCTTTCTTCAGCAAAGAGCCATGGTCTGCGCTTCCTCGTTCCCCCTTAAAAGTGAGTGAAACGGTTAGTCACTCAGTTGTATCTGACTCTTTGTGACCCCATGGACTGTAGCCAGCCAGAGACTCCTCTGTCCATGGGATTCTCCAGGCAAGAATACTGGAGTGGGTTGCCATTTCCTTCTCTAGCGGCCCTGGATCTTCCAGACCCAGGGATCGAACAAGGTCTCCTGCATTGGCAGGCAGATTCTTTACCATCTGAGCCACCAGGGAAGCCCCTGTCCCCCTTAGCACTTACCCAAGGGCTGGGTGCTCGACTCCATGGATTCTATCACAGAGGGAAAACCAGGAAGTGTAGTACAGATGAACGATGTTTCAAGAGATTGGAGAAAAATCAAGTCGAAAAAGCTTTCTATGCTAACTAGGCAAGAGACAATAAGACCTCTGTGACAAAGACACGTACCCATCATCAGAAATAATAGTAATGACAGCCACAGGTGATAAATCTGTGCCTAACCCTTAACTCATGTGATTTCTTGTTATATTCACAATAGGCCAACAAAGTAGGTACCATTATAATCCTCATTTTATCTTTTCCCATTCTATAGTTGAAGAAAGAAAGGCTTACATGGATGAAGAAATCTTCCCAAGGCCACAAACTAAGAAAGGGATGCAGTTAGATCACAAACCCAGGTTCACCTGGTTCTAAGGTCTTTATTTTCAACCTCCACATTGTATTGATAGTTTATAGTGAAGGATGTTGGATTCACGATCTCCGAAGAAGATTTAGCTTTGGGACCAGGGACAGGCTTGATCACTCAAGAGCATTTGTGTAACAGAGTCTTACTAAAGTGTAAAAAGGGACAGAGAAAGCTTCTGACAGAGACATCAGAAGGGGGACATCAGGAGAGCACCCCCCTTGCTAGTCTTATCAAGGCCTTATACACTTTTACCAGACCCACTCCCACAACATGCATCTTAAATTAACAAGATTAGAACTAACAATAGAAAGGTCTTACCAGACCCACTCCCACAACACAGTCTTAAGATAATAAGTTTCAAGTTTCTTGTTAGGAAAAAAACATGTCCTTGAGCAAGATACATTGATGTTATATAATCATTGGTACAGAGGACGTCCACCGAGGGATGCCTTCCCTTCACCTTTTGATTTTGAGGGGAGGCTGTGTGGCTGAGCTGAGCCACAGGGAAGCCAGTGAAGTGAGTGAAAGTCACTCAGCCGTGTCTGACTCTTTGCAACCCCAAGGACTATACAATCCATGGAATTCTCCAGGCCAGAATATTGGAGTGGGTAGCCTTTCCCTTCTCCAGGGGATCTTCCTAACCCAGGAATCGAACCCAGGTCTCCCACATTGCAAGCAGATTCTTTACCAGCTGAGCCACAAGGGAAGCATGCTTTTGAACTGTGGTGTTGGAGAAGACTCTTGAGAGTCCCTTGAACTGCAAGGAGATCCAACCAGTCCTTCCTAAAGGAGATCAGTCCTGGGTGTTAATTGGAAGGACTGATGTTGAAGCTGAAACTCCAATACTTTGGCCACCTGATGGGAAGAGCTGACTCATTTGAAAAGACCCTGATGCTGGGAAAGATTGAGGGCGGGAGGAGAAGGGGATGACAGAGGATGAGATGGTTGGATGGCATCACCAACTCAAGGAACATGGGTTTGGGTCAACTCCAGGAATTGGTGATGGACAGGGAGGCCTGGCGTGCTGCGGTTCATGGGGTCACAAAGAGTTGGACATGACTGAGCGACTGAACTGAACTGTGTGGTTCAGATGGTAAAGCGTCTGCCTGCAATGTGGGCGATCTGGGTTCAATCCCTGGGTTGGGAAGAGCTCCTGGAGAAGGAAATGGCACCCCACTCCAGTATTCTTGCCTGGAAAATCCCATGGACAAAGGAGCCTGGTAGGCTATAGTCTATGGGGTCACAAAGAGTCGGACATGACTGAGCGACTTCACTTTCACTTTTCACAGAGCGTAAGGGAGAACATGAGTTGTTTTGTTGTGTAATCATTAGCTCTGGGCTTAAAGAAAGTCTTAAACATTATTGTCATAACAACTCAGAGTTTAAGAACATCTTATGTGACTAAGACAAAGCAATGTATAAAAAAAAAAAGTTTGTCCCTTTCTCCTCCTTGAGGACCCTGGACTCCTTATCAACCTACCTAAGGATTATCTCTCTCAGTATTGCCTCCCAGTGTTTGTTACAATGACCTACACAGAAATGGGTAAAAATAAGGGTCAAGTTGTTTTCAGTTCAGTTCAATTCAGTCGCTCAATTGTGTCTGATTCTTTGCGACCCCATGAATTGCAGCACGCCAGGACTCCCTGTCCATCACCAACTCCCGGAGTTTACTCAAACTCATGTCCATCGAGTCGGTGATAACATCCAGCCATCTCATCCTTTTTCGTCCCCTTCTCCGCCTGCCCCCAATCCCTCCCAGCATCAGGGTCTTTTCCAATGAGTCAACTCTTCTCATGAGGTTTTAGGATCTACCAAAACTTAGTCTGTTTAATGAGTTCAGGTGCAAGTAAAAGAATAACTGGCTCCCAGGTGATGATGAAATGGCACTCTTCAGTCATTTCAGATGCCCTGTTCAAAGGCAGGTAGGTCCCCATTGGCTGCAATAGCCCAGAGACCTCATTCATCAGCAGGCTCTTGGTGCCTTCCGCTTACCCTCCCTGCTGGCTTTGGATTCTGGCATCCACCCCATCATGCTTACAGGACGTCCATCCTGACATCTACCATGACGTCCTTGGCCAGCATCCCAGGTAGGAAGGAAGAGAGGTGGCGGAAGGATGCTCTCCTCCTGCATCTTTGTGCTGAGAGAGATCTACCCCTGACCTGCCCCCGACTCCCTATCAGTAGACGTCCCTCTGCCTCATTGGCCGGAACTGGGTCACAGGGTCACAGAAAGTACCTCACACAGAGGAGGCTGGGCACCCTGCCGCCCAGACCTCACTGGGGCTCTGCCAGCCGGGAAGACGGGAGCTTGACTGGGGCAGGGCCGGTGTCTGCTGCTGAGACAACACCTCATACAGGATGAGACGCAGAGGTGTTTTGATCTCTTTTCTCACACACCTTCTGGAAAACACTGTGGCCCCAAGCACCAGCCCGTAAAACTCTTTTCCTTTACTCCTGTCTCTGAGAGGCAGGTTTCCATTTGCTTTCTAAACGAAACATAAGCTGCAAGTACGTACAGCTTTTGAACATGAGGAAGTCATGCCCCTTGGGATTTACAATGACATTCCTCCTGTCTTGTGAATGATATAGGAATTTGTTTGGGGGATTTTATTTAAAACAACAGTTTCAGCCTGCTGACTCATCTGCTCCTCATGAGTGGGAGAACTCATTACATGGCAGTTGTCAAGGGGCCTCTGGATTTCCTCAAGGCTTTCTCATAAGGCAAGTGCTTAAGACAAAATCCTCTAGCCCTTTGGTCCTAATCCTTGTCTTCTTTGCTCAGTGATTAACCAGAAGGTGCGGCATCTGCTGACACCCACGAGGACTGAGTCGGCAAAGTGAGAACCTTTTTGTGCTCTGATGAGTTTCAATGGCTGAGCTTTAGGAGGCCTGCAGAGCTCAAAGTTAAGCTTCTGAATGATACGTTTACTGTCCACATCCCAGATTACATTGCTGTTTCCAGAGTGAATTCTAGACACTTCGGGTCACTTTCCAAATTAAAAAGAACCAAGTATTTCTTGAATCTCTATTATGTACCAAGGACACGGCTAAGTCCTCGTCCCATGTGTTTTGGGGAAGCTAAGCTCGGATGACTTTGATGAGCCATCCATGAATCAGAAAATTGCAAAACATCATCTTCACTGCCTATTATATCAGTGCAGACTCAGATGGAGTTGGATATGTACTCTCTGGTTTCTGGGAAGGCAAAGCTATTTCAAAAACAATTCCAGGAAAGTAAATGAACAGGCTTCTTAAGTACACTTGCCAAGTGGGACACAAAATAGACTTACACTTGTAAATAATTATCTTTTCCAAAAATGCCACAGCAACAGGCCCAGCATCCAGTGACCCTTCCAATAGCTATGTGTGATGAAATAATTCACCTATATTCAAATAATTCCCAGGTGTTTCTCCAGCCTCGACTCCTCCCTTGAACCTCGGATTCATTCATTCAAGCACCTTCAATCTTTCCTACAGTTCAAGTGATCTCGATAAAATGCTTCCCTTGATGGAATCCCCTCTATGGCTCACCCATTATTTTCAGAGTAATGCCATGGGTCCCCAACATAGTGTGCCTACAATGTCTATCCTAGCCTGGCCTTTAGCCTCTGGACTCACCGGCTGCCACTCATCCCACTGTCTCCAACACATAGTCCCTAATACAACGCTCTTTCTTTTCTACCTGCCTTTGTTACGCTGTGCCCTTTACCAAGACTGCCTTTTTCTAGGGAACCCTCCTACAACTGTCAGTAGGAATGTAGGTTGGTGCAGCCCCTTCCTCAAAAAACTAAAAACTATAGGGTGCTGATGAAAGCAATCGAAGAGGACACAAACAGATGGAAGGACACACCGTGTTTTGAATTGGAAGAATGAATGTTGTCAAAAATGACTACACTACCCAAAGCAATCTACAGATTCAATGCAACCAAATTACCAACAGCATTTTTCACAGAACTAGAACAAAAAAATCTTAAAATTTGTATGAAGACACAGAAGATCCCAAACAGAGAAAGCAATTTTGAGAAAGAAAAGTGGAGCTGGAAGAATAAGATGCCCTGACTGCAGACTATCCTACAAAGCTACAGTCATCAAAAGAGTGTGGCACCAGCACAAAAGCAGACATATAGATCAATGGAATAGGACAGAAAGCCCAGAGATAAATCCACACACCTATGGTCAATTGATTTACAACAAAGGAGATAAGACTATACAATGGAGGAAAGACAGTCTTCAATAAATGGTGCTGGGAAAACTGGACAGCCACATGCAAAAAACGGAAATTAAAACTCTCTTCAACACCATACACAAAAAATGAACTCAAAATGCATTAGAGCCCTAAATGTAAGACTGGACACTGTAAAACGTTAGAGGAAAACATAGGCAGAACACTCTCTGACATAAATTGCAGCAGTATCTTCATTCCACCCCCCAGAGTAATGGAAATAAAAACAAAGACAAACAAATGAGACCTAATTAAGCTCAAAAGTTTTTACGCAGCAAAGGAAACTATAAACAACACCAAAAGACAACCCACAGATTGGGAGAAAATATTTGCAAATGATGTAACCAACAAGGGGTGTTTCCAAAATTTACAAACAGTTCATGCAGTGTAATATAAAAATAAAAAACCCACTCAAAAAATAGGCAGAAGACCTAAATAGACACTTCTTCAAATAAGACATGTAGATGGCTAATAGGCATATGAAAAGATGTTCAACAGCATTAATTATAGAAAGTAAAGAAAGTGAAGTCACTCAGTCGTGTCCAACTGTTTGCAACCCCATAGACTGTAGCCTACCAGGCTCCTCTGTCCATGGGATTTTCCACGCAAGAGTACTGGAGTGGGTTGCCATTGCCTTCTCCCAGGGATCTTCCCAACCCAGGGATCAAACCCAGGTCTCCCGCATTGCAGGCAGATGCTTTACCGTCTGAACCACCAGGGAAGTTCATTAATTATAAGAGAAATGCGAGTCAAAACTATATTGGGATATCACCTCACACCAGTCAGAATGGTCATCATCAAAAAATTTGTAAACAATAAATGCTGGAGAGGGTGTAGAGAGAAGGGAACCCTCCTACACTGTTGGTGGGAATACAAATTGGTGTGGCCACTGTGGAGAACCATATGGAAGTCCCTTAAAAAAACTAAACATAGAGCTGCCATATGATACTGCAGTCCTCCTCCTGGATATACACCCAGAGAAAAACATGATCTGAAGGACACGTGCACCCAGTGTTGACTGCAGCACTGTGAACAACAGCCAAGACTTGGAGGTAACCTTCATGTCCATCCACAGATGAGTGGATGAAGAAGAGATGTACATATAGGCCACAAAGGAATATTACTCAGCCATAGAAAAGAATGAAATACAGCTATTTGCAGCAATGTGCGTGGATCCGGATATTGTCACACTAAGTGAAGTAAGTCAGGGAAAGACAAATATCATATGGATACTGCTTACCTTCTGAATCTAAAAAAATAATGATACAGATGAACTTATTTGCAAAATAGAAATTGACTCACAGAGAACAAACTTATGGTTACCGGGGGAAGGGGAGGGGGAGGGAGAATTAGGGAATTTGGGATTAGCAGAGGTAAACTATTATATATAGAATGAATAACAACAAGGTCCTACTGTAAATCACAGGGAACTATATTTGATATCCTGTGATAAACTATAATGGAAAAGAACGTCTATATATGTATAACTAAATCACTTTGCTGTATGACAGAAATGACAACATTGTAAATCAACTATACTTCAATAAAAAAATTTTTAAAAAAGAGTTCCCTTTTCTCCTCCTATCAGCTTGTTCTTATCTATCATGGCTGACAGTTCATGTAGCATCTCCCCCAGAGAGTCCTCCCCAAGCCCCAGGGCTGGGCTAAGCACCCCTCTTCTGGGGAGCTGGGTATGTAGCTTTGCACGAACATGGACCACTCTGTACTGAAATGATCAAACATATGCCTCCTCCACTAGTCTAGAGTTTTGCCCATATTTTTACCCAGAGTCCCTAGCGCAGTATCTGACTCTTGTTAGACACATAATACACGCTTGTGGAACTTTAAGGGAAGTGATAACGTGTTTGTGTGTGTACCTTGAGTCAAGTAGAGTGAATGCAAGAAAAGTTACAGAACTTCAATTTAAGAGCTCTTATTTGAGCTCAAATTTAAGAAGACTTTGGGAACTTCCCTGGTGGTCCCGTGGTTAAGACTCCACACTTTGACTGCAGGGGGCATAGGTTTGACCCCTGAGCTGAGAACTCCCACACGCTGTGCAGTGTAGCCAAAAATATATGTATGTATTAAGAAGATGTTGTCCTGATTACTTTCTAGTCTTCCAGACTCTTTAGATTAGGAGGCAAAAGTTCTAAATAAGCTAAAACAATTTTTTAAAAGAACTCACAAGTCTAGTTCTTTGGAATCAAACTGCCAAAAGAGTATCATCTTAAAAAAATAATAATAATGATGCATAAAGGCACACGAATCAGGCAAATCAGTGTGCTGACTATAGAAGCAGACTGTGTGCAATCCATTACTTTAAATAAGGACATTGAAGAGAAACGCTTCAAAGCCTGGAAATGATGACCCAGAAGATAACAGTGCAGAGGACAAGTAAGCCCCAGAACCTCACATGGAAGACCTGGCCTTCTACCCCGAGTCTGTGGGGTCCCAGAGCAAACCAGGGAGATGAAGACACACTGCGGACTCTGGTTAAACATGGAGCAGTGGATTCCCGATGAGGGTGGGTTCTTATACAGCCGCAGAATAAACGTAGCAGCCACGCATACAGTTCCCAAACTCAAACGCGCTTTTATTTTCGCTCCTCGGGAGTAAGTGGATGTAGGGCACCTATCCGGTGAGTGCCGGGCGCCTCCCCTGGGTGGAGTCTGAGTTTTCAGGGCTGGCACAGCATAGAGGCGTCAGAGGCCAAGTGGGCATTTTCGCTTTGGTCTACACAAGTGACTTCTGAATCTTCTTCGTTAACACGGAAAAGGTCTCTCTGAGCCTGGACTCCTGAACTCAGGATCTGGAAACAGTGCTTCACCCTGTGCCTCTCTGGGGTCACAGGAGACTTGCTGGGCGGGTCCTGTGTCCATTATTACCTCCGGGATATTCCCAGGGGCGGGAAAGACTAACTCCCATCCTCAGCTGCCCCACGCTGGATGTCGGGGACACCCTCTGCCCTCACTCTTCCCACAGCCACCTGGGCTCCCATGCTGAGTTGACCCCGGGGACACGCTGGGGGCTTGTCATCCTCTCGGGTCCTCCTGGGAAGCCACAGATTCACTCTGCCCTTGACAGGCCCCTCACCCCTACCCGGGCTGGCCCAGCGTTTGCTTCACCCCAGCTCCGTCCCACCGCAAACTGGGGGTGGCCAACCTCTGGGACAATGGGGAGGGGCATGGTGTGAGTTTCCCTCTGACTCTGCAAGGAAAGCCTCAGAATCTGTGCGTCTACCCTCAAGTCCCCTTAGAACCTAGATTTTCGTTTGAATTTTTATTTTTTCCCCCGAGATCGGTGCTACCAACCGGATGGGCCTAGGCATCTGTATTTTTTAAAGATCTCTCAGTGTTTCTGGCAGGTAGCCAGAATCAGGATTCTCATGCCCTTGAGACGTAGCCTTATCAAGTAACTGCCTTTTAACCACTGCAGACACCAGGACAAAACTAAACTTTATATTCTTCATAGCTTAAAAAAAAACTGGGTGCTGGATTACTTAGGATGCTTTGGTTTATAAGCAGAAGAAAACCTAACCCTAACTGGCAAAAGAGGGAAATAGTAGACTCGTGTAATTGGCAAACCTGGGACAGCTTCAGGTCAAGCTTGATCCAGGATTCAAAAGGATCACCAGATCCATTACCTGGTCTGATTTCCTGGTTCAGCTCTATTACCTGGTCCCCAGGACGGCTACTTGCTGGCTTTAGACAACCCCACTTGTGGCCACAACAACTCTTGCTGCATAACAAGTTATCCCTAAATTAATGGACTAAAACAGTTACTTTGTTATAACTTGCAGTTTCATGGATTGTGAGTTTGGGCATAGCTGAACTAGGCAAGTCCTCTGCTTCATGTGGCAACAACTGGTGTTGCTTGGTGGTTTTCAGCTGGTGGCTGGCTGGTCTAGCCTGGAGGGTCCAAAACAGCTGCACTCACACACCCAGCCCCTTGGCCAGAGTGTCCGGCAGGCTGCTCGGCTGGGCCCTCCCCACTCAGGGTCTGTCCCATGGTCCCTGCAGCAGCGCTGTCCGGCCTCTTCCCCGTGGCTCAGTGGACCAGCACAGAAGCTACTGGTCCTCTTAAAGGCCTGACCTGGAACTCATACACACCCCTTCCACCATTCTCCTTGCTCAGAGCAACCACAGATCAACCCACATTGAAGAGGAGGGCAAACAGACTCTGCCCATCAGGTTCAGTTCAGTTCAGTCGCTCAGTCGTGTCTGACTCTTTGCGACCCCATGGACTGCAGCACACCAGGCCTCCCTGTCCATCACCAACTCCCGGAGCTTACTCAAACTCATGTCCATCGAGTCGGTGATGCCACCCAACCATCTCATACCCCAGTCATCAAAGGGAAGAGTTAAAAAAACAAACAAACAAAAAAAAAAACCCCTGCGCTCATCAGTAAAGTGAAGTGAAGTCGCTCAGTTATGTCCGACTCTTTGTAACCCCACGGACTGTAGCCTACCAGGCTCCTCTGTCCATGGGATTTTCCAGGCGAGAGTACTGGAGTGGGTTGTCATTTCCTTCTCCAGGGGATCTTCCCAACCCGGGGTCGAACCCAGGTCTCTTGCATTGCAGGCAGATGCTTTACCATCTGAGCCACCAGGAAAGCACCATCCTAACAAGCCCAGTGGCAAGGCTGGAGTTCGTGTCCAAAATCCGCAGCAAGAGCTCTGAGGGTCACTCTGGTTAAACTGGCTGGGGGGATGCACCTGCCCCTGGCCCACCATCTGTGACCAGGACCTTGGGGATTGTGATCGGAGTGGAGATAGCCCCAGGCCACACTGCAGCTCAGAAACTCTGCAGGCAAGAGCTAGCATTGGGGAGGCAGGCTATATTGGGGCAATCCTAACAGCAGATGGGAATGAGGCTGTGGATGTGGGTGCCTTCTTTAAGAGGTGACCCCAGGAAACAGGAGTCAGCGAGTCAGGAGAGTGGGGTAGAGAGTGAGGAAAAGCCAGTGGAAGGGTGACATGAGCCAAGGGCTTGGTTCTTTCTCCTCTGAGACACCTACAGGACTTGGGTCTTCCAGAAGCGTCCACCGGCAGGGCAGAGGCTGGGACCTTTTTCCACCAGAGCTCCTCTCTTCCTGGTTGACGTGGCCCCTGGGGGCGTCAGCTCTCTTTGGGCACCTTAGAGACTGAGAGGGCAGAGAGCTTCCAGGCTTCAGAGAAGGCCCCGGGGCAGGAAAGCAGGGAGGCCTGGGCTCAGCAGTGCAAGATGAGTCTGAATCCGTGTGGCAAGGTGCCCTAGGGCTGAAACCTGGGCACGGCCAAGGATGCCACAGTGGGCGCCAAAATGTCTGCAGCAGGAGCCAATCCAGTGTCCCCTTTGTCTGCCCTGGGGGAGGGGGTGCAGAGCGCCGATGCCCAGCCCAGGGGCTCCCAGGAGCACTTCTGCAGCTGATGAAGGTCACCAGGAGCTCCCGCGGGGCAGCTGGTCAGAACTGGCCTCTCCCCAGCCAGACGCCACCGCCAGGAATGCACCTGTGGCCGTGCAAGTGGGACTCACTGCCACCAGGGGGGGGGGTCACACCCCGTGAGGCCGTGGGGGTCCCAGCAGGAGGGCACAGAGGGGCTTGGGAAGCCAGAGGTGGAGCAAGGGGCCTTTGGAAAGGGTACCGGGAAACCTGATCTTGCTCTGGGCTGGAGGCTGCCAGGAAACAGAGCCATGCTGTGACTGGGCATCTCGGGTCTTCATACGAGGTGATGGGAAGGGCTAAAGTCCCCGCGGGTGGAGGGAGCGCCACCCCTGTTCGCCAGGAGAGGGGCTCTGATCATTCTGAGGTCCGCCCAGAGTTCTTGCTTCGTCCAGGCACACGGACGACAGCGTGATCCTGTTTCCGTCTTGCTCCATCACCGGCCCAGAGCGGCCCTGTCCAATGTTGTGTCCGGGAAACTGAGTGCTGAGAAGGGATGGGGGCTCTGCAGCCTGGGGTGGTGCCAGGCCCTGTGGATTTCTTCTCTCAGGTCTCATGTGACACAGGCTCTGTGCCCCCCCCATTAGCCCAGCTGTGTGACTCCAGACGGCAGTCAGCTCATGGGGAACAAGAGCAGGGGACAGGCACAGAAGAGGCTCTTCTGTCTGAAGAGCTCTTTCCAAGTGTGGCCGCAGACATTTGAGCAGATTCTCTCCGCATCCTCGGTGACTCGCGGCCCGGGTGCCCGCGGTTGAAACCAGCAGTGATGCCAGCAGCAAGAGAACCGACAGGGCTCACTCACCCACCTCCCGCCCCCCATCTCAGCGCATGATGGTGACCGCCCAGACGACAGCCTGGGCCCCCAGATCTGCAAGCTAAACAGGGCCAGGCTGTCAGGAAGGAGAGTGGCAGGCGCTCCGCGTGCTGTAGGCTTGGCCGCCAGCTGCAACCAGCCACAGGAGAGCTTAAAACGGGGTTCAGAGCCCTCAGACCAGTTCGGGAAGCAGAGCTCGTGCACAGACTCTGTGTTGACCAGGGTCAGTGGCGGCCCGGGCTGGAGGACCGCCAGGGGTATTAACACCGTCGGGCAAATCAAGGGTTGGAGGCGGTCGGCAGAGTCGGGGTCCACCGGGGAGAACGCGGCATGTGCCAGAGCAGGTGCAAACTCATGGTCCCCAAATCAGCCCCACCACTGATGCTCAAATGGTGCAGAGTCAAAGAAAGACCTCCTCAGAGGTTCTGAAAGCTCAGCTCTTTCTTGCCAGGCCTCTGCTTAAACCACAGTTACGCACGGAGGCTGTGTTCTGGAGAGAAGCCAGAGGTGGCCCCATCTGGGCTGGGGTTAGGGAACGCACAGGACGCTGCAACGTTCAGCGAGGCGCTGATGCAGACGCGTCCTGCGGCCGCCGCTGCACCAGCCCCAGTGCCCAGACAGCGCTGCGTGGCTCAGATTCCCTTGGCCCCGTGCTGAGGCTCTCTGCCCCAGGGTCTTCTCTGAAGGCAGAGCGGTCCACAGAGCCAGGAAGCATGCTCCCCGGAGAGTGAGCACTCCAGGGCAAGCCCTCGTCACTGAGGGGAGGGGACCAGTGGAGGGCCCAGCCTGCATCTCTCAGGGGGGTGATTCCGAAGGGAGGCATCTCGTACTCTTCTCAGAAGGGCCTGCGGCATCCAGCAGCAGCTGGGAAGGTGCCCTTACACTCACCTCTCCTTCCCCCTCCCGTCCTCACTCACACGTCCCTGCTTCTGAGGCTCACCTCCCACGGCAGCACCTGCACCTAATCCTTGCCTCTGGCTCTGCCCTCAGGGGACGCCAAGCCAAACCTCAACAAAGGCAGCCTTCCTTGATGTGGAGGGACTGGCCCAGGCTACCACAAGTGATGCCAAGTGGGCCTTCAAGCTAATCCCGCCCCCAGGGCTGGCCCCACATCCTAACACAAGCAACCGGTTCTTTCCTTCAAGGGCTCCGCCTTCCTGGCAGAACTTTTAGGTGACAGGTAACAGAAACACAAATGATACAACCTTAGTCCTTCAGAGGCTGGGGAGATTATAGGAAAATAACAAAGCATCTTGTGTAACTGAAGGAAAGATTGCTCAACCAGCCCTTCGGAATGGCGGCGGTGTGGCTGGGCCTCAGAGAATAAGTCACGATGCTGGCCTTTTCACATGGGGAGGCAGATGGCCCCAAGTCGCTCAGCCATGTCCGACTCTTTGCAACCCCATGGACTATAGAACTCCAGGCTCCTCTGTCCGTGGGATTTTCCAGGCAAGAATACTGGAGTAGGTTACCATTTCATTCTCCAGGGGATCTTCCCAACACAGGGATCCAACCCGGGTCGCCTGCATTGCAGGCAGATTCATTACTGTCTGAGCTACCAGGGAACAGTTGTGGTGGCCCAAAAGAAGACAAGTGCGTATATAAATACTGTAACGTGAATGAGTGTCTGTAAGTTCCAGAAAGACTCTTTGTCATTGTTGCTCACTGATTGACTCAAGGGCCTAAAACGTATTTGCAATTGGTGTATGGTTGAAAAGTGCAAGTGAAAGTCACTCAGTTGTGTCCGACTCTTTGCGACCCCATGGACTTTACAGTCCATGGGATTCTCCAGGCCAGAACACTGGAGTAGGGAGCCTTTCCCTTCTCCAGGGGATCTTCCCAACCTAGGGATCCAACCCAGATCTCCCGCATTGCAGGCAGATTCTTTACCAGCTGAGCCACCAGAGAAGCCCAAGAATTCATAGATAATTATTGAATGAATGAATGAAGATAATTATTGAACGAATGAATGAGTGAAGCATTGAATAGAAGGAGGAGAGGACGGGAAAGAGGAGGTGGAATAAAGGAAGAAGGTTTTGGGCGGGGTTAAGGAGGGACTTACCTAGCCCGCAGCCTTGGACAGCCGCTGCTCTCTCTAGGGTGTGAGGTGGGGAATGCTGCCCGATCATCCCTCAGTCCAGAAGGGGGCTGTGTCCGTCCCCCACCCAGTCCGGCTCCATTCACCTCTCCACCTCTCCTTACAGCCCTATAACCCTGCACTCAGGGCTTGCTGGTCCACGAGCCTGAGGCTGTCCTGAGGGAGATCTCCTGAGCCAGCATCACTGTCCCTCCTCTGGGGAAAACATCACACCTGTTTCAAGAAGGATTTCAAGTTAGTTTTATGGAGCAACATCTTATCTTGTCTGTATAATCCTCTACAGTGGAGCCCAGTGGGGAATATCAGGTTCTGAACACATAGTTAACACTCTTCTACAATTGCTACATCTTTTACCATTATTTTTAGCTCTTCAGAATGTGGCTGGTCATACTGAAATGCATCTGAACAAGAGGAAATTTTGGGTGATTTAGGAACTGGGCCAGGTTGGGGGAGAGGGAGGCCATGTCTTTTATTCCAGTAATATACAGATATGTGTGTGTGTGTGTGTGTGTGTGGAACAGTGTAAGACACTCTGCTACATTGCAGGGGGCTTGGGGACAAAGTCTGTGTGACCCACAGCACAGAAGCAGGGGCTGATAACTGTGAATAGAAGGAGTGAAAAGAGGAAAGAGAAAGGCAGGGATGATACAGCATCCACTGCGCGCTTGACCCGTGTGAGGCACTTAGCCTGTGTTTAACCTCAAGACCGCCCTGCAAGGTGATTTTCACGGTTCTGGGTTCGCAGGAGGCCAAACCGGCTCTCCCAAGGTCACGGTACAACAAAGGACTCCTAGGAGCGGCCCTCTCGCCGCTGCGCTGAGCGGGGAGCCTGCGCCACCTGGTGGCCGGACTGCAACAGGCGGACGCCCGGGAACCAGGAATGCTTACAGACAAGGACGGATGCCGAGGGGCTCAGAGGGACTGATGCTGAAGCTGAGACTCCAATGCTGCGGCCACCTGATGGGAAGAACCGACTCACTGGAAAAGACCCTGATGCTGGGAAAGACTGAGGGCAGGAGGAGAAGGGGACGACAGAGGATGAGATGGTTGGATGGCATCACCGACTCAATGGACATGAGTTTGAGTAAACTCCAGGAGTTGGTGATGGACAGGGAGGCCTGGCGTGCTGTGGTCCATGGGGTCACAGAGAGTCAGACACGACTGAGCAACTGAACACCACCACCAATAAATCCAGTTAAAACAGCTCAGAGACAGTGAAACCAGAAACAGATAAATTGGAGGTTATCCCCTGGCGGCGTATTGGTAAAGAACCTATCTGCAGTGCAGGAGATGCAGGTTAAGTCCCTGGGTCAGGAAGATCCCCTGGAGAAGGAAATGGCAACCCATTCCAGTATTCTTGCCTGGGAAATCCCGTGGACAGAGGAGCCTGGTGGGCTACAGTTCTTGGGGTTGCAAAAGAGTCAGACACAACTTAGCAACTAAACAGCAACAAACTTCTAGATGAAGCCTAGTTTCCTATTGAAATACTTTTTTTTTAAATCTTGGAAACACAAAAGGCTCTTGTCATCCTCCTGCCCCTGACAAATTTCCAGGGTTTCCATTGATTCCAACTTGCTGTCTCCACACTGACCCAGCACTGTTTTATTTATTTTTTATTAATCTTTATTGGAGTATAGTTGCTTTACAATGTTAGTTTCTCTTGTACAGCACAGTGAATCAGCTATATGTGCACATACATTCCCTGTTTCTTGGATTTCTTTCCCATTTAGGTGGCCACAGAGCACTGAGACTCAGCGGCTGAGCCACGGGAGCACTGAATGGAGCGCCCTGTGCTGTCCGTGCCGTCAAGTCCAAGCTCGCCCCGCCCACTGCACGACAGGCCGATGGATCCGAGAGTCAGGTGTGGAGGCAAGGAAGAGACCTGAATTGTGGAGCTGGCAGACCGAGAAGATGGCAGGCTCAGTCAGCTCATCTGTGTCTGACTCTTTGTGACCGACCCCATGGACTGCAGCACGCCAGGTCTCCCTGTCCATCACCAACTCCCCGAGTTTACTCAAACTCATGGCCATGGAGTGGGTGATGCCATCCAGCCATCTCATCCTCTGTCGTCCCTTTCTCCTGCCTTCAACCTTTCCCAGCATCAGGGTCTTTTCTAATGAGTCGGTTCTGCACATCAGGTGGCCAGGGCCTAGTGGGCCACATTTGCCGCAGACCTGGGCTGAAGCTCCCGCAGGTGGCATTGGCATGCGATAGCCTGCTCATTTGGAGAGGGCACACGGGGCCCAGCGGGCGGGGCTTGGGCTGCCCACACCCGGACCCCGTGGGGCTCTGGCTTCTCCCACAGGCCTGATGACTGTCACTCACGGCCACTCTTGAGAGGCTGGCGCCTCCCCTGCTCTCTGGGTGTGCCCCCTCCCAGCACAGGGCACGGCAGTCCCCTCCAGGAGGCCCCCTCGGGTTGCCAGGACAGCTTCATCGGAGTCTGGAAATAGTCACCTCGTCAAAGTCACGGCAGAACAGAGCCAACGGATCTCTGAAATCACTCCTTCAACCCCCCTCCCGTGTTACAGCAGAGAGACCAAGGCCTGGACAGGTGACCGGCACCATCCTTGGGCGCCTTGCCCAGGGCCCTGCCCTCCGGTTCCCACAGATGGGCGGGAACACGTGTGCGAGCTGGGACAGCAGAAGCCATCTGGCCGAGATCAGGGCCCTTCTGCCTCATTGTGTCCATACGGTGCTTAATTCCTCAAGATTTCTGAGGAGGAAGGGGTATGCTCGGCAAAGAGAACAAAGCTTCCAATCATTTATAATATCTGCCAACACATATTTGTCACATTGGTGAAAAGCATTCCCATTCTGCTCTTAAACTTTCTCTGTAATATGATTATATTTTTTTAAAATCCCCTCTTGGCACAGAGATTTGGCCCAACTCATAAACAAAAGTGCTTACGGCATCTTTATTGATTGAGTGACACAGCTTATCCAATTTGGTGGCTGAGTAACTACTAATAACCTTAACACTTTTACAAGCAGAAAGTCCTTTTTCGTGTCTAACTTCACAGATTTTTTTTTTCTCTAGACCTCAGCGTCGTGTGACAAGCGCTTAGCCAAGCCAGATGGACAAGTCATAAGTAGGTCGTATTTTGCCAGGAATATATAAACAATATCTGGCAGGTTCTGTTCAAGGTCCAAGTTCAAGGTTTCAGACCATATCCGACTTGACATGTGAGCTTCTCACCCAATTTTAAACAGTCTGGATGAGAAACTGTTGGGCACCACTGAAATATATCAGGGAATCCATTGCAATAAAAACACTCAAAATGGGTCATCCCAAATTCCAGCAACCAGGAAATGACACATCAGTAAGATTCCCAGGGGTATTACATTTCACTTTTAATGACATTGTGTGACCACATATTCCATTTCTCTCTATAATTAGAGCTCATGTATACCTACCTTCATGTGACTATATAGAGCAGACTTTGAAAATATTAACCTAAATTGATGCTTTTGAACTGTGGTGTTGGATGAGACTCTTGAGAGTCTCTTGGACAGCAAGGAGATACAGCCAGTCAATCCTAAAGAAAATCAGTCCTAAATATTCATTGGAAGGACTGATGCTGAAGCTGAAACTCCAATACTTTGGCCACCTGATGCAAAGAGCTCATTCACTGGAAAAGACCCTGATGCTGGGAAAGATTGAAGGCGGGAGGAGAAGGGGATGACAGAGGATGAGATGGCTGGATGGCATCACTGACTCGATGGACATGAGTTTGAGTAAACTCTGGGAGTTGGGGATGGACACGGAAGCCTGGCGTGCTGCAGTCCATGGGGTCACAAAGAGGCAGACACGACTGAGCAACTGAACTGAACTGATTATTTAATGCTAGGGTGAAGTTGCTTTACATTTGAATACAGAAAGCACAGCCAAAGCCTTGCTCATCTCACAACACAAGTGTAGCAAAAATTAATCCAATGGGACTGTTGTCTGATGTCTGGCCAGCAAAAGAGGCTGATGACCTAGTATTTCAGTTAATCCGGGGATGATGAAATCAACATCACAGTGTAATCTAAATGACACCATGCTAGGATCACTTTACCTGTTTAACAACAAAACGAGTGTCCCACCCCTGCCATGGCTTCCCCAACCTTGGGTATGGTGATTGCCCTGGGACTCGAGGACTACATTTCCCAGAATCCCCTTCTCTGTACGGTCCTGGGTGAACATTGACGTCCTGGCAGTCCAGTGGTTAGGATTACGCTCTCTTAAGGCTGGGACCTGGGTTCAGTCCCTGGCTGGGGAGCTAAGTTTCCACCAGTCACGTGGCCAAGAAAAGGGAGCAAGAAGGAAAATGGCAGACGTATTTTTATGCTCGGAAGGTTGGAGCAGGGCCTCTGCAACAGTGAGAGCCCACACACACTGTTGCCCATCTACCAGCTTGCCTTGTTCTGGGCTAACTACTTACCCAGCTCCCCGGGGAACAGCGCCTCAAAAATCACCCACGGTGTCTAGGTTGGCAGTGGGGGGACAGTTACATCTCCAGTCTGTATTTTCTCTTCTTCACACCAAGCCTTTTTCTCCTCACCTGCGTGTTGGGCTGACGTGTAAGTGGCTTTCGTCTCAACACCAGCTGCAAGATAACAGGCGCGATGCCTCCTTCTCATTCCTGCATCACGTGAAGCCTGATCCTCTAACAAACCCCTCATTCTCTACCACTCATGGCTCTTCCGCTTCTCTGCATCGAACCCTGACACATCATGGCTGGGTTCCTTGTGGTCTTAACCTTGGAATGCAGGCAAGTTTCTCAAACCGTAGTCCTGGGTCATTTCTGATACAGCAAGAATTAAGTGCAATTAAATAACTGTTTACTGAGCCCTTACTATGTGCAAACACCGCTCCCTGCTTTATGTGTATCATCTCACTTCATCTCATTACAGGGTTCAAAGCCCCCTTCCAGCTGGCTGACTCTTTCCTCATCACCGTTTGGTGGTTCAGAGAGTCCTGCTGGGTCCAGTAATAGTCCAGGCTTTGCCATTTGGGATTGTAGGCCGGGACCCAGTGCTCTCTGGGGTGACCCTGGGTGCCCAGTCCCACTTTCGGGGAAACAGCCTGGAACACAGGAGGTACCTGTTAAGAGTGTGTTTCCCCTCTTCCACACCCTCAGTCTTGGCATTAATCACTGCCCAGATGTACAAACTTTGGCCCTATCCAAGAACTTAGTTCCCCTCCAAGAATAAAGTCTGGCCTCAAATCTCTGCCTAGGGACTGGGTCCTGCTTGCCTGTCACAGTCCAAAGTGTTGACCCCCTGAAGCAGTGTCTGGGCTCTGTGCCACTTACTAGGATACCCCATCCCTTACTAGACATTCACTCTATTTGGAAGTCACTTTGTCTGGAACCCCTTCCCCATCAAATACCCTTCATTTGCCGGACTGAGGTGGCTGACATATCCCTCCTGCATTTTAAGCATGTTGTGGGCTAGGGGACAGTCTTTCTAACTGTGATTTCTTTTTCATGTGTCCTTTGTTTTAAACCCTTAAAGAGGAATAATTTGAAAAATTGTTTCTCAGTCAAATATATAATCCTGAATAATTTGCTCTGTAGGAAGTAAGTGATGGCAGGCACCCCCAAATGGATTAAAGGAATCCTAATTACTTACACCTGCAGAAGTTGTCACCTCTGTAAGCTGTGCAATTAGCTGCCCAAGTGTGTGCTGGGAAAATGTGATTGTTTAAGCCTGGGGCACAGCTCAGAGCCTGCCCAGATTGAGGCTCTCCTACTGGGGTCATTAGCCCAGCTTGGGCTCTGCCAGCATTTGTTAAGGTGTATTGCATGCCTGGACATAAAAGCAGGTGGCCAAGTGAGCCCACACGCCTGTTCCACATGCAAACAAGTTGTGACCATTGAAAAAAACTGAATCCTTCTTTTGTGAGTGTGAATCCTCTTTTCCAGCTGAGTCTGGTGGTTCACACCGTGGCCGTCACGTTAGAATCACCAGGGAGACTCTACAAACCCTGATGTTCAAATTGCACCTAGACCAAGTAAATCAGCCTCTCTTGAGCAGCACAGTTTTATCTTCATTTTTTTTTTAATTGGAGGAAAATTGCTATATAATGTTGTGTTGGTTTCTGCTGTACAAAGAGAATCAGTCATAATTATATATATTCATATCCCCTCCCAACATCCCACCCCTCTGGGTCATCGCAGAGCAACAGGCTGGGCTCCCTGTGTTATATACCAACTTTCCACAGCTACTGTGAAATGGAGTATTTTCCTGCTATATCAGTAAACAAGGATGTCACAGCCATTGCAATTTTGGGCCGCCAAACATAAATTTCTGAGTCCAACGGGCACCCAAAAGGGAGAACAACGCCTGCGATCCAGCAGCTGTTGGCTGCCGCCACTCCCTTCGGAAAGCGAGGACCTAAGGATGGGAAAAATCAAGAAGCAGGATGCTGGCCCTAGACAGCTGAGATGCATATGAAAGGAGTGATGTTAATGAAATCACTGAATCACTGAGATCACTGTTTGCATCTTCCCATACATAGAAGAGCGCTAAATTCCTTAGTTTCAGGTATCTGGCTTTCCTTAATTAACAATAATCTCCAATGTTCAGAATACCTGCCCCCTTTGCTGCCAAACTTAGATATAAACTGACTCCTCCGCCTGCCTCCTCAGTTCTCTCAGTGTAACTTGTGATGCTGTCTCCCAGGCTTGAAGTCCTAAGAATGACCACCAAATAAAACATAACTCTCAAATTCTAGGTTGTAACTCCTTTTTAAGTTGACACTATCTATTTTACCCAATAGTGGATATATGTCAACGCTACTTTCACAATTCATCCTACCCTCTCCTCCCTGCCCCAACTTATCCACAGCAGGGCTGAGTAATATTTCAATGTAAACATGTACCATGTCTTCTTTATCCATCCATCTGCTGATGGACATCTAGGTTGGTTCTATGTCCTGGCTATTGTAAATAGTGCTGCAATGAACATTAGGGTGCATGTGTCTTTTAGAATTGTGGTTTTCTCTGGGTATACGCCTGGTAGTAGGATTGCTGGGTCATATGGTAGATCTATTCCTAGTTTTTAAAGGAATCGCCACACTCTTTTCCACAATGGTTCCATTAGTTTACATTCCCATCAACAAAGCAGGAGGGTTCTCTTTTCCCCACATCCTCTCCAGCATTTATTGTTTATAGATTTTTTTTTTTGATGATGGCCATTCTGAATGGTGTGAAGTGATGCCTTATTGTAGTTTTGATTTGCATTTCTCTAATAATGAGAGATGTTGAGCATCGTTTCATGTGTTTATTAGCCATCTTTATGTCTTCTTTGGAGAAATGTCTGTCTAGGTCTCCTGCTTATTTTTTGATTGGGTTGTTTTTCTGATATTGAGCTGTATGAGCTGCTTATGTATTTTGGAGATTAATCCCTTGTCAGTTGCTTTATTTGCAATTATTTTCTTCCTTTCTGAGAGTTGTCTTTTCATCTTGTTTATAGTTTTTTGTGCAAAAGTGTTTTATTAGGTCCCATTTATTTTTGTTTTTATTCCCATTAATCTAGGAGGTGGGTCAGAATCTTGCTGCAATTTATGTCAGAGTGTACTGTCTATGTTTTCCTCTAAGAACTTTACAGTTTCCAGCCTTAAATTTACGCCTTTAATCCACTTTGAATTTACTTCTGTGTATGGTGTTAGGAAGTGTTCTAATTTCATTCTTTGACATGTAGCTGTCCAGTTTTCCCAGCACCACTTATTGAAGAAGCTTTCTTCAAAGACTTAAATTGTCTAAATGACTATACTACCCAAAAGCAATCTACAGATTCAATGCAACCCCTATCAAATTACCAATGGTATTTTTCACAGAACTAGAAAAAAAAAATTCACAAAGTGTATGGAAACCAGTTCAGTTCAGTTGCTTTCTCATGTTTGATTCTTTGCCACCCCATGGACTGCAGCACGCCAGGCCTCCCTGTCCATCACCAACTTCCGGAGCGTGCTCAAACTCATGTCCGTCGGGTCAGTGATGCCATCCAACCATCTCATCCTCTGTTGTCCCCTTCTCCTCCTGCCTTCAATCTTTCCCAGCATCAGGGTCTTTTCCAATGAGTCAGTTCTTCACATCAGGTGGCCAAAGTATTGGAGCTTCAGCATCAGTCCTTCCAATGAATATTCAGGTTGATTTCCTTTAGGATTGACTGGTTTGATCTCCTTGCAGTACAAGGGACTCTCAAGAGTCTTCTCCAACACCATAGTTCAAAAGCATCAATTCTTTGGTGCTCAGCCTTCAATTCTCACATCCATACATAACTACTGGAAAAACCATAGCTTTGACTAGACGGACCTTTGCTGGTGAAGTCATGTCTCTGCTTTTTAATATGCTGTCTAGGTCTGTTGTAACTTTTCTTCCAAGGAGCAAGCGTCTTTTAATTTCATGGCTGCAGTCACCATCTGCAGTGATTTGGAGCTCAAAAAATAAAGTCTGTCACTGTTTCCATTGTTTCCCCATCTATTTGCCATGAAGTGATGGGACCAGATGCCATGATCTTAGTATTTTAAATATTTAGTTTTAAGCCAGCCTTTTCAGTTTTACTTTCATCAAGAGGCTCTTTAGTTCCTCTTCACTTTCTGCCATAAGGGTGGTGTCATCTGCATATCTGAGGTTATTGATATTTCTCCTGGCAATCTTGATTCCAGCTAGTGCTTCATCCAGCCAGACATTTCACATGATGTACTCTGCATGTAAGTTAAATACGCAAGATGACAACATACAGCCTTGATGTAGTCCTTTCCCAATTTGGAACCAGCCCGTTGTTCCATATCCAGTTTTAACTGTTGCTTCTTGACCTGCACACAGATTTCTCAGGGAAACACTAAAGACCCCGAATAGCCAAAGCAATCTTGAGAAAGAAAAGTGGAGCTGGAAGAATCAACCTCCCTGACTTCAGACTATACTGCAAAGCTACAGTCATCAAAACAGTATGGTACTGGCCCAGAAATATAGACCAATGGGGCAGCACAGTTTCAAAAGCTCCTCAGGTGATTCTAGTGAGCTGCTGAGTTTGAACACCAGTGCTCAGCCAGCAGTTCTCAAGCTTTAGCTGCATCAGAACCATGTTGAGGGCTTGTCAAAATCCATGCCAGAGATCAGTAAATGTGGAGCAAGGGTGTCCAATATTTTGCGTGTTTCATATAATGTTGTCAGTGCTCAAAACGATGAATTCCTTTTGCATCAGAATAGGTAATCTTTTTTGTTTTTGCACATACTACAGGCAGTACTGAATGTTGTCATCATTAGCTAAAGTAGTCATTTTTACGAGACTGTTTCATTTTCATTCTTCAGGTCTCAGAAAAGGTGCAAGACTGAGATGCCTCCAGTCTGCCCTTTAGAAAGGCACTTGTATCACATCACGTGGTTTATTTCCTCCTGGGCCTTAAACACAGCCTGTTCTCTTTGTTTCCTCTCTTCTTCTTGCAAGTAAGCTCCATAACGACAGAAACCTACCTGCCTTCTTCACTTAGTGGTAAGCATTCCACAGACCCTTGCTGAATGTGTGTCTGTTGTTCCCACGGAGCAACCCTGGGAAAAAAGCTACCATTATCATCTATATTTCACAGACCAGGACACAGAGATACATAAAGATTGAGAAACCTGTCCAAGATCACAGTGGAGAAACTGAGATTCAACCTGTGTCCTGACCAGAGCTAGGCTCTTAAACCACTATAAGAATTACCATCAGTCTTAAGTAGCAACCTTCCTTCCCAACAATAAACTGAAATACTCACCTAAGAATGTCAACTGTATCTGCCTTCAGTTCAGTTCAGTTGCTCAGTTGTGTCCGACTCTTTGTGACCCCATGAATCACAGCACACCAGGCCTCCCTGTCCATCACAAACTCCCCGGGTTTACTCAAACTCATGTCCATTGAGTTGGTGATGCCATCCAGCCATCTCATCCTCTGTCATCCCCTTCTCCTCCTGCCCCCAATCCCTCCCAGCATCAGGGTCTTTTCCAATGAGTCAACTCTTCACATGAAGTGGCCAAAGTACTGGAGTTTCAGCTTCAGCATCAGTCCTTCCAATGAACTCCCAGGACTGATCTCCTTTAGGATGGGCTGGTTGGATCTCCTTGCAGTCCAAGGGACTCTCAAGAGTCTTCTCCAACACCACAGTTCAAAAGCATCAATTTTTTGGTGCTCAGCTTTCTTCACAGTCCAACTATCTGCTTTACTGCCACTTAATTCAAAGTATATTTTTTCCCAAATAAAGATCCAGAACCAATGCCCATCTGGCCAAACTAGAAATAGTGGCAATTTCTTTCCTATTTAAAAACTGTACTGTCCACACCAGAAACCTACCTACAAAGTCCCAAAGCAGGTTAAAGATGTCCATCTCATATATAATCACATTACAAATTTAAATACATAATGCTGGTATTTAGGGGAAGAAAAATTACATGAAAACAAATGGATGTGAATAATCTGACTTTATTTGGCATGCTAATACAGTTTAAACTATTAATAAATTAGTACGTACAGTTATCAAAAATGTTGGGTGCTTCCCAAGAAAAGGGTTTCTGAATGTGTACACTCAAGTATATGCAGAATCCTCTGATATGGAGTTTCTGAAGAATGGAGTGTCCTTCTCTGTTAAGTCATCTTTAGTGTTTAGTTTAGAAAGGTTTCGATTACCATTCCAGCGCCTGCAAACCACAAAACCTGAAATTATAGTCCTGAATTTAGAAATCCCGATTCAGTCTCCTGATTTTAACAGATAAGGAACCCACTGGTCTTGCCAAAGATTACAAAGCTAGCAGGTGACAGAGCCTGGATTACAAATCAGTCCTCAAAGGGGCTCTGAAATGTCTGTGAAGCTAAGCAAGGGACACCACAGAACTCTAGTCATATCTGCAAGACCCTGGTTTTACTTTCTGCTTAACACAGGATTAAATCCTGATGTGTTCTTTGTGGTTAACAGATGTAGTGACTCAGTTGTTTTAGGGAATGAAATCATGCCTGTGATCACGTTCTTGAATATCACTGATCACCAGTGCCACTGGCTTGTCTCCTGGGACATTTGGACTTGGGCACCTTTTCTTCCTGCTCTTATGCTCACAGCAGAAGTGACATTAAAGATGTCTGTTCTTATTTGAAATTCATCATTGGTTATCGGTATCTACAAAACCATCAGATCTGAGTGTGGGACAGTCTTTTTCTCTTTGCAATTCATCCCCACCAGTTAGCACACACCCTGCTCTGTTCACTTTAGCCATCACTGGTTTCAAAGCAACTGTGGATGACTTCTGGGGTGTCAGTGTCCCCGACAGTGATTTCTCAACACATTAAGAACACGTTGTACATTTCATATAACGTACCAAACAGTTCTGGCATGCAATCTTTGGCAATTTACTTCTCAGTCTAATGGCTTCACATAGCCATGCTATTGGCAGGAGAAAAAAAAGCCACTGGCCTGTTTTAATTTAAACCCCCAATGAGTGTATAGCACATTTATTAGTGATAATATGCTCACATTCTGGCAAGCTATTTTTCTCATTAATTGCAAGAGCCAATTCCACAACAACCCATCAGATATCAGTTAATTTTATGTACACACAAAGGTGTGTAAAGGGAATTTTTGAATTTCTATGCAAGTGATTCTATTTTTTGCTACTCTCACGGCTGTGGCAAGGGAAGACCAATGGCCTATCTTTGTATGTTTCTTTTTCTCCAGGGCAAATATTCTCTGCAAGCGTGAATGTATGTGTGGTTGCAGCTTATAGAGGCTTATTATATATGCCCTTGGGCTTTCCTGGTGGCTCAGTCAGTAAAGAATCTGCCTGCAATATGGGAGACCTGGGTTTGATCCCTGGGTTGGGAAGGTCCCCTAGAGAAGGGAATGGCTACCCACCCTAGTATTCTTGCCTGGAGAATCCCCATGGACACAGGAGTCTGGCAGGCTGCAGTCTACGGGGTCAGAAAGAGTCGGATTCGACTGAGCAACTAAGCGCAGCATATATGCCCTCAGGGGCCTATTTAATTAGAAAAGGCATCTCATTTTCAAGTTCATCCTTAGTAAATACAAGAGCTGTTATCAAAGCTTTACCTTTTAGGACTGGTGACTTGATTTGGTGGTAGTGCTGAAAGCACAGCCGCCAAGCACGAAGACTTGACGTTAACCCCCACTATATTGAAATTTCATTAGCCTTATTGAAAAACAAATACACACCCAAGAACCCAGATACAGAAATATTAGTTGCACTGATCTCACAAAACCACTCAAGCATTTAATTAAATAACTAAGTAGGCACAGTTTTCTCCTATCATTCTGTTACCAGTTTCACTTCCTTTGGCTGTTTTTTTATCATGTCCTGATTTTCAAGGAAAACACAGAATATTGATAAGCAAAGTCCATATTCTTTGACCATTTTGTTTTTTGACTTTTCTTCTTAACTCACTAACTTTGTGAGCTCAGTATATTCTTCCTTTGCACCACGACCAGGACCCAGTATATGAAGCCTAATGAAATGGCATATTTAACAGAACACATATCCCTGATGAAGGTCCGTGTGGTGAGCGACTAGAAGGTGCAGTCCCAACGGACCAGAGGCAACTGACTTCCTTTAGCTTACAGCAGCAAAGCTGATGTTAAACTGCAAAGAAAGGGCTGATTTTAAAAATCTTCGTAAGTGACCAAAATAAAAATCTTTAAGTTAAAGAAAACTAATGCTTTGAGGTAGATGATGCTGTGGTCAGATAACAAAGTCATAAAGATATAAAAATAAAACTGAGGGAAAAAAGCACTGATTTCAAATTATCTTCTTTTATGTTTGGATGCAAACACTTCCAGTTCAAAGTTTAAGCACAAAATCCAGGTATGCCATGTGGTGGACTTGCTTCTTCAACAGGAGATGAACTTGGCGCCCAATGGAAGGAATCGGCTCTCATGAACAGCAAACCACAAAATGATTGTCCCCGTGAAGAAGCCGGTGACTCTGCATTAGACTTTTCCAGCTTGCCTCATTCCCCAAGTTCAGGTTTTAGAATCTAAAAGTCTTCTTCAGCATTTAACTAGTTCTTTGCTGGTGGAAGGGGCTGGGACTGTCTCTCCACACGTGAACTGATCCTAAGACAGAACAAGAAATTACACTACTCATTGAGTGTGTGTCACAGATGCATCAATAGTAAGATTTCATTTTGTTACACAATCAGTCTTGCTCTGTTAAGTTTTTCCTTTGTTCTATGACTTCATCCTTGGTCAAAGTCAGCGCCAGAAACATGATCTTGAAAGTGTGTAAGTTTTTAGACCCAAATTCATATTTAATGCACCATATTATTATCTTAGGTCATGCTAGTGGTAAAGAACCCAACTGCCAGTGCAGGAAAGGTAACAGACATGGATTTGATCCGTGGGTCTGGAAGATCCTCTGGAAGAGGGCATGGCAACCCACTCCAGTATTCTTGCCTGGAGAATCCCATGGACAGAGAAGACTGGCGGGCTAAAGTCCATAGGGTTGCACAGGAAGACACGACTAAAGTGACTTAGCACGCACACACCTTACCTTATAAACAAACATGTCCATCTTCACTACAGAGCTCCCACTTCTCAGAAATCACATTTATGAAACACATGTTATATCTTTTAAGTTTCTGTATTAATTACTACTTGCACCACTACTTCTCCACTTCAATATTTGGTCACTCAAATACCTGTTCTCTTCAAATTACTTCTTCCAACTAAAGTGGGTAGCTCTTTTATGTTTCCCAACACAGATAATCTGCAAATTAGCTACTCTGCAAATGAAGTTCACCCTCTGATGATTTATCCTGGCTTATGCCAGCCACTCCAGGAAACCTCTGTGTTCCAGGTTTCTCCTCATCTCCTGTAGTCTGATCCCTGTAAGGATCAGCCTTATTCGGTCCCCGGCAATCTCTGACTGCTGCCCAGCGCCTGGAACCCTCCCACTGTGTTCTTCGGAATCTATGGTCCACCATCAGCATGAGGCTCCATGTTATCAACGTCTGTAAATCAGCCGCCTTGCTATAACACAGGGTTCTCAATGGGTGGTGGAAAGGAGGTGTTACTTTTATCTTTGGGGACACTTGGCAATGTGTAGAGACATTCTGGGGTGACATACTGAGGGGTGCCACTGGCATTGGATGGGCAGAGGCCAGGGATGCTACTCAATAGCTTAACTGCCTGATCACCTGACTTGAAATCGCCATCTCTCCACATACCAGCACTCCTGCTCACCATTGGCTTGTTCTCTGCTTTTCAAAACACATTTAAATGCAAGAATAAATCAGTAAACTGCTAAAGTACAGTCTAAATTATAGCCTGTTTCTGTCAGGAGTCTAACGGTCTTGTGCCCACCTTGCTTATAACCACTTTAGAGTTTATCCTTAAGAATGTTAAGCACTGTTATGTGACAATTAAATCTCAACAACAACAAACTCAGAAAGTAGAATGTTAAGTCTCTTAAGACTCCTTTCAAAGTACTGACCAAAAGTTGGGGTTGAGGCGGGCAGTTGTAACACTTATTTTGTTTTCTATTGTCAACATCTTTGGATGAAAACAACAGGACAACTAAAGATTAAAATGAAAATTATAAAATTCCAACTATGACATAGCTCAAACAAGATAATGCAGAGTTCTATGTATAAGTCAGGTAAGAGATACTATAAAACTGTTCCTTTCAAAATAAGCCCAAGAGCTCTGAACGATTTTAATTACTTATTAAATAATGGAGGAATAAAGACTTTCAATTAAATAATCTTTATGATCATTTTCCTCTGTTAAATAAGTAATTCCAGTAATATTCATTAGATACAGAACAGTTTATTGCCTTCTCCAAAAAGTTAATAAATTGAGCTTTTAAAATTTTAATTTACAATACAAAAATTTAATTTACAATTACTTATGAATGGCTTTTAAAAATTCGTTTAAAAAACATAGCATTTTCCTAACACACCATTAGAAAACAATCTCCTGCACTTATATATCACAGGCAGACTGCTCAAGGTTCTTGCAACCCTCTCCCCCCTACCCCCCGTTTTAAAAACTGATTTCTTACCTTGTCATAAATCACTTTTATAATGAGAGAGCAGCTAGGGCACGTTGCCACGTCTTCCCCGTTCTCCAAATCTTCCTATAAATAAAATTAAACACCGTATGGTCAGCGCAACCTTCCCTTGGCGATCTCTTCCTCCCCAACCCTCTCATTCTGTGGGCAAGCTCCTAGGAGGCTGCCCTCCCCACAAGGCAGTTCAGTTCAGTTCAGTCGCGTCTGACTCTTTGCAACCCTACGGACCGCAGCACGTCAGGCCTCCCTGACCATCACCAACTCCCGGAGTTTACTCAAACTCATGTCCATCGAGTGGTTGATGCCATCTAACCACCTCATCCTCTGTTGTCCCCTTCTCCTCCCGCCTTCAATCTTTCCCAGCATCAGAGTCTTTCCCAAGGAGTCAGCTCTTCGCATCAGGTGGCCAAGGTACTGGAGTTTCGGCTTCAACATCAGTCCTTCCAATGAATATTCAGGACTGATCTCCTTTAGGATGGGCTGGTTGGATCTCCTTGCAGTCCAAGGGACTCTCAAGAGTCTTCTCCAACATGATAGTTCAAAAATATTTCGGTGCTCAGCTTTCTTTATAGTCCAACTCTCACATCCATACATGACCACTGGACAAACCACAAGGCACGTGAGGACCAAAAGCACCTCCCGAGAGAAACGCCAGCCCCATTCTTCCCTGGAAGCGTCACTTGGGGGAAAAAACACTCAGGAGGGTGAGTCATGGTTTAGTCGTCTCAACCCCCCCCCTCCCCCACCCGGAAGACAAAAACACACTCCTTCCTCCAAAAAGCATCCCAGGGAGGAGAAGCTTGAGCGGCGGGGGTTGGCGAGAAGACTGGTACTCGCCGCCGTCCACCCCCTCCCCTCTCCCCTCAGGCTTGACTAAAGACCAGAATCAAGTGGCCACAAACGGCGCAAAGTACCGACTCTGGGAGAATTCAGAAGGGATGAAAAAAGGGAGCGGATAACTCAGCCGCGCGGGTCAGCGGCAGGAACTCGGCAGAACGAACACGCGCCCGCTCCGAGGAGCAGCCCGTCACCTTGGTGATGCAGAAGTTATCCCCACACGGGCAGGGGTAGAAGTAGGTCTCCGAGTCCTCGTCGTATTGGAAGTCCTCGATCTCCACCTCGTCGTGAAATACCGCCATCGTCACTGGGACCGGCACAGGTCCGTCACTTTCGCCGTCCGACCCAGGCCGGGGTCCTGGGCCAACTTCGCTTGCGGCCGCCCAGACGGGCGTCTTTACAGAGAACCGGCGCGCGGAGGCCCGCTTCCGGCCTACGGAGGCCCGCTTCCGGCGCAGGGACAATTATGCAACTCCGGGCATGAGGCCGAATGGGTGACCGGGCATCGGTCACCATGGAGATGGTGGCTTTAGGGGGCGGAGACATGGGCGGAGAGGGCTCGCGGCTCGAGGTCGGTCGAGCGTCGCTCCGCCCATCGGGCGACAGCAACCAATGGAATGTGGGTTTCGCTCACGCGGTTGTGCGTCACGTCGAGGACGCCGGAAGCTTTCCGGCGCCAGGGCGGAGCTTGGCGCTGTTCTAGCGGCTGGGTTGGTGAGGCGGCGGAAAGCTCCTCAGGGGTCTTGATTCACCGAGTGACTTTGAGCTGCGAGCAGCGCGTAGCTTGTGATCCCGCCGCGCTTGACTGTCCAGGTACAGCCCGGCCTCTCCCTCAGCCCAGCTTCTCTTCAGAAGCCCGTGAGGTGTGTGGCCGAAAGGACCAAGCGAGGTCTGTTACGCGGGGTTGACGCTCAGTGTCATTCTTCCACCAGTGCTGGAATCTACGTGTCATTCATTCCGTGTTATTAGTCTTTAAACGGAGATACAGAGAGTCAGATGTCTTGACCCAGATCACACACCTGGGAAATGAAGAGCCTGGCTGTCCCCAAAGTCTAGGAACGAGTGACTTAACTGGTGTTGAACCACAACTCCGGGAGTTGGTGATGGACAGGGAGGCCTGACGTGCGTGGGGTCGCAAAGAGTCGGACACGACTGAGCGACTGAACTGAACTGAACCACAGTTTCTTCTTTGTAAGAGGAATGGAATCAGGACGCAGCGTTATTATAATATCATGAGGCCTTAATATACCTTAAAGTGAAATGCAGATAAAAGGTGATAGGTCTTGTGTTGGCAAAATGGGGTTTCATGGGAGTTTTGCTCTATTACTAAGCATTTATTCAAATCTTGGTAGAGCAGGAAGGCAGTGGGGGAAAAGCCCTAATGAGAAGCAGATCTGGGCTCAGAAGATGACTGTTTGGATCTCGATCTGGGAGCTGGATATTTACATTCTTTGGCCATATTTCTTCTTCTGACTGAAGAAGAGTTGGATTAGAGATGATTTACAAGATTCCTTTTAGATCTAACATTTTACTTTTGCGTGGAAATTGAGAGTTTTACTTGATTCAGCAATCACTTGTACCATATTTAGTTTATGTTAACATAATACATATGTACATTTCCCTATGCTTATTTATGCATACACAAACGTTTGCATGAATTACCAATTTTGTGTGTGCTGAAGTTCCAGCTGGTTTAGCTCTTTTAAAGCTTGAAAACCTAATGGCAACGGAATCTTCGGGAGAAAATTTGGAAGTTACATTTAGAAGGTTTATAGAATATTTCAGAGGCCTCACAAACATTCCATTTTGCTTAATTGGAGATCTAACCAGCAGTTGGAAAATGTTTGTTAATCTCGTTGAGGGTTAATTTGACTGATTCTGCTTTGAGCAAAGGAGCAGAAAAGCTCTTTTGGTAAAGCCTGTGTAGCTCAGAGGCTGTTTGCTGTGTCTTTGTGAGTGAAGTGAAAGTCGCTCAGTTGTGTCCGACTCTTTGTGACCCCATGGACTATTCTCCAGGCCAGAATACTGGAGTGGGTAGCCTTTCCCTTCTCCAGGGGATCTTCCCAACCCAGGGATCGAACCTAGGTCTCCCACTTTGCAGGCGGATTCTTTACCAGCTGAGCCACAGGGGAAGTCTTTGTAGACAAGGATTTTCCCAAGTAGCCTCTTGGAGAGAGGAAGACAGAAGAGAGTTGTTAGTGTCAGAACTGTAGTCCCAGTGATCATTTTGAGGTTGGGAATCTTTTTTGTTTTTTAGTACTTCTGAGCATAAGTACCTCCAGAATAAAGGTGAGTTATTTTTGAAGGTCCAGAAATGGGGGCATATTTGGTTCATGCAAGTGTAAATTGGTAGAACCTTTAGAAAGCAGTTTGGGTCTGTCAAAAACAATTTGCTGAGGAATTTTGAAATCTGAAGTTAGTAATCCTAAAAGTTACAGAAGTTGTTGGGTAATTTTTCTTTATAATTTCTTTGTAATTTTCCAAGTTTTCTTTGAGTAGGTATTACCTCAAATGGAAAAAGAAAAGTGAATGAACCACTTTATTAATAGTAGGTGGCACTGTGTGCCAGACCCTGTACCAGATGGTATTTACATGCATCATATTATTAAAACAACGAGGTATAGGTATCACTCCCATTTTTAACACTGGGAAACCTGAGGGTTAGAGGCTTAAGTTTAGAAACTTGCTGAAAGGGACCAAGCCCATGAATGGCAGTAAGTTATGGTGAGAACTCGGGCCTGGCTGAGCCCAGAAACAGGGTCTTCATGATCTTCAGCACCATCTGTGATCTGATGGTGCTTGAAGCAGGGCTGGGTTAAATAGACAACTCTGGCACTCTACGGAGTGCTCAGATTTTCCTCTAGAGTGGTGCTAGTTCCCTTGAGACCTGACTTGGGGGTCTTCTTGGCCTTGCGTACTGCTTTCATCCTGCGATCTGTTGCCACATCCCTTGTTTGGCCAGAGGTGTGTCCCCTTATGGTTCTGTCAGTTTGAGTGCATACTGTGCTGAACAAAGTAAAACTGTAGCAAAACCTGTGATGCATTATTTTACGCCACCCAATGTTTTTGAATAAAACATAACAGGGACTACTGAACTACTTTTATTCCTAGAAAAGAGGGGACACATTTCATAATGAGATATCTTTGGACTCTGAGAGTATGACAAAAACAAGTTTACTAGTAGCTGTACTGTCATTTGAGATCACACATTTATGGTTTAAAAATAATTTTTTAAAAATCGTAATGCTGCTGATTTGGAAAACAACAGTGACCAAAATTCTTAGCATGAGATTAAAGTTAGAACTAGGTCATACTTATGTCATAGCAGCTATGTTTTATGAGTGTTGTTGTAGGTCAGGCTGGGCAGTTGTTTTTTTGTCACATAACCCACTGCCCCTCTAGATTGGGGTTGTTTTTTAGTGATCCTCCTGCCTACCAGGTATTTCCCCAGACATGTACCCCTTTAAGCAACCAAGTGAGGTTGTCTTGCCATTTCCATTTAAAAAGGGGAAGAGGTGACTGGCCCAAGGTCAAAAGCTAGAAAGGAGTCAGATCTGAGCCCGGTTCTGCTGGTTCTGAGTCCAGCACTCTGCAGTAACTTGTATTTCACTTGGGTCCCCTTTCCAAATGCCGAGAACCCCTGTGCTTCCTCACTGGCACCTGGGATTCTAAATCAGCAAGTGCCGTGCTAGCTCTGAGTTTATTTCTGTGCCTTCATGCTCTTTGAGGCATTCTTGGTTTGTTTTTTTCTTTCTCTCACTGCTTGTTCACACATCATCCTGTCTCAGCAAGTGATAGGGCTCTAGTTCCAAAATCTAGTCCACGTTCATCTGTTTCTGTCTTAGTTTTATTCTGTCTGAGCTTAGCCTGGCACCTTCTAACTTAACTTCCTGCTTCAGCTCTTGGTCTATTCTTTACAAGGCAGCCGGAGTGATCCTTTAGTGTGAATGAGATCACGACCCTCCCCTGGTTTGTTCAAACCCTCCCGTTGCCTCCCTTTGCCTTTAGAAGAAGGCCTACCCCTAGCCGTGGCCTGCCGTGGCCTGGCACGTGTCTACATGCTGGGGTTCGTCTGTCACGGTCCCCGGCTCTCTGCCCTCCAGTCACACTGGATGTGCTCCGTCTCACACACCAGCCTGGTTTCTGTGACGGGGGCCTCTGCTCCTTTGCTCTGCACTTGGCCGCCTCTTCCTCATAGTTCAGGTCTCAGCTCAGACTCCTCTTGAGAGTGACCTGTCCTGATATGCCCCAGCCTCCATCACTCTTATTTCCTTTGCACACTTACTGTGATCTGTGTCTTTTACTTATGTGTTTATTCTTTTACTTATCTGTTTATTAGCTGCTGTAGACATTTTGATAAAAGCTTCATGTGATGGCAAAGGCCTTGTGTCTGGTTCTTTATTGTGTCTCCACAACCTAAAATAGTGCTGGGTGCCCCAGTAATTGTTAAATAATTTGAATGTACTTGTTGAACAGAAACTAGTATAGTTCATTCTAAATCTTGAAGTTTAATCTGTTGCTTGTAGGACTGCTTAAATGGCTATATGTTTCATTGAGTATTTATGATACTTTTCTCTGTTGCAGAAATAAAATAACTTTTTGGTGAGGTAAGGCCCAAATGAGGATACAAACGTTGATGGAATGTTCTTTTTTTGTATGGTTTTTAAAATTACTTAATATATGTTAATTTTCTCTAGTTAATTAATGCTTACATTGAATGAATAAAACCATTGGACACATTCCAAGATATGGATAGGTTTTTTCCTTTTTGTTTTGTATTATTTACTTTTTTATTTTTTGAATGTGGCATTAAAATGTGGCCATTCTAATTTTTTTTTATTGAAGTATGAGTGCATGCATGCCCAGTTGTGTCCTACTCTTTGCAACCTCCCGGATTGTAGTCTGCCAGGCTCCTCTGTCCATGGAATTTTCCAGGCAAGAATACTGGAGTGGGTTGCCATTTCCTACTCCAGGGGATCGAACCTGCATCTCTTGTGTCTTCTGCATTGGCAGGCTGCCTGGGAAGCCCTTACTGAAGTATAGTTGATTTACAATATCCCTTAGTTTCAGGTGAACACCACAATGATTTAGTTATATTATACATACATGTATATATATCAGATTCTCTTCCCTTAGAGGTTTTTACATAATACTGAATATCGTTCCCTGTACTATACAGTAGGTCCTCACTGGTTATCTGTTTTATATATAGTAGTGTGTGTATGTTAATCCCAAGCTCCTAACATATACCCCCCCTTCCTCTTTGGTAACCATAAGTTTGTTTTCTGTGTCTGTGAGTCTGTTTCTGTTTTGTCGATAAGTTCATTTATATCATACTTTAGATCCACATGTAGGTGATCCCACATGAGTGTCTTTCGCTGACTTCACCTCGTATGTTCATCTTAGGTCCATCCGTGTTGCTGCACATAGCATTATTTCATTCTTTTTTTAAGGCAGAGTAATATTCCATTGTGTATTTTATCCACATTTGTATCCATTTCATCTTTCAGTGGACGTTTAGGTTACTCCCATGTCTTGGCTTTGTAAATAGTGCTGCAGTGAGCATTGGAGTGTGTGTATCTTTTCAGTTGTAATTTTCTCCAGGTACATGTCCAGGAGTGGGATTGAAGGATCATATGGTAGCTCTATTTTTAGTTTTTTAAGGAGCCTCCATACTCTTCTCCATAAAGGCTATACCAATTTGCATTCCCACCTATAGTGTAGAATTGTTCCTTTTTCTGCACCCTCTTTAGCATTTAGTATTTGTGAACTTTTTTGTTGATGGCCATTCTGACTGGTGTGAGGTTATACCTCATTGTAGTTTTGATTTGTATTTCTCTCATAATTAGTGATGTTGAGCATCTTTTCGTGTGCCTTTTTTGCTGTCTGTGTGTCTTTGGGGAAATGTCTGTTTAATCTTATGCCCATTGTTTGATTGGGTTATTTTTTTAATATAGAGCTGTTTGTGTATTTTGGAGATTAAGCCCTTGTAGGTCAGTCGTATTGTTTGCAAATATTTTCTCCCATTCTGTAGGTTGTTTTTTTATTTGGTTTATGGTTTCCTTTGCTTTGCAAAAGCTTTTAAGTTTAATTAGGTCCCATTTGCTTATTTTTGTTTTTATTTTTATTACTCTAGGAGACAGATTAAAAAAAAATCTGCGATTTCTGTCAAAGAGAGTGCTGTCTTTATGTTTTCCTCCACAATTTTTATAATATCCAGTCTCACATTTAGGTCTCTAATTCATTTTGAGTTTATTTTTGTGTGTGGTGTTAGGGAGTGTTCTAATTTCATTCTTTTGCATGTAGCTGTCCAGTTTTCACAGCCTCACTTATTGGAGAGACTGTCTTTTCTCCATTGAATATTCTTGCCTCTGTCATAGATTAATTGACCATAGGTGCGTGGGTTTGTTTCTGGGCTTTGTATCCTGTTCCACT
Source organism: Dama dama (assembly GCF_033118175.1). Taxonomy (NCBI): domain Eukaryota; kingdom Metazoa; phylum Chordata; class Mammalia; order Artiodactyla; family Cervidae; genus Dama; species Dama dama. Next base: position 65,340,302 of record NC_083699.1, on the reverse strand, counting down.
GATCTATATATTAGTCTTTATGCCAGTACCATGCTCTTTTTATGACTGTAGCTTTGTAGTATAGTCTGAAGTCATGGAGTCTTCAGCTCTGCATTTCTTTCTCAAGATTGTTTTGGTTCTTCAGGGTTTTTTTGTGTGTTTCTGTACAAATTAAAGCATTTTTTTTTGTTCTAGTTCTGTGAAAAATTCCATTGGTAATATGATAGAGATTGTGTTGAATCTGTAGATTGCCTTGGGTAATATAGTCATTTTGACAGTATTTATCCTTCTAACCCAAGAACATGGTCTATCTTTCCATTTGTTTGTGTCATCTTTGATTTCTTTGGTCAGCTTCCTGTAGTTTTAAGAGTATAGGTCTTTTATCTCCTAAGGTAGCTTTATTCCTAAGTATTTTATTCTTTTTGATGTATGGTAATTGCAATTCTTTTCTTAATTTCTCATTCTGATCTTTCATTGTTAGTGTATCAGAACACAACAGATTTCTATGCATTAATTTTGTGTATTGGGACCTTACCAAATTTATTGATGAGCTCTAGTAATAAATTACTTAGTATATGTTAATTTTCTATAGTTAATTAATACTTTCATTGACTATATGAAGCCACTGGATGTGTTTCAAAATATGGATAGGTTTTTTCTTTAAATACCCTATTGCTTTAGAAGGCACTTTGAACACAGTTTGATAAAATACCCTTTATTTGCCAGTAGGTGGCACTCTTGGTTATGATTACTATTGTTAAGAAACAAGATTTTAGGATTTTAAAGAAATCAGCTTTTAAAAATTAAGCTTTCTTTGTTTTCCAGTTCAAGTTGAGCAGTAGATCAAACAGTATAATCACTAAAAGATGTGTCTTAGATGAGGGCAACTTATTGTAGCAATAGATGTCCAAAACATTGAGCAGAACAGTGTGTCCATGTTTGCCTACTTATCAGTTAAATTTTGTCAGGGAGGTTGGCCCCAAATGACATGTACCTGTTATCAGCCCAGCCACTGGTCTGGTTGTTCATGGGGTGGAGACCCTAAGCAGCAGGAGATACAGACGGTTCAAGAAAGATGAGTGGGCGTCCCTGGTGGCTCAGCGGTAAAGAATCCACCTGCACTGCAGGAGACGTGGGTTCGATCCCTGGGTGGGGAAGATGCCCTGGAGGAGGACGTGGCAACCCACTCCAGTACTCTTGTCTGGGAAATCCCATGGACAGAGGAGCTTGGCAGGCTATAGTCCATGGGGTCGCAAAGAGTCAGACACGACTGAGCGATGAAACAACAAGAAGAAAGATGAAAGAGAGAAGCAGCAAGAGAAACAGATGAGAGAAGTGGGAACATGAGGAATGGATGGAAGGGGGGTGTCATGGAGAGTAGGCTGGCTGTGAGGTGGTGCTTGCTTATTACAGTGAGCCTTTGCTTTTACCGTTAAGAGACAGGAGTGCAGTTTTTTGTTTGTTTTTTAAATAAATCTATTTATTTATCTGTTTTTGGCTGTGCAGGGTCTTCGTTGTGGCTCAGGGGCTTTCTCTGGTTGTGGTGAGTGGGGGTTGTGGAGCACGTGCTTCTCTTGTTGTGGATCACGGACTTCAGTAGTCGTGGCGCATGGGCTTCGTTGCTCCTAGGCATGTGGAATCTTCCTGGACCAGGGATTGAACGCATACCTCTGCATTGGCCGGTGGACTGTCCGCTGTGCCACCAGGGAAGTCCCGAGATGGCAATGCTTTTGAACAACTTCCCAGACATTGTTCTTACATGTTGTCTCTGCCGTTGCAGGAACTTGGTGAGAGTTTCAGTAGATGGCACTGTTTGTGTTCCAACCCGTGTGTATGCCAGAGGGCTCAGTGTAATTCCAGGCTCAGAATATTGCGTGTCAGCCAGCCAGCCAGCCAGCCAGCCAGCCACACACTTAATGATTCCCAAACTCTCGTGGACCTCTGAAGTAAGTTTTGCCTTCCTTCTTTCAGTGATTAATATACCATTTTTGGTTTAGCACATTCAGAGGAGAGAAACTACGTTTTACATGAGGTGGACAGAGGCCTTTTACTTCATTTACTAGAGAGAAAAACAGCCAATAGCATGTTTATCCATAATGGCAAGAAATAGATCTTTTATCCAAAGGCTATTTAGAGAGCAGTGGCTTTTTAATATGATTTCGTAGTAACTGAATGAATTACATATGATAATTGTCACCTCTCAATTTATTTACTTTCATTTCCTGTATGTATCTTCTAAAATATCTTCAAGCTTCCGAAGGTCTTTGTTTTGTTCATGTGGCCCCAGGGCCTGCTACATGATGGACTCTTAGTAATAAATATTGGTCAAATGAAGGGCTATATTAATGAGTGTGGAGTAGGAATGTAGCACACTTCCCTTGGAGTAGGAATGTAGACTTCACTTGAATATTTTCTAACATTGTATTTGTTGCAATTCATTTATGTGGTACCTCCCAAAGAGCTCAGGAAATAGAGTGTTCACATACATTCTCATTTATTCTGAAGCCAACTAAGACAGGAAAGGACAGATATATGTGGCAACATCACTTGTTACAAGTGGCCATCCTTAGCAGTGTGCTTGCTTGCTAAGTTGCTTCAGTCATGTCAGAGTCTTTTCGATCCCATTGACTGTAGGGTTAGATGCTTGTGTCCTTGGGATTCTGTAGGCAAGAGTACTGGAGTGAGTTGCCATGCCCTTCCCCAGGGGATCTTCCCAGCCGAGTGATCGAACCCATGTCTTTTATGTCTCCTGCATTGGCAAGTGAGTTCTTTACCACTAGCACCACCTGGGAAGCCCTTTTAAGCAAAGAAGGATTTAAGAATTAGCAGAGAAAGAACAGAGTGATAGGAAGCAAAAACAAATATATCATCTGACTCCCGATGAGTGGTTTTCCTGATAGGCAGTAGTTTTTAGAATTTGATGTGTTGGAGAATCTTTCTGTTTTTTTTTTCTTTAAACTTGATTTTGAAATTTGACATGTAAGCGGAAGAACATAAATTTTAAGACTGCTTGGTTGAATTTTTAAGACAAAATTTTTTGGGGGGAGCAATTTTAGGTTCACAGCAAGATTGAGGGCAAGTACAGAGGTTTCCCTTCCAGTACCTGCCCCCACATATGCACAGCCCCACATCGTCCACAGCCCCCACTGGAGTGGGGCCTTGGTTATAATCGGTGAACCTGCACTGACTCGGAGAGCCATCCCAAGTCTTAACAGCATGCTCACTCTTGGTGTTGTATGTTCTGTGGATGTGGACAAACATATGATGACATGTATCCATCATTATGGTACCATTTGGAGTATTTTGACTGCTCTGAAACTCCTCTTGTGTTGGAGGAATTTTTTTCAAAATGAAAATACCCATATAATCAACATTCAGATTAAGAAACAACTTTGTTACAGCCACCTCACCATGGGTAACTGCTCATTTGATTTCCAGCTCCACAGGTTCATTTTTTTCTGTTTTTGTACTATGTATGACTGGACTCGTAGAATAGGTGCTTTGTATAGGTGCTCTTTTGAGTCTTTTTTGTCATTCTTTTCATTTACTGAGGTATTTGTGTTATTTATTTTACTGCCTGTGGTTGGAGTCTGTTTATTCTCATTGCTGTGAACCTCAGAAAATTTGTCTGCCCTTTTCTCTTTATCTCATAAGAAATATTAAAGACTTATGTGGTGCTCTGGGCAGAATATAATTACTAGGCAGTTATAAAATGTGCTGTCCTTTTCTGTGATAGTGTAAGATCAGTCCCGGAAGCTTGGTCAGAGATTTTGGAAACTAATAGAGGACAGGAATATTTGACAGCACCGATAATTATTGATACATATGCATGTGTTGTGGGGATCAGTTGACAACTCTAAATAGCAGCAGCAGTTTTGTCAGGGTGAAGTTAGGTTTTTAATTGTTTTGCTGTTAGATCAGCTCATAGCATCAGCAACAAAAATCCAAACTCTTCTTCACTGGCCCCTAAGACAGTCTGATGTTTCCCTCCTTTTTCTTGGAAAGTTGTGACTTTGAGTTTGCTGTCTCCCAGGAAGCACCATGGTGGTCGTGATCCCCAGGCTGCTGCGAGGCTCTGTGGGCGCCATCTGCACTCAGGCGGCTCCGCTGAGATTGACACCCAGTGCTTTGCGCCACCTCACTAGGAGCAGGTGAGTGGTCACCTTCAGTGTCGTTTGCGATGGATTTTCAAAGAGCCTGGACCTGCTGAAGACGGTGGGAGGCAGGTCGTAGCATCTTTCTGAACTGTGCCTGCTGTCAGTGGGTCGTAAGCTTTAGTTAGTTTATAGATTCCCATGGGCTGTTCTCTAGGATCCATAATGTTATATTGTATCCTGGACAGCCAGTTATATTGTGTACTGGATGGCGTTCCTTTCCACTCACAGGTACTGGATAGTCACGATAATTAATACTGTAATTAATTTTTAGGAGGGTAATACTTAAATAACCTAATTTTACTTTCTATTAAAGTGTAATGAAATCCAAAAGGAGACCTGATCACTTGGAGAGAACCGCAGATGTCGTTCGCCAGGAGGTTTGTATCTCGGGCCAGGGCAGGTTCTCCTAGCTTTCAGTCTGCACATGGTTAGGCCCGGCTTACCACGGCGGCTTTAGATGAGCTTGAATCCCTTTGAGGGACAGTCTGGGCAGGTTTGTTATATTTCTCTCCAGAACTTCTCCAAATGTGACATAGGACAACTGATTTAAAAAGACAATAGCCGAATACTCCAGTCATTCCCTTGAAACTCAGAATGGATGGATTTGTTTCTGATGAAGGGAGTGTTGTAGCAACAGAGGGAACTGACCTCACAGGCATAAGGTTTAGGGTGCTATTTTAGGAAGAGATCTTCCTTTAGAGCCTCAATTTTATGAGTAGCTTGCCTTTTCTTTCTCTTTTTGGCACCATGTCTCAAAGTCCTTGTTCTTATCCCTGCTTTAGAACACCTTCTTATTTCATCAAAAGGGAGAAAGCACTAACATCTGAGAAAGGAAGGTGAGTGAGCTCTCGTTACCTTCCCATGTGCAGAATTTTTCCTCCACATTCAGACCATGGAAGGGCTAATCCACCAACCCGAAGGGGTGTCACGGGCTGGGAAGTAAAGGATCCTCACCCTTTACCTCCATGAGTAACCCCATTTTCTTTTAAAAACATAAATTAGATATTTGATTTTTCTTTTGAATGATTCTTCAAATACTTGGTTTGTGTTTAGCTTAGTTTTATAAGTATTTTTAACAGTTAAAAAACAATGTATGTTATATAAAGAAGGATTATCCACTTCTATAAACATGGTCAGAAATTATATTGTTGCTTTAGTTTAGTTTTTAGTATTAATAATAGAATTTAAAGTAAGAGAGCATTATTTAGGCTCCACTTTTCAAGCTTATTCTACTTTCAGAAAATTGCTTTGGGACCAAGAGTGGTGTATTTGTGGATTCAGCTTTAAGCCCGTGTGTTTTTGAGGAGTCTGTGTAAAAGTAGTTCAGCATAATAGATTTATGGATGTGTAGGAAAATATGCTTTTCCCACTGATGATAAATCTGAAAGTACTTTTTTTGGTTTGTTCAACACACAAAAGTGCTGATTCTGTAAATGTGATATTTGTTAGAATTCCTTTTTGAAAAGTGAAATCTTGCCAGTTTTGAAGAAAAAGCAGTTTATTTAGCAGGCTTGGACTGTACTTTTTTCTTTTGTATTTTGAGGCAGGTAGAATTAGAGTTGAGTTTGGCAGCCTTTCCTTTAAGGGCCAGATAGTGAGTGTTTTAGGCTTCCAGGGCCAAGCTTAGTTACAACTACAAAACTGCCTTTGTCGTGTGAGGATGGCCCTAGGCAGCATGTGGGCAGGTTGGTGGGACTGTTTGCCAGTGAGATGGTATTTACCAGAACACCCGGATTTGGCCTGTGGTTTGATTGTAGTTTGCCAATCCCTCAGTTAGAGTAGCATTTCAAAATTTGCCAGGACAAAACTATGGAGATTTGTGAGAGGTTATTTTGAGCCAAGTTGAAGAAAACTTGACAGAAAGTCAGTGTAAGCTCTGTTAGTGTGAATAGCTGAGGGTTTTCACGCCCGGAAGTCAGAGATTTGTGGGGTAACTCCAGTTGTGGCATCGCTTCCGGGGAGGCGGGGGCGGGTTTTTTCCAGCGGCCACTCCTCTCCTGTTTCTCGTTTCCATTCCACCACCACAGAAAGAGAGCAGGAGCTGGGGGCGGGGGCTGGGTGAAGCTTGGGGGCGTCGGGAGCCGTGACCTCCGCGCTGTGAGGCAACCGCCGCCGTGTGAGGCTGTGAGGTGACCTCCGCGGTGTGAGGTGACCTCCGCGGTGTGAAGGGACATTGTGAGGTGACCGCCGCCGTGTGAGGTGACCGCCGCCGTGTGAGGTGACCTCCGCGGTGTGAGGTGACCGCCGCCGTGTGAGGTAACTGCCGCCGTGTGAGGTGACCGCCGTGGTGTGAGGTGACCAGGGCCTCACCCAGAGGGCACATGCCCCCGCCCCTCCCTTGCCGTAGAGCAGGCCCTCAGCTTGGACGCGAGGGCACTGCCGGCTCCTCAGGTCTGGCCGGATCACATCCGCGTTCCCTCATCTGCCGGCCCTGCCGTGTGGCGAGAGCGCTTCACAGACTTCCCCACATGTCACTTCCCGTCAGCTCCAGCCCGGGAGGCAGCCCAAGGGTCGCTTGGCCCCTGCCTCTTCAGCAGAGGGGGCAGAGCCTGGAACCAGAGGGGAGCGCCACGTCTCTGATTCCTGGTCCCTAGGACCCTGCGTCCTGAACGGGGCGCTCACCCCACCGGGAGGGTCCTTTCTGGACTCGCAGGGTTCCCTCTGCAGGATCCCTGAACGACCATCCTGTGACGTTAACACCTCTTACCTGGGCCCTGTAGAGTCCTGCTGATGCTGGGAACTGAGCTCTGAACTCGGGCTCACGTTTTTTCCTTTTAAGGATCCAGTATAAGCAGTCAGGGTAACCTTAGAGATGTCAAGGAGATCAGAGTAGAGCTACTGCAAGGCAATAAGGATTATTCAGGCAAGACTAAGCTTTCACCCCAGGAGTCACTCACTCCCTGCTCGGCCTCTATGGAGGACTGGCTCTCTGAGCAAGACATACTCTTTTTTCATCAATTACTGGGAGATTTTCATAATGAAAGAATTTTAAACCTACTAATCCTTATGTTTTCTTTGAGAGACATACCAGACGCTAGGCTAGGTCCTGGGGCTGCAGTGTTGAAAACGATAGATAAGGTTCCTAATCTCAGATTCTCAGTGGTCAGAAGAAACTGATTCTGCGCACCTGATTAATTCTAGTGCACTAATCCTTTTACTCCCTCCCTCTCTTTTTTTCTTTCTTTTTAAAAAAATTAAGTTTATTTTTATCAAAGTGTGATTGATTGACAGTATCATGTTGGTTTCAGGTGCACAGCACAGCAGTTCAGTTATACACATGCACACTTACATGTGTGTGTGTCTTTCCAGGTTCTTCACTCACAAGTTATTACAAAATACTGAGTCTAGTTCCCTGTGCTATACAGTAGGCCCTTGTTGATGATCTATTTTATATATAGTAGTATGTGTGTCTTAATCCCTGACTCCTAACTTATTCCTACCCCTCTCCCTTTTGTCTCTATTTTGTAAATAAGTTCATTTGTATCATTTTTTTAGATTCCACATATAACTGATACCATATGATACTTGTCTTTTTCTCTCTCTGGCTTCAGTTCACATGATAATCTCTAGGTCCATCCATGTTACTTTAAATGGCATGTTTCATTCTTCTTTATGGCTGAGTAATATACCATTATATACATACATATATATACACACACACACACACACACACACACACACACTCACGTACATACATACATATGTATTATATATATACGTACCACATTTTCTTTGTCCATTCATCTGTCAATGGACATTTAGGTTGCTTCCTTGTCTTAACTGCTGTAACCATTGGGTTGCATGACGAGGGATCAAACCTGTGTCCCTTGTATTAAAAGGCAGATTGCCATTGGACCACCAGAGAAGTCCCTCGTAATTTTGATTTGCATTTCTCTAATAATGAGCATTGTTGAGCATCTCTTCATGTGTTTATTTGCCATCTGTATATCTTCTTTGGAGAAGTGTCTATTTAGATCTTCTGCCCAGTTTTTGATTGGGTGGTTTGATTTCTTATTTAAGCTGTGTAGTCTATTTGTATATTTTGGAGATTAATCCTTTGTTGGTTGCATTGTTTACAAATTTTTCTCCCATTCTGTAGTTGTCTTTTCATTTTATTTATGGTTTCCTTTGCTTTCCAAAAGCTTTTAAGTTTAATTAGGCCCCATTTGTTTATTTTTGTTTTTATTTATATTACTCTAGGAGATGGATCCAATAGGATACTGCTATAATTTGTGTCAGAGTGTCTTGCATATATTTTCCTCTAGGAGTTTTCTAGTATCCAGACTTGCTTTTAAGTCTCTGATTCACTTTGAGTTTATTTTGGTCTGTAGTGTTAGGGAACATTCTAATTTTATTTTTTTACATGTAGCTGTCCAGTTTTTCAAGCACCACTTATTGAAGAGACCATCTTTCTCCATTGTGTATTTTTGCCTCTATCATAGATTAATTGATTATAGGTCTATGGGTTTATTTCTAGGTTTCCTATCCTGTCTGTTGATTTATATGTTTGTTTTTATGCCAGTACCCTACTCTTGATGACTGTAACTTTGTAGTATAGTCTGAAATCATGAGTCTGATTCCTACAGCTATACTTTACTTCCTCCAGATTGTTTTGGCTCTTCAGGATCTTTTGTGTTTCCATACAAATTAAAACATTTTTGGTTCTAGTTTTATGAAAAATGCCTTTGATAATTTGATAGGGTTTTCATTGAATCTGTAGATTGCATTGGTTAGTATAGTCATTTTGACAATATTGATTTTTCCATTCCAAGAACATGGTATATCTTTCCATCTGTTTGTGTCATCTTTGATTTCTTTCATCAGCATCTCATAGTTTTCAGATTACAAGTCTTTTATCTCCTAAGGTAGGTTTATTCCTAGGTATTTTATTCTTTTTGATGTGATAGTGAATGTGGTTGTTTCCTTTCTGTTTCTGATCTTTCATTGTTAGTGTGTAGGAATGCATCAGATTTCTTGTGTTAATTTTCTGTCCTACAACTTGACTTAATCACTGATGAACTCTAGAAGTTTTCTGATAGCATCTTTAGGATTTTCTATGTATAGTATAATGTCATCTGCAAACACCAACAGTTTTACTTCTTTTCCAATATGGATTCTGCCCCAGCCTTTTTTTGTCTGATTGCAGTGACTGGAACTTGCAGAAGTATGTTGAATAAAAGTGGCAAGAGTGGACGTCTTTCTGTTATTCCTGATTTTAGAGGAAATGCTTTCAGCTTTTCACTGTTGAGTATGATATTAGTTGTGGGTTTGTCATATATGACTTTTATTATGTTGAGGTGGGTTCCCTCTAAGCCCACTTTCTGGAGAGTTTTTAATCATGAATGGATGTTTAATTTTATCAAAAGCTTTTTCTGCATTTATTGAAATGGTCCTGTGGTTTTTGTTCTCCAATTTGTTAATGTGTTATGTCACACTGATTGATTAGTGGATATTAACACATTATTGATTGGGGAATTTTTGCAGAAATTAATGCTTGTAGCCAGTGATTTGTTATGTAAGTGAATATTGAAACATGGTGGTCAATAACATTTGGGTAACAAAAGACGTATAAGTATGTCCCTTGTCAATGATGTGTTAAAAAATTCTTGGATCCTTGGGATAAATCCCACTTGGTCAGGGTGTGTGATTCTTTTAATGTATTGTTGGATTCAGTTTGCTAGTATTTTGTTGAGGATTTTTGCATGTATGTTCATCAGTGATGTTGGTCTGTAATTTTCTTCTTTTTGTGGTATTTGTGTCTGGTTTTGAAATCAGGGTGATGGTGGCCTTATAGAATGAGTTTGGAAGTATTCCTTTCTTTGCAATTATTTTGGAATAGTTTCAGAAGGATTGGTGTTAACTCTTTTCTAAGTGTTTGACAGAATTCGCCTGTGAAGCCATCCCTTCCTGGAGTTTACTTTGTTGGGAGTTTTTAAATCACAGTTTCAATTTCAGTACTTGTAATTGGTTTGTTCATATTTTCTCTCTCTTCCTGGTTCATTCTTGGGAGATTGTACCTTTCTAAGGATTGGTCCATTTCTTCCAGGTTGTCCATTTTATTGGCATATAGTTTTTTTGTAGTAGTCTCTTATGGTCCTTTGTATTTCTGTGATGTCAGTAGTAACTTCTTTTACATTTCTAATTTTACTGATTTAGGCCCTCTTCCTTTTTTTCTTGATGAGTCTTGCTAAAGGTTTATCAATTTTGTTTATCTTTTCAGGAAATCAGCTTTTAGTTTCATTGATCTTTTTATTTTCTTTATCTCTATTTCATTTCTGTGCCAATCTTTATGACTTCTTTCTACTAACTTTGGGTTTTGTTTGTTCTTTTTCTAGTTGCTTTAGATGTAAGGTTAGATTGTTATTTATGAGTTGTCTCATTCCTTAGGTAAGCTTGTATTGCTGTAAACTTAGCTCTTAGAACTGCTCTTGCTGCATCCCATAGGTTTTGTATGGCTGTGTTTTCATTTGTTCTTAGGTATTTTTTAATCTCCTCTTTGATATCTTCAGTGATTCATTGGTTGTTTAGTAGCTTACTGTTTAGCCTCCACATGTTTATTGCAGTTTTTTTCCCCTGTAATTGATTTCTGATCTCATAATGTTGTGGTTGGAAAAATTACTTGATCTGATTTCAGTTCTCTTAAATTTACTGAGGCTTGCTTTGTGGCCTCGCATGTGAGCTGTCCTGGAGAGTGTTCCATGTACATTTGAACCTTGCTACTTTCAGATGAAATGCTCTATAAATATCACTTAAGTCCATCTGATCTAATGTGTCATTTAAGATCTGTGTTCTTTTATTCTGTCTGGATGATCTGTCCATTGATGTAACTATTACGGCGTTACTGTCAATTCTCACTTTTTGTCTGTTAACATTGGCCTCATATACTGAGGTGCTTCCTGTGCTGGGCACACATGTTTACAATTGTTCCATCTTCTTCTTGGATTGATTCTTTTATCATCTTCAAAGTGGACACACTTTAATCAGAGATCAGCGTGTCTTTCTTTATTTCTTGTAACAGTCTTTATTTTAAAGTCCATTTTGTCTGATACAAGTATTGCTACTCCTGCTTTCCTTTGATCTCTATTTGCATAGACTGTCTCTTTTCATCCCCTCACTTTCAGTCCTTGTGTGTCACTAAATTTGAAGTAAGCCTCTTGTAGACATCATATATATGAGTCTTGTTTTTGTATCATTCAGCCAGTCTGAGTTTTTGGTTGAAGCATTTACTTCATTTACATATAAGATAATTATCGCTTATATATGTTCTTACAGTCTCCTACATATGAATGAGTTGTATTCTGGGAGTGCATTTGTAAGTCCAGTTTGTTTGTAAGTTCAACAGAGTTAACCTAGGCAACCAGCTTTTACAGATAACTTTTACAGAGATGTGAACTCACGTGATTGGACATGTGAATGCATGTTGCATGTTTGAAAGTTAACAAATTGAAGGTTCCTATGTAGGGGACTTACTGCCATTTTGTCAGTTGTTTTGGATCTGTTTTTGTAGGTATTTTTTTCTTCCTTTGCTGCTCTTTTGTTCTTCTGTGATATGATGACTATCTTTAATGTTGTGTTTGGATTCCCTTTTCTTTTTTGTGTATATACCTATTATAGATCTTTCACTTGTGGTTATCGGGTTTTGATATAGCAGTCTGTATGTGTATATATATGATGGTCTTAAGTTGCTGGTCTCTTAATTTCAAATGCATTTCAAGTGCTGTGTGCTTGTACTCACCTCATGATTACTGGTTTTGAGGTGACTCATGTTTGTGTGTGGATTTTTTACTCTCTTTACTGTATGTTTGTCTTCACCAGTGAGCCTTCCCATTTCATCATTCTCTTGTTTTTAGTTGTGGCCTTTCCTTTTCCACTTAGAGAAGTTCCTTTAGTATTTGTTGTAAAGCCAGTCTGGTGGTGCTGAATTCTTTTAGCTTTTGCTTGTCTGTAGAGCTTTTGATTTCTCCCTCAGCTCTAAAGGAGAGCCTTGCTGGGGGTGTTCTTGGTTGTAGGTTTTTCCGTGTCATCACTTTGAATATTGTGTATCATGCCGCCCTTTTCTGGCCTGCAGAGGTTTTGTTTTGATTTTGTTGTGCTTTGATACCAAGTTGGAGGCTACTTGGGGCTTCCCTGGTGGCTCAGACGGTAAAGAATCTGCCTGCAGTGTGGGAGACCCAGGTTCAATCCCTGGGTCTGGAATGTCTCCTGGAGAAGGAAATGGCAACCCACTCCAGTATTCTTCCTTGGGAATTCCATGGACAGAGGAACCTGGCGGCTGCAATCCATGGGGTTGCGAAGAGTCAGACATGACTTAGTCCTGGAAGAGATGATGGTGGCTTAGAGCAGGGTTGTAGGGATTGGGGTGGGGCTGATGGGATTCACAGGTGGGGTGGGGGGTCCACATAGATAGAAGAGGACAGGAGAGCCAGAGACTTGTAGCTTTGGGGTTTGGATAATCGGGGAAGATGATGGTGGGGGCTCATACTTGTTAAAACAGAGAACAAGTTTAGAGGAGGGAATAAAGGGCTCTGTTTGAGGATAGCCTTGGGGGGAGGTGGCAGGTGGATGGAGTTACAGGTGAGATGAGATTAGCCATGAGCTTTGTCAGCTCATGTCAGCTGTTGAGTCTACATGGAAATTCATCATGCTGTTTTTACTGGTTTTGTATGTGCTTGAAATTTTCCATAGTGAAAAAGGAAGAAACGTTGAAAGATAAAAGCGTTCTATGTCAGCTTATGTTGCTTGAGTTGGAAACTGAGGTCGGCAGTTGAATGTATGAGTTTGGAGTTCGCTGCTGGAGATAACCGTGTAAGCCACGTGGAGAGGAGGGGGCGGGCTTGCGGGACTGCCTACGATGCGCCCACATCTCGCAGTCAAGGGGAAGAGGACTAGCCAGTGGAGGAAACGGGGCGGGAGGGTGATGAGCAGGTGTGGGTGAGGCCAGGGGGAGGAGCGCTTCTGGGAGGGTGCAGGCAGCCACGTGGATCCCGAGAGGCCAGCGCCAGGCATCGCTCATTGGGTGGCGGGACTGGAGTGACCACCTTCCATGCATCACTGAGTGTGAACGCCTGCCAGACTGGAGGGGAGTCGAGTGGGAAATAAGAAAGTGGAGCCAGGACTGTGGACTGCTCTTCAGTTTTTTATGTGGATGGGAGCAGAGACATGGGGTAACAGCTTGATGAAGGGAGAGGCTTGTCTTGTGTGTTGTATTTTGAGAGGAAGCAGAGCACAGTAGTCAAGTGCCTGGATTCAAATCTCAGCTTTGCCACTTAGCAGCTCTGGGACCTCAGTTTTCTCACATGCAAAGCGGGGATGTTAGTGATACTCGCTCCTTAGGGCTGTTGTGACAGTAGAATCAATTACTGCGCATGCAGTGCCCAGTGAGCTCTGTCTGTGGGCGTTCACCAGCGTCTCCTCCTGTGGCGGGAGACCCTGGTGCCCGTGTTGTCATGGAGACAAGCGAGAAGAGGGTGATGCCCGAGAGAGGGAAGGCTTGAGGGGCAGAGGGCAGACTCAGTCCGGGTGGGTGGCTGAGTCTTCGGGAGAAGCAGGGAGAGTGTGTGGTCACACCAGGCTGCGGTGCTGACGGCTCAGCCACTGAAGAGGTTGTGCAGGAGGCAGAATGTGCGCTCTTTCCTCGTCAGTGATTTACTTCCGTAAAAACCTTCGCGTCATCAGATTCCCACTCATCAGGTTGCTCTACGGCCACAATTGAAATCATGTCTCTGGGCCTTGGTGTCCTTATGTGTAAGATGACACACTATCCTTGGTAATGACTAAATTTTCCTTCAGTCCTGCAATGCTCTGTGCCCGGATTGTGTTTTTTGTTTCAGGTTGTCTCCAGTCCTAACTTGGTCTAAATTTTTAAGCCAGCAGAAGAATGAATGGGTGTGGACGGGGGAAGGCAGCCGGGTTTCCTAGAGAAAGGCCCATTTCCTGCAGAGACTCCTGTAGCAGCAGGAACCTCAAAATACCATCCACAAAACCTCAGTTAAAAAAAAAAAAATAAAAAAAAAAAAAACCTCAGTTAGTGTGATGGCATTTCCTTTTAGGTGCTGACTCCGTCAAAGCATGAGAAATGTGTGCTACTGAGAGCTGGCAAATGTATTGTTTTATTGAACAGTAGAAGAGTTATTTTATGGAAAACTTCATTTCCTGCCATGTGTTTTACCTTAGGACATGGCCAGTTGAGGTTTCAGTTGCGAAATCTTCTGATTCATTGAGCATGAGAACAAGTACAAATGTTAAAACATGTAGTTTCTTCATCGTGTTTTGCCTTTTCACTAAAAGTAGAGAAAGAGTAGCATATAACCAGAGCCATGATGACAGATCTTAATTACATGAAATCATTTTCAGAATAAAAATGATGTGGCCTTCAAAAAGATTTTGCTAATGTTTTTCACTCTACATCTCCAGAAATCTGTATATAGTGAACAGTATTTGTATTAAGAAAATGAAATATTAAGAGGGAGACATGTCTTTAAAAATCCAGGATTGTGCAAGGTAGTTTGCATTGTTGCCTAGATTATTTACACTAATAGCCACAGGAATGTTGCCTTTTGTAGTAATACAAGTAGGCAAAAAGCACCTGGGAACATTTTCATGAAGGCTTTCCAAATGAAAAGTGGACCTTTTCAATAGGAGGTGTAACTTCTTTCTCTTCTTCACTGAATTCTTTATTTGGACTTTGGCAGACAGTTGTTGATGGTATTTTACATGGTCTAGCATTTGCTGACCGAGCAAGCTTGCATTTCAGCTCAGTTCTCTGCACTTTCCCCCACCCCCCTCCCCCCCATGACTATGAATGTCACTTCCCTGCCACCAGGTGACTCTTTGGGATGTGTTTAAAGCTTGCACTTACCTAGATTTTAATGAATCTGACAGAAGCCCATTTAACTGTTATGGTGAAATAATCGAGCTTTTGGCTGTGTTTTCACGGATTATTATACTGAAAGAAAATAATGAAAACAAATGTTTCTTTTTTGTAAACCTAAAAAAAAGTTTGAGAATATTAATGTAACGGAGAGTCCCCTGATGATCCTGTTACTTGTCTTTGTAATAAGATGTTTAGAGTATGTGACTAGAGTATGTGAGTAGAGTCCTATCCCACGAAAAAAGTCCCTGTCTTCCGTGCCATCTTCTATGTTTTGAATATGAACTAGGCCAGGCTTTCTTTAATGGTCTCCCATCTCCTTTCTTTCTTTCTGTTTTGACCATAAAAAGCTCCTGAATTTCTACTAACCTTTGTTTTAGAAACCAGTTTTAGGTCACTGATTGCAGCCATGAAATTAAAAGACGCTTACTCCTTGGAAGGAAGGTTATGACCCTCCTAGACAGCATATTTAAAAGCAGAGACATTACTTTGCCAACAAAGGTCCGTCTAGTCAAGGCTATGGTTTTTCCAGTGGTCATGTATGGATGTGAGAGTTGGACGGTGAAGAAAGCTGAGCGCCAAAGAATGGATGCTTTTGAACTGTGGTGTTGGAGAAAGACTCTTGAGAGTCCCTTGGACTGCAAGGAGATCCAACCAGTCCATCCTGAAGGAGATCAGTCCTGGGTGTTTATTGAAAGGACTGATGTTGAAGCTGAAACTCCAGTACTTTGGCCACCTCCTGCAGAGTTGACTCACTGGAAAAGACCCTGATGCTGGGAAGGATTGAGGGCAGGAGGAGAAGGGGATGACAGAGGATGAGATGGCTGGATGGCATCACCGACTCGATGGACATAGGTTTGGGTAGACTCTGGGAGTTGGTGATGGACAGGGAGGCCTGGCGTGCTGCAATTCATGGGGTCGCAGAGTCGGACATCACTGAGCGACTGAACTGAACTAAGAGTTTTGATCCATTCTGCAAATATTGACTGAATCTTAACTATGTGTTTAGCCCTGTGCTTAAGGTAGGGAGTTGATCTAGATGTCCATTCTATCTCTTCCTGCCTGCAGGAGGCTTGTGGTCTGCGTGTGGAAAAGATGTGTTCATGAATATTTCTATTTACATAAAATGCTAAGTTAGGTTGAGAGGCTGGAGAGTGGGGGGAGGACCTGTGCAGCGCCCGGGGTGTGGGTGGGAGGGTGTCAGACAGGACTGAGGGCCCCCCATGCCCTCAGCAGGGCTTTGAAAGGTAGGCAGGTGTCAGGTGCCCTTGAGGGCTGGCAGGCTGTCTGGTTGGGCTGGTACACCAAGAGGGGCTCGAGCTGGTGGGCGTTGCCCAGGCCTCTTAGCATTCCGTTTGCAGTTGAGTGTTAGGGAGCCCTTAGGAGTTTGGAGCGGGAGAGTGACCCACCAAGGTCCAACAGCCTATTGGCTGTTTTGAGGGCGATAAGAGGAAGGCTGAGGCGGAAATTTGTGCGAGAAGAGTGGGGCTCCTGGCTCAGGGTGGTGGTGGGTAAGCGAGGGGAGGAGATGGCATGAGGGGAGCTCATAGAGCTGGCTCCAGCATCAGGGATGAGCCCAACTGTGTGTGCCTGTGCCTGGTGTGGGGTTGACATGCTGAGTCCTGGGTGGACCCAGAACGGAAGCCCCAGCGGCGGGAGGCGGCTGCTTTTGCAAGCCCCTGAGGGAGGTACAGCCTTCTCCACCTCGGCCCCGCCGGGGCCAGGCCCCAGGATCCAGAAGGGTTGTGGAAGGAAGGAGTGTGGCGGATTTAGTCATGCGTGTCAGTGACTTTGCCGTCAGGACAGAGCTCTCAGGCAGTCAAGAGCCAGGCAGGCCTGGTGTGACTCTGGACTCAGCCATGCCCGAGTGATCGTGAGCACGTTACTGAACCTTTCTGTTTCCTCTTCTGCACAATGGAGGGTAACAGTCCTGTCTCTTGGGGTGGAATGTGGTTATCCGTATCAGCTGAGTGAATTAACGTATGTTAACATGTACCCCAGAACCTGGAGTGCACCTGTGCTAGATACCTCTCAGATGTTGGCTGTCGTCACAGAGTGTAGCTGTGAGCCGACAGTTGGCAGAAAAGGAATGCCGAGTTGGGGTGAAGGGACAGTAGCTTTGGGAGTGCTTGAGGGCCTTGGCCCCAAGGTGGAGAGCAAGCCGGGGTGAGGCTCCTGGTGAGGAGTGGGAGGAGGAGCAAAGAAGGGGCAGGGGGACCAGGTCAGGAAGGCAGGGGGGGGGGGGGAATCGGGGGAGTTCAGTGTTCCATGTCCCAGGCAAGGAGGAGGCCTCAGGATGTGGAGAGAAAGTTGGCAGCATCCGATTCGGAGAGATCAGGGAGGCTGAGAACTGAGACTTGGTGTTGAGTTTGGTTGTTGGAGAAGATGCCCACTAGCCCTGGGGCAAGTCATGGGAGGGGGGAAGTCATGGGAGGGGGGATGTCACGGGAGGGGGGATGTCACGGGAGGGGGGACATCACGGGAGGGGGAAGGTCACGGGAGGGCAGCAGCCAGGTGATCATGGGCACCGAGAGCATCCCGGGGGCAGGGAAGGTTCTGTTGGATGAGAGTATCGGTAGATTCCGGGGTTAAAAGCTGGATTTCTAAAATAAAGACAGTATGGCTTTAAGTTGGTTCTAGCAAAATAACGTGTAGGCTGTGGTTCCAAGACCACCATGCTGTCCGTGAGAACCGCCTCCTGGGTTTGGGTGCTCGGTCTTCGAGGCCCTGTGTGGCGGCAGCAATGACGTGACCTGTGCAGTGGTGCAGGGATCAAGTGTAAGATTGCCTTGTAATAACAGATACATACTGGTAGGCTTGTTACCATTAATGTAGTAAGATACAGTAAACGCTTACTGAGCACTTACTGAGGGGCAGCATGTTATTCACACAGGCTTTGCATGAGTTGCATGTTGAAGCCTCCTGCCAGCTCTGTGAGGGACGAACGCTGTTCCTCTCACCAGGCTGAGGGGCTGGGCTCACTCGTGTGCCGGGGCTCACACCGCGGGTCCGTGGTGGAGCCAGGCTGTGGTAGCCTGCACTGTGGCTGTGGGACCCGTGCTGCAAACAGCCGTCCTCTGCTGCTTCTTCTTGTCGGCTGAATTGTTACGGACGGGCCGTTGGCATCGGGCATCATGTCTGATGAATCGGGGGTCTGGGAGGCAGGCTGGGTGTGGCGAAGGCTGGTGGGAGCTGAGTGAGGCAGTGTTCCAGGCAGGGTGGGCGGGGCTGGGATCACAGAGGCACAGGTGGGGGCTCCACAGGGCAGAGCTATCCTGCTTGCTCTCAGGTAGACGAGAGAGGGCCGGTGAGTGCTGAGAAAGGTCCTCAGTGGCAGGGATTTTATAGGAGCATGAGAAAGCCAGCACGTTTTCAGAGGTGTTTTGCAGTGAGGGAGATCACCAGCATCTGGAGAACTTTCCTGTGGAATTTTAGGAATTGTCTCCCACTGCTTGTTTGACTAGACTTGGTCCTACTGGAGAAAAGGGGCTGGATGAGCTCACATTTGTTGGAGGGACTGATGCTGAAGCTGAAGCTCCAATACTTTGGCCACCTCATGTGAAGAGTCGACTCATTAGAAAAGACCCTGATGCTGGGAAAGATTGAGGGCAGGAGGAGAAGGGGACGAGAGAGGATGAGATGGTTGGATGGCATCACCAACTCGATGGACATGAGTTTGAGTAAGCTCCGGGAGTTGGTGATGGACAGGGAGGCCTGGTGTGCTGCGGTTCATGGGGTTGCAAAGAGTCGGACACAACTGAGCGACTGAACTGAAACAGGCTCGCATTAGCAGGGGCGGCCCCTTGACCTTGACAGAGCCCCGGGGCGCCCCCTGGTGGAGCTGAGAAGGTAACACAGGCAGAAAGGCTGTGTTTGGACACCTGCTGCTGATGGGATTTGCTGCCAGAAGTGGAGCGGCAATCTTAGGAGGCGGGGAGAGTCTTACTGTCTTCTCTCTGCTGTGGTGAAAAAGTCCCAGCTCTGGGAGGAGGAGAAGAGACCCAAAGGCAGAAGAAATGAGGAGTGTCGGAAGTAGAACCATGTGGAGCTTGAGGAACGTGGGGTATGGATGACACTGAACTGAAGAGGGCCTGACTCAGGCCTGTTTAGAATTTTCTGAAAATCAGACACGTCATTTAAAACAGTGCTTCTCCAGCGACCTGTAGCAAAAGTCTGTTTTCGTTGCTGTTTGAAGGTTGTGAACTGTTTATATCTTGTAAAATACAATAAAAATGAACTGGAAAAGATGAAGAAAGCAAAGACACAGGGAGTACACATCCAATTTGTTGTCTGTTGTCAGAGTCAACAGAAACAAAGTTTACTCTTCGAGATTGCTAAACAAAAAGTTTCTAAGTGTTTGCTTTTCATGTCTGAAGTCAGCTTGACTTGGACTTTGGCAGGCTCAGAACAAACACAGGCTTGCGACTGAGCGTGGCGCTCATTAACGTGCTTGCCCCAGAGCAGTCGGGCGGCAGGCAGGGCCTCACGGGGCTGGGGGGGTGGGGGACGCTCTTTCCAGAGCCCCCAGCCCGGTGCTGGCACACGCTGCACACTCAGCAAATATGCGCCTGTTAAACAGTCCCCTTAAGAGACAGTTTTTATACGCAGAATAAAATTCAGTGAGTAGGATAGCAAGTCTCCCAAAGTAGTTGAAATTCGTTCATCTGGTAGTAGGCAGAATTCTGAAGCAAAGTATGCTCTACCTTGTTTTGCAATTTTTGAAAACCACATCTTTGTAGATTAAAAAAAAAATGTAGTTACTAGAAAGCCGGTTTGTTTCTGAGTTGAGCGCCCCTAACCTCAGCCAGCATCGTCTTTTGGTTCCAGGTCGTTTCCGCAGCCAAGGTGTGTGGAGTGGCCAGCGAGTCCCCTTCGGTGAAGAGGCTCCGCCTGCTCGTTGCTGATAAAGACTTTTCTTTTAAGGCCGGCCAGTGGTAAGTGGCTCTTCTGTGTCCTCAGCGTGAGTGGTCAAGGTGCCATCAGACGCCAGAGCTGCTTTTTCCTTCTAGAAAGGACTTCTGTGACTACTTTTTCTCCTGGGGAAGAAGAATTCTAGGGCGTCTCCCTTTATCCTGATACTCTTCCTGGCATGGAGAACCTGATTCCTTTCCTAGCCTCAGGGCCCCCCTTGGTTCTGAGCCTTGGAGCCTCTCAGCGTAGATGAAAGTTGCTTCCTTGAGTTTTCCGGAGGGAGACAGAGCGGCTAGTCATAGTCCAGAGCGGCTAGTCGTAGTCCAGACCCCGTAACTCTGACAGTGATTCTCTTCTGCAGGACTGGCTGCCGACAGAATGCACTGCAGTCGTCCCCTCTCCTTCACTTATGTGTTGCTGTGGGTGGATACATTTTAAAAAAATCAGCCTTTATGTCAAATGCCTAGTAAATGCATGAGTCTGAAACTAGTTATGGCAACCAGTCTCCTCACAGAAGTGCCCGCCGTCTCGCCTGAATTCTGCAACCCTTGCGCCTTGTCTGGGTTGAGTTGAAATATCTTGCTTAATTTGTTATCAGAACATCCCCCCAATCGGACCCAGCCCGCATCACTCTCATGACTGAGGGCTGGTCATTGTGCTGATGGGAGCAGCCCAGCTGTCCAGTGTTCCCGCGAGGGGCCTCACTGAGTGGCTCTGGAAGTTGGATCGTAAACGCAACCCGCGTTTCCTTAGGAAAGGTGTGTTTGGGTGTCTGTTTCCTTTATTTAAATCCAGCATTCATTTCTAAATGAGTTTCTGGCATGTCAATCTTGGTCGTCTTTCTTAGGAGCCACTTGACTAATTTTGGCAGTCCATCTGGAAATGTGGTTTTGTTAGGAGGAGGATGTGTGATAATAGCAAGAGTTAGCAGGCTTGTGTTAATAGTTTGCTTTGAATTTAGAACCAGAAAACAAGATGCTGATTGCAATAATTTGCGCTTGTGAAGCAATTTACTGCAATCTTTGCACATGTTCAGTGATACATATTAAGTGCATTTGGGCTGTTTCGAGGGTAGGGGCGGTTGGCAACGTTTTTACCCTTCAAAACTAGTTTAGCAGTTATTGCCTTGAAAAGTGCAAACTTCAATTATGAGGCTCTGTCTTTCGACGTTTCCCTTCCGGGGAGGTGTCTGTGTTCTGTGCACAGCGTTCTCTGTGTGCCTTCCGCTTGGAATGGTGCTGACTCTTGACCCCGGTGTCCCGATTAGAGAAAGCCTGTGCTGGGTTATCCTGCTGCTCCCGCGGTGTGCATGTGAGTATGGTAGCACATGCAAACTGTAGTTATCTCGTAAGAAAACGGCATTGCCTAGCGCTATGCACAGATTAGGGTCTCCCCGTGCGCCTTGGTGGAAGACTCCTCAGGGCGGGTGGCACATAGGCGGTGTCACTGAAGGGGTCTGGTAAGCCCGTCCGTGTGGGCGCTGGTTCAGTGCGTGCCGGGCAGAGGGCCGGCATGGGGCGGGGGTCAGCCCCAGCTGGTCCGTGTTCCCTGCCAGGCGAGTCCGTCACTTGTCCCTGGTGCCCAGACCACTTCTGTAAAAGGCTGCTGCCTTAATACCGCCTCTCCGCACGGCTCTGGACGCTGTGAGCCCTTTGGCTGTGTGAGGTGATGGGCACCGCTCCGTCGGCCCTGTTGCCGGGATGGCCCTCTCGGCCCTCACCCCACGTGGCACTTGAGGGGCAGGAGGGAAAGTGGATGTGGCTGCCGTGCGCTTGCGGGGTCAGGATGGTCGGAGTGAGAGCAGCTGGAGGTGAAGGGGAGGGCTCCCGCTGGGCCGTGATCCACGATCCACATCCCTAGACTCGTGAGCGGTGGCCCCCACTGACGCCTGCCAAACTCCGAGGGGAGGCGCAGAGCCGCCTCTGAGTGCGCAAGTGCATGCTCTGCGGCCTTGGGCCCTGACCCCCGGGTGGACACTCCAGCCTGGACCAGGGATGGTCTCCCGGGGCTGTTCGCTGCTGCGGTGCGTTCTTCCTGACCCTCTGGAGGAGACTGCTTCCTGTACTGGGAGACCACTCTCAGAGCTCACCCCATCCCATCCAGAGAGAAAGGCCGAAAGGGAAAATTCCTTCTGACCCGTTTCCCGCACGAGCAGGGCTGACCCTTCGGGGCTGACCCACCAGGATCTCATGGCTTAGCACGCAGCTCCCTGGGGAGTCCTGCGCTGGACCTTGCTCAGCACTCCCCCCGACAGAGGAGGGGAAGGATGGAGCTGGGCGTGGCCCTAGTGGTCTCTCCTCGCCCGTGAGTGCGCGGGGCTGCCATGTTCAGCGCACCCCGTGCCGGTTGCTGTGGGCGGATCTGTCCTGGGGGCTGTGTCATGGTCCCAGTCTGCCGCTCTGCCTTTCCACCTACTGACTCTGCCTTCCCACCTGCCGCTCTCCCTTTCCACCTGCTGGCTCTGCGAGGTGGGTGGCTTCCTTTTTGCTCTGGGCTTTGGTTTCCATGTCCTTGAAGAGGAAAGAGTAACACGTCGGTGCTGTAGGATGTGTCAGGCATTTGGCACAGTGCCTGATGTTTCCTTTATGCATGTTTTTGGTGTCTGTTGTAGCCAGTGCTTTGCTCAGGCCGTCAGAGAGCACCTGTGCTGGTGAGGTCCTCTGAGGAGATCTGTGAGGTCCTGGGGACAGACTGAGCGCCTCGCCGGCCTCCTGTGCACCGAGGCCGCTGTGGGGAGAGCAGCCGGCCTGTGAGGAGTGGGTGGGCGCACGCCGCTGGTTCTCGCCGCCGCCCAGGCTGTGTGCACAGCACACCGGGGAGCAGGCGGCGCGTTTCTGAGTGGGGCAAGCTGTGTCTCTGACTTCATATGAGATAGCAGGATTTCATGCTTGAAAGTGCTCCGGGTAATGAGGTGAGAGGAGCCAGGTTAGAGAACTAGGACTCTCCCCCGCCTGCCAGCAGGGCAGCTGCACTGCAGACGTAAACACTGCTGCATCCGCCGACTCACAGGACCATGTGGGGGAGGTGCCGCGTTCCTGGGAGTCTTTGTGCAGATGGTGTCCTCCTCCGCTGCCTGTCTGATGAGCAGTGTCTTTCAAGACTACTCTGTGAAGTCTTTCCTGATTCCTCCATCCCTGGTGTAATTAACTTCTTTTTCCTCCCCTCCCCATTTCCCACCCACCCCCAAGCAGATTAAAAAAAATAATAAAATGCAGTAGCTTTATTAGTATTTTCCTGATAAAATCGGGATCACATGTTGGAGCTAAGTAGAAACCTGTACTAAGTACAGTACTTCCAGACCCATCTCAAGTGATGAACGTTCTCTCCCAAGCTGATTTTTTCATAGCCCTGCTGCTTCTTTGCTGACTATACTAGTGCGCAGTCATGTCTGATTCTCCGCGACCCTTTGAACTGTGGCCCACCAGGCTTCTCTGTCCATGGCATTCTCCGGGCAGGAATACTGGAGTGGGTTGCCATTTCCTTCTCCAGGGGGTCTTCCCAACCCAGGGATTGGGTCAGACCCAAGGAGTCTCCTGTGTCCCCTTTATTTCAGGCAGATTCTTTACCTGCTGAGCCGTCAGGTTAATCTTCCTCCCATTAGGGAGGTTTGTGAGGGCGGGAACCAAGACAGACTTAAATCTTTACCGCCAGCACCAGCCTCCGTGCCTGTACATGGTCAGCAGATGCTGTCCGTCGTGTGTGCGGAGGAGGGCAGCTGAGAGCTGGGATCTCGGTGAAGCATGGTCACTCGGCTGTGGCTCGTGTGCCTGCTGTGTGCTGCGCCCTGGGGCGGGACAGGGCTGCCAGGTGTCACCTTAGACATGGATATGCGTGCTTCGCTGCAGAACGAGGCCCTTTCTCTCTGCTCTTCATGTACTCACTGTGAAGGACGTCATTTTTAACAGGGTGTGTGTGTGTGTGTGTGTGTCCAAAACTTTTTCTTTCTTGGAAAGATGTTTTACTAAATATGTATTGTGCATCTTTTCTTAAGCCTATTCAGATGAGGTTCTTCTGTAGCATTTCATGAAGGAGTCCTTTTTCCTAAAGATGGAGGGTTTCCAGAGTTACTAGAGAAGAGGGATTCCCTGTCAGTTACCTGAGAAAAAGTTCTTTATCATCATCAAGCAGCAGAGGGTGCTATAGTTCAGGAAATAAAGCAGCAAAAATAGCTCAGAGATTATTTTTTTTAAACACAGACCCTTTGGAAATGCCATTCACCTCTTCTCTGAAAGCATATAGCAGCAGTGTTAGTAAGTGTTAACTATAGTCTTTTAAAATTTGTATCTTGTCTGAAATGGAAAGGAAATTAAAGTGTTCATGGGAAAGAAGGAAGTAAATACAGGCGGAAATAACCTGGGGACCTTTTCTGGTGCACTTCCTGCCCAGAACTTGTTTTCTAAGGCTATAAAAAATGACCAGATACCTAAGGCCAGAGTTGAGAAGAGAACAGCTTCTAAGGCCATAGATCAGATCAGGAGAGGACGGGGGCGGGGGATGAGACTGTCTGTCCTTGGCTGGCTGAGGAGCAGCTCTGATGGGTACATGAGTTTCCTAGATGTGGGGGTGGGAGTTCCCTGTGGTTCTCAGTTTCTAGTAGATTTCTCTTTCCTTTGTATGTGACTTGATTTATTGCATTTCCTAGCACCCTCACCCAAAAAAAGTTTGTGGCCTGCCATTATTGATGGCTTGAAACTCACAAGAGTTCTGCACTCTAGGAGAGTGCTTAAAAGTGAAGAAGGCAACTTGAGATTGTCAGAATTTAGGAGGCTGCATCACCTGTTTAATTGAACTGGTCAAATGCCAGCAAGAGAGTTTTTGTTGCCTTCTTTTTCACATTTAAGAAACTGTTTTATCAAGATAAACGTATCATAAAATTCACCCATTTAAAGGGTACAGTTCAGTGATTTCTAGTATATTCACAGAATTGAATTCACAATATATTCTAGAATTGTATAGTGATCAGCCAGTCAACTTTCAGAACATTCTCATCATCCCAGAAAGAAACTCTGCCCTGAATATCATTCACCCCCCATCCTCACCCTTAGGTAACCACTGTTGTAGTTTCTGTCTTTTATGGATTTTCCTATTCTGGACATTTTGTGTCAATGGAATTATGTAGTATGTGGTCTTTTTTTGTGACTAGCTTCTTTCACTTCTTTGACTTCCCTGGTGGCTCAGACGGTAGAGTCTGCCTGCAGTGCAGGAGTCCCTGGGTGGGGAAGATCTCCTGGAGAAGCAAATGGCACCCTGCTCCAGTACTCTTGCCTGGAAAATCCCATGGACAGAGGAGCCTGGCAGGCTACAGTCCATGGGGTCGCAGAGTCAGACACGACTGAGCGACTTCACTTCTTTCACTTAACGAGTCTGTGTGTGGCATGTATCAGTATTTCATTCCATCCTGTGAATGTACCGCCTTTGTTTATGTATTCATCAGTTGGTGAACATTTAGGTTGTTTTGGAACTTTAGGCTGTTATCAGTAATGCTGCTGTGAACATTCATGTGCCTATTTTTAAGTGGATATATGTTTTCTTTTTTCTTTAGTATATACCTCAGAGTAGAACTGCTGGTCACATCTTAACATTTTCAGGCACTGCCAAATTGTTCTTTAAAGTAGCAAGGCCATTTTACATTCCCATCAGCAGTGTATAAAGGTTCCAATTTATCCAGATCCTCACTAACACTTGCCATTGTCTTTTTGATCAGCCATCCATCCAGGTGAGTGTGACGGGATGGTTCATTGTGATTTTGATTCCCATTTCCCTAATAACAGATGAGGTTGAGCGTTTTCTCATATACTTATTATCCATTTATGTATCTTCTTTGGAGAAATGCTTGTCCAAATCCTTTGCCCACTTTTAAAACGTGATTTTATTTATTTTTTTGGTTGTGCTGGGTCTTTGTTGCTGCGTGGACTTCTCTCTAGTTTTGGGGAGCAGGAGCTCCTAGCTGTGGTGCGTGCGTTTCTTGTTGCCGAGGCTTCTCTTGTTGTGGAGCACGGGCTCCAGGGTGTGTGGGCTCAGGAGCTCTGGCTCCCAGGCCCAAAGTTGTGACACACAGGCTTAGTTGCTCCTTGGCCTGTGGGATCTTCCCAGACCAACGTCTCCTGCACTGGCAGGCAGATCCGTTACCATGGAGTAGCCAGGGAGGCCTCCTTTGCCCATTCTTTGAATTTTCTTTTTATTACTATATTCTGTATACAAATTACTTGTTAGATACATGATTCAAAAATATTTTCTCCCATTCCAAGGGTCGTCTTTTAACTGTCTTGATGGTGTGTACTACACATGAGTGTGTGGCACAGAGTTTTTCGTTTCATGCAGTCTAGTTTCTCCAGCTTTTCTTTGACCTCTGTGTTTTAGTGTCGTTTCTACATAACTGGCCATGAAGTTACCCCTGTGTAAGTCTGAGTTTATAATCTTAGTGTTTATGTTTAGGTCTGTGGTCTAACTGGGGTTAACGTTTGTAACTTTATTCTCTGGTTCCTGTTCAGTTGTCCTAGCGCTTTTTTTTTAATGGAAGTGTAGTTGATTTTCAGTGTTGTATTAGTTTCTTGTGTACAGCAAAGTGATTCGGTTATATATGTGTGTGTGTGCTATTACTCTTTTTCAGATTCTTTTTCCTTTATAGATTATTATAAAACCATCACCACTTACTGAAAAGACTCTTCTTTTGCATTAAATTGTGTTGGTAGCCTTGTTGAAAATCAGTTGACCAAAAATAAACTAAGTTTATTTTTTGATTCTGTCTTTTGCCATTGATACCTATGCCTGTCCTAACACCAGTATCACAGTGTCTTCATTATTGTGATTTAAAATAATTTTGAAATCAGAAGGTGTGAATCCTCCAAATTTATTCTTCTTTTTAAAGATTATTTAGATGATTCTAGGTTCCTTGAATTTCATATCAGTTTATGATCAACTTATCAAAGAAACCAGCTAGGGTTTGATAGGTATTATATTAAATCTATAGATCAATTTGGGAACTATTGCCATCTTAACAGTATTAAGTCTTCCAGCCCATGAATATAAGAAGCCTTTCTGTTTATTTAGATCTTCTTTCTGTTTATTTAGATCTCTTTGATTTTTTTTTAATAATGTAGTTTTTAGTGTACAAGTCTTACACTTGTTTTGTGAAGTTTATTCCCAATTATTTTATTACTTTATTATAAGCAGGACTATTTTTCTTAATTTCACATTTAAATTGTTAATTGCTAGTGGGTAGAAATACAGTTGGTTTTTATTATTAATTTTATATTATGCACCTTTATTTGAAGTTATTTTTTAGTTCTCATATATTTATAGTAAATTCATTAGGATTTTCTATATATAATATTATGTCATCTGCAACTTCTTTCTCTTCAGTCTGGATGCCTCTTATTTCATTTTCTTGCTTAATTGCCTTGGCTAGAATGTCTAGTACAGTGTTGAGCAGAATTGGTCAGAGCAGACATTTTTGTCTTATTTCTCTTCTTAGGTGGGGAATTTTAAGCCTTTCAGGGTTAAATATGGTTAGATACTTTGTAATTTTCTTTATCAGGCTGAGGAAATTACCATTTATTCCTGGTTTGTTGCATATATTTATTTTGTAAGGGTGTTGAATTTTGTCAAATGCCATTTTTGCATCTGTTGAGATGATCACATGGATTTTGTCCTTTAATGTGTTAAGTGGTTTAATTCATTGATGATTTTCATGTGTTGAACCAATGTTCCTGTGGATTTTGCATCTGCGTTCATAAGGGATGTTGAGCTGTAGTTTACTTTCTTGTGATAGCTTTGGCTTTGGTATTAGAATAATACTGACATGATAGAGTGAATTGGAAAGTGTTTTTTTCTGTTTTGGGGGGAAGTATTTGTGAAAGATAAGCATTAATTCTTCTTCAAATGTTTAACAGAATTCACCTCTGCTGCCATCTGGACTTATCCGTGTGGGAAATTTTTAAATTACACTAATTCAGTCCATTTATTATGGATCTGTTCAGATTTTCTGTTTCTTCTAGAGTCCAGTTTGGCAGTTTGTGTTTTTCTAGGAACGCATCTATTTTATCTGAGTTAGCCAGATTTTTGTCTTACAGTTATTCATAGGATTCCTTTATAATCTTTTTTATTTTTTTGGTAAAGTTGGTGATAATATCCCATCTTTTTTTAGTAATTTTATTTTTTCTCCTTTTTTCTTAGTCATTCTAGCTAAAAGCTTGTCAGTTTTGTTTACCTTGTTACCCACTGTAAAGCGTTAATGATACTCAATTTATTTGCCTTTCCTTTTAGGGTTGATTTCTTTATCCCAGGAGTCTCTGTGGTTGGTGGGTTCTCAATATGCTCCAGCCCTAGATTGCTGGAACAAGAGAGAATGATAGAACTGGCAGTGAAACATACAAACCACCCTCCTTCTCTCTGGATTCACAATCAGGTGAGCAAACCTCTGTTTAAACTTGGAGATCTGGGATCTGTGTCTCACAAAATTCAGCTCACTTAATCCACCTAAGGAACCTAGACTTGGGTGCAAAGGGTCCACACTTGCAAAGAGCTCCCTTCCAGCCAGAATTCAGGTTCCAGAAGGGGTACAGGTGCAGCATGTTTGTTTATTTATTTATTACTTTTTGGTCTTGCCACGTGGCGTGTGGGCTCCTAGCTCCCTGACGAGGGAAAGAACATGCACCCCATGCAATGGAAGGGTGGAGTCTTAACCCCGGGACCACCAGGGAAGTCCCCAAGAAGCGGAATCATTCTGATGCACTAAAGGATGATGCAAAGATACCCTGGAGTCTGGAAATTCCTTCTGGGTCAGCAAACAGTATTCAGTTGAATCCTACTTTAGACTTAAAGCATTTTACTTTATATGTAAGGTTTTGAAAATTGGCTCTCTGGGTGTCTTGTCAGTGGTGATTCTATAAATCAGATTATTTTGTCCTCACTGTCCTAAATGAAGGGAATTAAGCTACCATTCTTTCATTATTTGGGGGGGAAACGATCTCTGATTACATACTTTTCCTGCCCAGACCTGAGCACTGCTAAACCCGTGGTGTGGTTGCCTCTCCATTTCAGTCTCTGGGAAGCTCTGCACTCATGACTCTGTGGAGTCTGCATCTGCGGCTAATAACTCACGGTTCACTGTGGGGCTCAGCACGGCCCTATGCGGCTCCACACACCTGCTAGAATTCTCATAATAAAGAGTGAGCTCAGAAAAGATCTGTCTTCTTGCTTTTTGATCCTTGTCTTTTTTTTTTTTTACTGCCATCCCCTTCATTTCTGGAGTGTGCCTTCTTTACTTACCAACAGTCTACATCCCATCCCAGGCACTTTCTTCTTCTCTCTACCAGAAAGGAGAATGGGTGTGTGCCTACTTAGTCCTTAAGTCTTGTATGACTCTTTGCGACCCTGTGGACTGTAGCCCACCCACCAGTCTCCCCTGTCCATGGGATTTTCCAGGCAAGAATGCTAGAGTAGGTTGCCATTTCCTCCTTCAGGGCATCTGTCTGACCCAGGGACTGCACCTGGATATCCTGCATTAGCAGGCGGATTCTTTACTACTGAGCCACCTGGGATCACAAAACAGAGTGTGCTGTACCGCAAATATTGTAGATACAGACAAACTGATTTTGAAATTTATATGGAAGAGAAAAGAAACAAGGATGGTGAAAGCAGTTTTGAAAAAGAAGCCTAAAGTATGAGGAATCATATTGCTCAAATTTAAGATTAAAATAAGGCTACAATAATCAGTACAGTGTAGTATTGGTGAAGGAATAAGCATACAGATCAAAGGGACAAATTAAAGTGTTCAGAAATAGACTGACACATAAACCTTTTGAACTTTGACAAAGGTGCTAAAGAAATTCAACGGAGAAGCAGTGACGTTTTCAACAAACAATGCTGAGTAGTTGTCTGTCCATATGCAAAAATAAAACAGAGAGCCCTGACCTAAATCTCACACATTATATTCAAAATTAAAATATGTTGTAGGTCTAAGGTCTAAAATGTAAAACTATAAAGGTTTTAGAAGACATAGGAAATATTCTGAACAGCAGCATAGGCATAGTTCTTAGACATGACACAGAAAGAGAGATCCATAAAAGGGAAGATTTATATATCGGATTTAATCAAAACTAAAAATTTTTTTTCCTGCAAAATACACTATTAACAGAAATTTTAATAACAAGCCACAGCCTATGAGAAAGTGTTTGCAATTTAGATAGCCAACAAAGGACTTGTATCCACAATATATGAAGAACTCAAAAGGCAGCAAAAAGGAAGCAAACCTAATTTTTAAATGGACAAAGGATTGAACAGACACTTTGCTAAAAAGGATATAAAAATGACAAATAAGGAGTGAAACGACAGTCCGCATCACTCATCATTAGGGAAATGCAGGTTAAAACCATACCTAGTGGGATACATCTGCAGACCTATTAGAACATCTCAGATTTAAAGTGTCAACCATAGCAAGTGATGCCAGTGACGTGGAGCAACTGGAACTCTTATGTTGCTTATGGTGTCAGCAGGAATGCAAGGGCTACAGCCGTTCTGGAAATTATTTCTGCAATTTCATATGAAACTAGACTCACTTCACCACAGTACCTAGCAGTATGACTCCTGGGTGTTCATTCTAGAGAAACAAAAGAATTGTTCATACAGAAATCTGAATGTGAATGTTTATAGTGGTTCTAATCATAGTCCTCAAAAACCGGAAACAATCCAAACATCCCTCAGCAGGTGAATGGGTGAAGGAACTGTGATACATTCATATAATGTACAGGCAGACTTTGTTTTACTGTGTTTCACCTTACTACACTTTATAGATAATTGTGTTCTATAATTGAATGTTTGTGGCAACCCTATGCTGTTAGATGGTTGTTAGCATTTTTTTTTTAGCAATAAAGGTTTCTTTATATGAAGAAAATTTTTTATTGTAATTTACAATATTGTATTAGTTTCAGATGTACAGCAGTGACTCAGCTATTCATATATGCATATAAATTCTTTTTCAGATACTTTTCCATTATAGGTTGTTATGAGATACTGAACATAGTTCCCTGTGCTATATAGTAGGTCCTTGTTGTTCACTGTCTTCATTATAGGTGCATGTATGTTAATCCCAAACTCCTAATGTATGCTTTCCCCTTTGGTAACCATGAGTTTTTTTTACTGCCATCCCCTTCATTTCTGTTTTGTAAATATGTTTTTTTGGTATCATCTTTTAGACTTCATATGTGATATATGGTATTTGTCTTTCTCTGTCTGACTTACTTCACTTAATATGACAGTCTCCAAGTCCATCCATGTAGCTTCAAATGGCATTATTTCATTCTTTTTTATGGCTGAGTAGTAGTCCATTGCATTTGTGTACTCCATTTTCTTTATCCATTCATCTGTTGATGGACAGTTAAGTTGTTGCCATGTCTTGGCAGTTGTGAATACTGCTGCTATGAACATAGCGGTGCATGTATCTTTTAAAATTCCAGTTTTCTCTAGATATGCCCAGGAGTGGGATTGTGGGATCATATGGTAACTCTATTCTTAGTTTTTTAAGGAACTTCCATGCTGTTCTCCATAGTGGCTGTTATCAGTTTATATTCCCACAACACCCTCTTCAGTATTTCTTATTTGTAGACTTTCTGGTGATGGTCATTCTGACTGGAGTGAGGTGAAGTGGTTCCTCATTGTAGCTTTGATTTGCATTTCTCCAGTAGTCAGTGATATGGAGCATCTTTTCATGTGCCTGTTGGCCATTTGTACATCTCTCTGGGGAAATGTCTGTTTAGGCCTTCTGCCTGTGTTTTAATTGTTTTTTTCTTCTTTTTTTGTATTAAGCTGTATGATCTGTTTGTATATTTTGGAAATTAAACCCTTGTTGGTTGCAGCATTTGCAAATACTTTCCCATAGTCTTTTTGTTTATGTTTTCCTTTGCTATGCAAAGGAAAGCTCTTAAGTTTAATTAGGTCCCATTTTTCTATTTTTGTTTTTTATTCCCATTACTCTAGGAGATATATCTAAGAAAATACTGCTGTGATTTCTGTCAAAGAGTAGCCTATATTTTCCTCTAGTTTTATAGTATCTGGTCTTGACATTTAGGTATTTAATCCATTTTGAGGTTTTATTTTTCTGTATGGTGTTAGAGAATGTTCTTATTTCATTCTTTTACATACAGCTGTCCAGTTTTCCCAGCACCACTTTAGTAAAGAGACTGTCTTTCCTCCACTGTGTATTTTTGCCTCCTTTGTCATCGATTAAGTGGCCATAAGTGAGTGGATTTATTTCAGGGCTTTCTGACCTTTTCTTTTGATCTGTCTGTCTATGCCAGTACAAAACTGTTGATTGCTATATCTTTGTATTAATAGTATAAAGTATTTTTAAATTAAGGTATGTACATTGTTTTTTTTTTTTTAAGACATATTGCTATTGCACACTTAAAAGACTGAAGTATAGTGTAAGCGTAACTTTTATGCTTACTGGGAAACCTCACAACGGCTGTGATCTGCCACGCGGCCCAGTGATAAGGAACCTGCCTGCCAGTGCAGGAGATGCAGGTTTGACCCCTGAGTCAGGAAGATCCCCTGGAGAAGGGAATGGCAGCCCACTCCAATATTCTGGCCTGGGAAAATTCCATGGACAGGGGAGCCCACGGGGTCACAGAGTCAGAGATGACTGAGCACGCACAGGCAAGCACACTTGACTTCAGTACTTGATGGCAGTGGTCTGGAACTGAATCTGCAGCATTTCCCAGGTCTGCCTGTATTTGTTATTCAGCAGTAAAAACAGATCGGCTGTCGATGCACACAGCAGCGTGGGTGAATCTCAGGGGCGTTATGTGCGTGAAAGAAGCCAGTCTCATTTATGCTACAGTCTGGAAGACAGAAATACGGCTGTAGAAACAGATCAGTGCTTGATGGGCTAGAGCGGGGAAGGGTGGAAGCAGAAAGGGATAGCAAAGTGGGGTTTGGGGCGCCAACGGGACTGTTCAGTATCTTGCTTTTGGTGGTAGTTGCGCTTCTGTATGTTTGTGTTAAAATTCATTGAACTGTGTAACAACAAAAAAAAAAACTGTTACTGGAAGATAATTTTAAAAACTAAAAGATTTCTAGACCTACAGCAGCATTAAAAATATATTCTTAGGTTTTACATGGCACGTTGTGTCAGTTTAGACACATTTCCAGCTGCTTGCCTTAGCGTTTCCATTTTAAATGTATCCTGTCACATTTTTACCCTGTGACCTTCTGTGTCCTTCCTTTGGTGTGGCCTGGGCTACCTCATTCCCTTTTAGATTCCCTTTGGATTTTCCCCTATACTATCTCCAGGTTGTATCCTGAGCTGTTAACACACGCCCCAGGGGCGGGAGCTCAGTGTTAAAGGAGCTCAGCCACCCCCGCCTGGCCCGCAGTACCACGGTCCCCTCCAGCCGTTGGCCGCCCACGTGACCTGGACCTGGTCCTGGTCCATAGCTCCTTGCTTGGTTTCATGGCTCATTGACACTTCAGTGAAGGAACTTATTCTAAGAGGCTGCAGAAAATCTCCAAGTGGCATTGCTTGAATGCACATCCCAATTGTGGTGCCTGCTGCACTCTGCCCAGTGGGAGTTTCAGGCAGCCTTTATGAAGTCAGGTTTTTCTTGGAACTGTTCTCAGGTGGCTGTTTTCCTCCTGAGAATTTGTCTTTATTAAGCTATTAGAGTGGACAGTAGAGGCGTGTGAGTGTCTGGGTGGCAGCAGGCTGCTCTGCTGGGACGTGGAATAAAGTGCCATAAATGTCTTCCTCTATTTTATCTACTTTGGCTCAAGTTCCTGGCAGGGTGAAGGGTTCTAGACAGCTATTGTGTGCTGGGCTCCAGTTGCTGTGAAGAAGTTGTTTATTTCACAAGTAGAAAATCTATACCCAGATTAGATACATTGCCGTGTAATTGGAGGTAATGTCCCTTTACACGCTTCCATTTTATACTCTGCAGTACCTTTAAGTCTCGTGTTCCTGCTACCCTGGCGGTTTTTATTGATCAACAAAAGACAAAGATGGTTTTTGATTCCTTCCAGATGCTAGCAAATTAGCAGATAGATCTCCTGAAGATCATCTTGTCACTAAGGAGACCACAGGCTTCTTGAGTATTATCTTTCCCTGGGGCACATTTTCTTGCCAACTTTAGGGTTGAAAATACTCTGGTTTCTAAAAACAATAACCTAAAGGCTTTGCTTGTTGTCATCACTAACCACGCTGAAGGTGACCGTTGGATAGAATGTCTTCTCTCCCATTTCTTAGCCTCTTCTACTCTTCAATTCTTACAGATAAAGAGAAATATATAGGCAAGCAAGAAGGGGAGGGGTGTTAGAGAGGGATTACCACCACTGTTGTCATGAGGTCGAGCCTCTGCAGGTTTCTGCTTTCGAGACTTGTAAGGAAAAGGAACGTTTTAAAAGCACATGGTAGCCAGTGTCTCAGTTCCTAGATTTTAGTTATTCCTAATGGAATGTGCCCTTGCTGCTAATTTCTTCTGTCAAAAATGAAAACCCACTTACCATCCTTCATGTAAAAATCTCCCATATATTTAAAATAGTTAAGAATAGTTAAGTTCAGTTACCACCCCCACCACCCCCACCCCCCACTCAGAGGGAGAATTTCCATTCATTTAGCAGTTCTTGACCAAATGATTTTCATTTTTTCTTAGATTTTTTTTTTTCTAAATTTTAACTCTTTGAGTGATAGAGCCCCAAATTAAATTCATATCAAAAAGTACTTACTGCGTACATGTCGGGCAGGGTGCTGGGTGAGTGCTCAGGGTTGGTCTTCAGAATCTTAGGAGGGAGTCCACTCAGTTGATTTGATCAGGAATGCTCCTAACATAGGTTTCCTGATTCCTTTGGTGACAGGAGAGAAGGAGGCAGGCGCCTCTGTGTGTCTTCTTCTGTTACAGCCCCGTGACCAGAACACCCTCCACGTGGCACTTGCTGCTGGGGGCCTCCCCACGGTGTCGTGCGATGCCCACCGCACCCCGGGGGCAGTGAGCAGGCCTGGGGCAGGGGCCCATTGTCCAGGTGCGGAAGCAGAGGCTCTGAGGAGCGCACGGGCTTGCTGACTCCTAGGGGCTCTGAATAAGATTCAGCCTTCTGACCCCTCGGTCAACATGTTTTTCTCCAAACTAGGGGTTCTCAACACTGCCAGATCCAGTGCCCCCTTCTATTTCTGAAATGAAATTCAGAGTTCATGTAATCAAGTACATTAAAAAAAAAAAAAAATCATCAGTTCAGTCGCTCAGTCGTGTCCAACTCTTTGCGACCCCATGAACCGCAGCACACCAGGCCTCCCTGTCCAACAGGGAGCCCACCATGGAGCAACTCCCGGAGTCCATCCAAACCCATGTCCATTGAGTCGGTGATGCCATCCAACCATCTCATCCTCTGTCGTCTCCTCTCCTCCTGCCCTCAATCTTTCCCAGCATCAGGGTCTTTTCCAATGAGTCAGATCTTCCCATCAGGTGGCCAAAGTATTGGAGTTCTAGCTTCAGCATCAGTCCTTCCAATGAACACCCAGGACTGATCTCCTTTAGGATGGACTGGTTGGATCTCCTTGTAGTCCAAGAGACTCTCAAGAGTCTTCAGCACCACAGTTCAAAAGCATCAATTTTTCGGTGCTCAGCTTTCTTTATAGTTCAACTCTCACATCCATACATGACTACTGGAAAAACCATAGCCTTGACTAGATGGACCTTTGTTGGCGAAGTAATCGCTCTGTTTTTTAATATGCTGTCTGTAAATACAAATTATAATACAAAGGAGAAGCAAAGGAAAGTGATCCATAATCAGACTGTGCTTAAGCATAGAAATGGTGAGTGACGTGGAAGTCACTCAGTCATGTCTGACTCTTTGTGACCCCATGGACTATACAGTCCATGGGATTCTCCAGGCCAGAATACTGGAGTGGGCAGCCTTTCTCTTCTCGGGGGGATCTTCCCAACCCAGGAATTGAACCCAAGTCTCCTGCATTGCAGGGGGTTCTTTACCAGTGGAGCCACAAGGGAAGCCCAGGAAATGGTGGGGCATGTCTAAACTAGAAGGTAGCATGAGGCAGTCAGTCAGGTTTCTGCTTCTCAGCATAGGATCACCACGTGTGAATACACGTCTGCAAATGCAGATGGCGCACAGCCGTCGCCCGGCGACAGGACCACCCATGCGTGCTACACACTCAGGTGTGGTTTTCTAGAACAGTGAACATGCTTGGTAAAGTTCTGGACACAACGCCGTACAGTCTACATGGCGGTAACATTCTGGAAAGTTCAGGTGATGTTCAGTCAGTTCAGTTCAGTTGCTCAGTCATGTCTGACTCTTTGCGACCCCATGAATCGCAGCACGCCAGGCCTCCCTGTCCATCACCAACTCCTGGAGTCCACCCAAACCCATGCCCATCGAGTCGGTGATGCCATCTAGCCATGTCGTCCTCTGTCATCCCCTTCTCCTCCTGCCCTCAATCCCTCCCAGCATCAGGGTCTTTTCCAATGAGTCAACTCTTCACATGAGGTGGCCAAAGTACTGGAGTTTCAGCTTCAGCATCAGTCCTTCCAGTGAACACCCAGGACTGATCTTTAGGATGGACTGGTTGGATCTCCTTGCAGTCCAAGGACCTCTCAAGAGTCTTCTCCAACACCACAGTTCAAAAGCAGGTGACGTTAGATCCATGCAAATACTGCTTTCAGTTTTTTTAATAAAATGAATTAAGGTCTAGTCTCAGATCCTTGTGAACTGGTTTCACCTCCATGAACATCCCGTGGATCTTTCAGAAAGACATCATGCAGGGCAGCCCCTGTGTGTTGCAGATCAGACCGACTCTCTGACATTTGTGTATCTGCTGATTTCCGTGGTGCCATAGGGCTGGCATCAAACTACCAGCAGAAACTGGCCCACGGAACTCCTGCCGGTTTAGCCGTCTGCTTAGTAGGAGCAGCTTTGGGACACCCCTGACTTCACATCCGGCGTCTCGGGCCCCGCCCTCTAAATGCCAGCTGGGTCCCTCAGATCCCGGTTACAGCCTCCAGAATGCCGCCCTTGGGGCAGCGTGCCCCCCTGGAGAGCCAGCGCGTGCAGCCCCGACAGTCACCCTGCTTTAGGTGTCCTTACTCAGAAGCAGCCCCTTGGCCTGCAGGGGTGGGAGTGGTCCTCACCTCCTGCTTCCAGGCTGTCCCCTGGGCCCTGGGCCCAGGGCCTCTCTGCACAAGCCAGCTAGTTCATCACCGGGAAGTCAGCACATGGCAGAGTCACTGAGGCAGGCCTCCTTGTCTGCATCCGGCATGGGTGTGCTGCCTGCATCATGAAGGTGGACGCGCAAACGGCCTGGGGAACGCACGAGTGGAATTGATTTACGGCCCCACAGCAGCTATGAGTGAGTGAAGATGGCCTAGAAACCGATAGACGTGCCGGGGGCAGACACTCAGCCTTACTACAGGCGAGCGTTTGGTGTCAGGCCTTTGCCACAGAGGACTGAAGGCTCTTCTCTGTCCCCTGCAGTGCACCCTGGACTCCGAGGTGGCTCTGAGAGTCGGGGGGCAGTTCTTCTTCGACCCGCAGCCCTCGGACGCCTCCAGAAACCTCGTGTTGATCGCAGGAGGCGTCGGGATTAACCCCCTGCTTTCCATCCTGCGGCACGCGGCCGACCTCCACAGAGAACGGGCGAGCAAGGGGCAGGGGTATGAGATGGGGACAGTCAGACTGCTCTACAGCGCGAAAGACACCAGCGAGCTCCTGTTCAAGGTAGGGAGCAGTGTGTGTCTTGATTAGCTGGGCGTGAGCAGGCTCGTGGTCTGGGCCTGCCTTCTCTCCATCGCTCTTCTCTGCAACAGTTCAAGCCAGAGGCTTGAAAGGCTGAGCCCTGTTCAAGTGAGAATTAACCAAAGCATCCTATCCTGCCCAAAACTATTAAAAAAGCTAGTGCTAAGGAGCCTCCCAGTGCAGTCACAGAAGAGGGCGGGTCTGGTGGGCTTGAGTCTGGAGGTGGGTGAGCAGAAAATTCAGCCTGCCTCTGGGGCTCTCCAGAGGGTCAGGAGGCCTGCGAGTGGGCCTGGGTGCCCCAGGAGTAGGTGAGACCCAGCTCAGTATGTGAAACCCCCATCGGCGCATCTGCAGGAACCAAGTCCATCTGACAGGAGAAGGCTTTTGCTCTGGGTTGCTTTGCAGCTGCAAGGACGAACAAAAGAACAGAAGCAGTTAAAAAGACGCAACTGTGGTCAGTGAAACTGCTGCTTAATTGCCCACGCCTGAGAGAAAAGAAAAAAGCAAAAACTCCTGGAGAGTTAGTAATATGCTTGTTAGCATATTCAGATTTCAATTAAAGGCAAATAGCCCCCCGCACTCAGATTGCTCTGGCCTGCCCGGCTGCAAACAATGCCTGTCTAAATGGAGAGCCGAGCAGCGGACGTGTGCAGAATTGTCAGTGGAGCTTTGGCGTCCGGGGGGTGCACATCTGTTTTGATTTTTTAAAATTGTCGTGTGACCAAATACGTTTGACATTCCAGAAAAATATCCTCGATCTAGTAAATGAATTTCCTGAGAAGATTGCATGCAGTTTGCATGTTACAAAACAGACTACCCAAATCAGTGCAGACCTCAGACCATACATCACGGGTGAGTCTCCTAAAAGGTATTTTGACGGTCTCCATGCCATTACTGTGTGGACGTACCAATTGGTTGAGTGTGAATGCTTTATTGTTGGGAGTTGCTGGCTGGGAATGTCACTACCTGGGGGATTGAGAGATGATTCATCATGGAAACATAAGGAGAGATTAGTTGTGTTCACTTATTATATACAGATCTCCTGCTGCCTATATTAAAAATTTATTTTCTGCATTTTTTTAGGGGACCTTTGCGTCATTGCTGTAATATGCATACAGAGAATTTATCCTCCAGCTTTGACTGAATCAGTTCCATTTGCCATTAATAGTCATTTAAATTTCTCGTGGTTTCCCCTCCTGGAAGGATTTCTCACAAAGCAGTTTAGTTACTTTGCTGAAGGCAGTTTTGAATCTGTCCCAAAGACCAGCATGCTGCCCGGCCCTGTCTGGAGAGTGCGTGGTGACCAGCCGCGCACGTTGCTCGCTGTGGCTTCGGGAAGCCTGGAGACACGCTCTCCGCTGGGGTCCAGGGTGGATGACTCAGGGTGCGACCTCTGGGCCCAGTTATTGAAAATAAACTGTTGCCAAGCTGTGGTCGGTCCTTCCCCCTTTCAGTACAAACACATCTGGCTTAACTTGGTGTTTATTCTGTGCTTTCGGCAGAAGGAAGAATAACGGAGAAGGAGATAAGGGATTACATTTCGAAAGAGACCTTGTTCTACATTTGTGGTCCACCTCCCATGACAGACTTCTTCTCCAAGGAGCTAGAGAGCAGCCGCGTCCCCAGAGAGCACATCTGCTTTGAGAAGTGGTGGTAGGGGCGGGCGGGGCTGGGAGAAGGAGGCAGACAGAGGTCCCCGAGGCCTGACACTCAGGATGCTCTGTGGTTCGGGTCCATGATTTACCTCTGCCCACTCTTACTTTTTAAGGCTGTGGACTCTGCCCAGTTGGAGAAACAAGAAAAATCAGCTGACAGACTTAAATGATAAACTTGTTGCAAAAACTTCCTTAATTAAACTGATTTTTACTACATTGACTTTCTCTTATGAATAACTGATTATCTCATGGTGTACCTTGAATTGGTCAATACATATTTTATTTCCCCTTAAGGGAAAAAAAGACACATCCACATCCTTCAACCATGTGAAAATACAGGTTTTGTGTGTGAAATGTAGGTTCTTTAAATTATTTGACAGCCACCTATGTATCTTTTGTTGAATAAACTTAAATGTAATTTCATTTGAAATTGTTTCTGTTTAATGTCTTAGTTTACTTTCTTGTGGCCTGCAGCCTCCTTTGTTCAGACTGTTAAAGTTGGGTTTGGAAATAGAAAGCTGTTAGGAAAACTGCTTAGGGTATTGAATGTCCAGTGTATTTGCTTTGTGTTAATGAATATCCGAAGTATGTATCCTGATTGAGTTTCTTCTCAGATGAAACCTTTTCTGAGGCCCGTGTCTTGGCTGGCTGTCTCAGCGCCCACGTGGGAGGTGGCTTCTCTTTCAGGACCAAGGCGACACTGAGTGCTCTGTAATTCTGCCCTCAGTGGCTGGGCTTGATGGGCTGTGGAAGTGTGCTCAGGATTGATCAGGGGGTGCAGAGCTGATTCCAAGTCCTGCTGCTCGGCCTCATATTTCATTCTTTGGCCAGGGTTGTTCCTGGCTCCGCGGCTTCTTGCATACCTGTTGAGTGGCTGAAAGAAAGCAGCTACCATTTAAGCTCTTGCTAAGCCTGGGGTCAGGAAGCGGTCCCCAGAGTGTGTGGAGAGAGTGGAGGGCCTTATTCAAGGCTGCTCTGGGGGAACCGCTAGAAAGACTGTACTCCTTATCTTTGTGTAGATTTTTAAAAATCTGAGAGAATTCCCCAGGCTTAGGGCAGACGTTCTTTTCTGTGACAAGGACCGCGCGGCTGGCTTCTTGGAGAACCTCATGAGGCGTGTGTGGTCTGGGAAGAGAGGCAGACCAGTGCTGGAGGTGCAGGGACCATGGGGAGTTCAGTCCTCAGCTGAGGAGAGAGGGCAGGGGCCTTTCTCCTCTCCAGGCAGGTCTCGGGGACTCCAGGGCGTAAACACATTATTGACCTGTGGGGCCTCGTGATGGCTGGCATCACCGCGCTAACTTCGACTAGGATGTTTTGAATGTTGTTATGTTTTTAGCAGAGATCGTTGGTCACCTATTTCAACCCCAGATTTGATTTCACTAGGAGCAAAGAAGAACTAAAAAGCGTCTTAATGAAAGTGAAAGAGGAGAGTGAAAAAGTTGGCTTAAAGTTCAATGTTCAGAAAACTAAGATCATGGCATCCAGTCCCATCACTTCATGGCAAATAGATGGGGAAACAGTGGCTGACTTTATTTTGGGGGGCTCCAAAATCACTGCAGATGTTGACTGCAGCCATGAAATAAAAAGACGCTTACTCCTTGGAAGGAAAGTTATGACCAACATAGACAGCATATTAAACAGCAGAGACATTACTTTGCCAACAAAGGTCCATCTAGTCAAGTCTATGGTTTTTCCAGTGGTCATGTATGGATGTGAGTTGGACTATAAAGAAAGCTGAGCGCCAAAGAATGGATGCTTTTGAACTGTGGTGTTCTTGAGAGTCCCTTGGACTGCAAGGAGATCCAACGAGTCCATCCTAAAGGAGATCAGTCCTGAATATTCATTGGAAGGACTGATGTTGAAGCCGAAACTCCAAATACTTTGGCCACCTGATGTGAAGAGCTGACTCATTGGAAAAGACCCTGATGCTGGGAGGGATTGAGGGCAGGAGGAGAAGGGGACGACAGTGGATGAGATGGTTGGATGGCATCACTGACTCAATGGACATGAGTTTGAGTAAACCTTGGGAGTTGGTGATGGACAGGGAGGCCTGGTGTGCTGCGATTCATGGGGTCCCAAAGAGTTGGACACAACTGAGCAACTGAACTGAACTGAGGAGCAAAGGGGGACTTGTGACCCGATGGGAACGTCAGGGTCCGTTCAGGGCGGTGGTCGGCACTGTTCAGAGGTGGAGGGCACACGGGGAGCTCTGGCTCCTTGGAGCCCTGAGTCAGGAGGCCCCGAGTGTCCAGGCCGTGGGCTGGGCCCGAGGGCCGCGCAGTCAGGAGGCCGAGGAGCGGGTGAGGGAGGGGCAGGGATAGGGGCGGCGCGCTCCGCCCCGGCCCCGGTGGCCCCAGGAGGAGACGCCCAGTGCAGGGGGCCACCCCGGGCCTTTTTGTGCCTGCCCAGGGTGCTGGGGCGTCTGCAGCGTGGCCTGGGGCAGGCTGTCAGAGAACAAGGGCCGCCCGCCCTGGGGCGCCCAGCTCTGCCCGACCTCTGCCCTCGACAGCTTACGGTGAGCCGCGGCGCCGGATCCGTGGTCTCCGAAGACTCACCTCCGGGACCAGAGGCCGTCTCATTCACGAGAGCCTTGGTTAGATGTTCATTGAAAGTGAAAGTGACAGATAAAGCTGCTGACACGGACATCAGAAGGGGGTAGAAAGAGTACCCACCCCCACTGTTAGCATTGGATACTTCTCAGCTGACTGCTGAGAATAGAGAAAAAGAATACCTTGAGGTGTAAGAGCTCCCCCAGACCCTCCCCCAAGGCAGACATCCTGAGATAACCGTTGGAGACTAGCCAGGGAGAACAGGTCCTGGGCTGTGTCATCAGGGGAACAAGTCTTGAGAAACAGGTCCCCAGGCAAGATTTGCTACAATTACAGCCATTAACAAAGAGCCTGAGAAAAGCAATTCCATGAGTAAGACCTTGTGCGGTATGATCCTTAGCTCCTAAAGAAAGACCAGCTCTCGGGCAAGACCCACCGCTGCACACAGCTTAAGGAAAACGTGAGCGAGAATGTTCACCTCCTCCTGGAAGGGCCCCGGACTCCCCCCCCTCTCCCCCCCCCCCCCCCGAGTTAACTCTCACCAGCTGCTTGCTCCCTGGCACAGGCTGTAAACCCCTGCGGGGCCAGGTCGTGCCCTTGGCCTGCAGGGCAGGTCCTTCCAGCTCAGTCCTTTCAGGCGATGAACACGGAATGGTGCTTCTGGTCTGCTGCTCAAGGATATCCGTTTGCCCTTGCCGGCCAGGGCAGTCAGGATCCCTCTGGGAGCTCCTAGCTCCATCTCGGGGAAGTCCAGCCCACGTGGCTTGGAACTGATGGCGTGGTGGCTGAGAACGGCGGCTGGGGAGAGCCCTGAGCCAGACTGCTTGGGTTCGCATCTCAGCTCCGCCCTGCGCCGGGCAGGTGACCCAGAGCTCGTCGCTGACCTGCGTGATGCCCCGGGTTGTAATTACACAGGTGCGGGCACATAATTGTGCCACCTCCCTCGCAGGGCCATTCACGGGACTGAAGGTGATGGTCCACAGGGAGGACTCGGCAGGGCAGTGCGTGAGCCCAGCCTGCTGTATCCTCTCGTGCTGCGCGACTCTGCATTTCCTTTTCCTGTTCAGGATGTGAGATGTGAGAGGCTGGACAGCCTGGGGTTTGTCCGCTGGTCTGGAGCCTGCCTGTGAGGAGGGCTCTGCCTTGTTCAGAGCTCTCCTGAGCGTGAGATAGGCACTTAGTAGATACTTCTTACACGGGTGAGACGGCCTTCCCAGAGCTGGTGAACTGGGCCCTGTTTTGTTTTATTTTAATTATTTATTGGCTACACCTGGAGAAGGCAGTGGCCACCTGCCTCCGTATTCTTGCCTGGAGAGTCCCACGGGCAGCAGAGCCTGGCGAACTACCATCCCTGGGGTCGCAAGGAGTCTGGCCACGACCCAGCGACTACCACACACACACACATTGGCATCACCAGGTCTTAGCTGGGCTTCCCTGGAGCCTCAGCGGTAAAGAATCCACCCCCCCATCCCCCCGCCTCAGTGCAGGAGACGTGAGCTTGATTCCTGGGTTGGAAAGATCCCCTGGAGAAGGAAATGGCAGAGACGCCAAAGTAGAGAAGGCAGTAGAATTAACTCATACATCCATCACCCACGTCATTGATTACCAGCATGCTCTGGTCTATTTTTATCTGTTCTCAATTTCTTGGGTTTTGATGTTTCAGGAGT
The DNA here is from genome assembly GCF_033118175.1 of Dama dama. Lineage (NCBI taxonomy): Eukaryota > Metazoa > Chordata > Mammalia > Artiodactyla > Cervidae > Dama > Dama dama. Next base: position 65,296,778 of record NC_083699.1, on the reverse strand, counting down.
ATTTTGGAGCAAACCCTAGAAATCATACCTGTAAATTCTTGAGCAGGTAATAGCCGTATCACCTCAACATGACCATAGAGCTATCATCATACCAGCATAAGTAACAATGACCTCTTACTATCATCTGAGAGGTCACTGTTTTCCCTACATTGTTCTCCCCATCATTGCCTCGAAGTCCACATCTCACAATTCGGTTGGCATCTCCTGTGAGCGTCTTTCAATCCACAGTCCCCTCTCCCCTCCCCACACACACGTCCAGACACTTTGCTGAAACCGGGTCGTCTGTCCTGCGGACTTTCCCACGTTGTGAACCCAGCCCACGGTATCCTCTCGGTGTGGCCCTCTGTGCTGTATGTCACATAAACTGGGAAGTAGATCTGGAGCTTATTTATATTCAGACTCTTTTTTTTTTTTCTTTTGCAAGACCACCTCGTGAGTGGTGTTACGTATTTCTGTTGCATCCTGAGGTGGTACCTAATGTCTGTCCCGCTTTCAGTGTTTTTAAGATTGGTCGGTGGGTTCAGCTTTTGTCAGCCTGATTCCCCCGACTATAAAGTTCTCTATCAGCCTTTCACCCAAGTTATCTTAGTAGCTGTTGATCTTTGTGTGCTATTTCATTAAGAACTAACTGCCCATTTCTATCATCTGGCCTGCATTTATTGCCCATGATTCTTCTACAAAGAACTTGCCCCCATCGACTTTGCCCTGAAATCAGTCTGAATTGGAAAGGCGGGATCAGCGCTCCATTCTTTCTCTTTGTTCACCAACTAACCTGTTAGGAGTTGGTGTCCAAGCAACCTCCAAAGTGACCGATGAGGTTTTTTTAAGTCTCCCTGTAAACTCTTGGCTTTTTGTACATTTGATTGTTTGCATCCACTGTGCTCAAATTTTCAATGTTCAGCTTGTTTGGGGCTGCCTGGGCTGAGTTAGTGGCCCTCAGTAAGCTGTGGAGGGTTGATGAGGTTTGGCACTTCTAGAGTTGCAGAAAGTGCTCGCATAGACAAGAAGAGAGTGGTGTCAACCCCATGTGAGCAAAGTTTCAAGCAGGACGGACCGGTCAGCTGTACCATGCTCAAAGTAACAGGAGAGAGGTTCTAATGAGCAGTCACTGATGCAGCAACTGGAAGGTCACCAGTGGTCGTGATAAGAGGGCCGTTACAAGGGAAACACTGGAGTGGGTTTGGGGAGGAAATTACAGCGAGTGAGTACTGATTATAATTGCAAAGAATTTCACTGTTAAGGGAAGGAAAAAGATAGGATGGTAACTGGAAAGGGAAATAGGGTCAAAAGAGCTCCTTTTTAAAAAGTTTACTCATCACAAACAATTTTTTTGCAGTATAGTGATTGTCCATGGGGCTGCAAAGAGTGGGACCCAACTGAGCGACTGAACTGATAGTTGATTTACAATGTATTTATTTTTGCAGTACAGCTAAGTGATTTGGTTATACATCTACATATTCTCTTTCATATTCTTTTCCATTATGGGTTATGACAGGATATTGAGTACAATTCCCTGTGCTGTCCAGTAGGACCTTGTTGTTTATCCATCCTATATATGAGCTTGTATCTGCTCAGCCTGGACTCCCAATCCATCCCCCCCACCCACCTGGCAACCACCAAGTTGTGAGTCTGTCTCTGTTCATAGGTATGTTCGCGTGTGTAGTATTTTATATTCTACATGTGATTGCACAAGTGATATATGGTATTTGTCTTTCTCTTTCTGACTTACTCTTTTTCATGAATGAGTAACATTCCATTCTGTCTGCATACACGGCACCTTCTTCATCCACTCATCTGTTGATGGACATTCAGGTTGTTTTCATGTCTTGGCTATTGTAAATAGTGCTGCAGTGAACCCTGGGATGCATGGATCTTTCTGAATTATGATTTTCTCTGGATACATGCCCAGGAGTGGGGTTGCTGGATCATATGGTTAGTTCTAGTTTTAGTTTTTTGAGAAACCTCCACACTGTTCATAGTGGCTGCACCAGTCTACATTCCCACCAACAGTGTAGGAGGGTTCCGTTTTCTCCAGACCTCCAGCATTTGTCATTTGTAGACTTTAGCCATTTTGACCAGTGTGAGAGCATCCCGCTGGGTGAGGTTTTTAAATCCCACTGGCGTCTCTGTTGTCAGGCGCCTAGAGAGGAGTATAGAGTGAGAGTGTGGTCTGATGGCAAGGGCGTGGTGCCAGGCATCTGGAGACCTGCCCGGCTCGCCCGGCTCTCTGACCTGCTGTCATCTGTCAAGCAGGTAGGACTGTCAACTGAAATCCCTTTCCGCTTTACCGTCCTACGGTTTCATGACGGAAAGCGGGCCTTAGGGGCCACGGGGAGTTGCGGTTGGCCATTCTGATGAGTGATGACCAAAGACTGTCTTAACTGTCTTCAGGCGCTTGATTAATTGTCACAGTGACTGTAGTTTGCATCTCCAGCATAAGACAAAATTGCCTTGGACTGAAGCAAGGGAAAAGTTTGGTTTGATGAAGAGGACTCTTGCACTCTGCCACTGATTAAATTCTGGAGTTGGGGCTCAAGAGAAATGGTGGGATCACCATTAATAAGAGAGAAGGCTGACAAACATTTGCCTACTGGGGCTTCAGGTGGGCTGGACTGAGACAGGGCTGAATTGATAGTTCCCCAGCTTCAAGAAAGAGAGGCTGTAGACTGCAACTTTGGCATTTCTTGGACCCAGAAACTGGCAAGCTTGCTGGTTGTCCTTTCTTCCAGGATGACTTCCTTGTTGTTTTTGTTGAAGAATTCATAAGACAGGGGAGGTACAGGCCTGAAGAGTCTCAGACACAGGGGTCCATTGCATGGAGTGTTTTAATACTCACTCTGATAAGTGAAGGCTGTTCCTTATCATAACTGAGACTTTTATATTGTTTAGAGGCAGCAGAAAAATCCAAAGGCATATTGGGTTTAATGACTAGTGAGCAACATGTTTAACTACGGATGTGTAGGTTTTACTGCATTAGTTATAGGGTGAAAAACCTCTTTCACCAGTCAGCCAACATGGGGTCTGCGTTTTAAACCGTCTCTGGATTGAACGAGCCCCTTTGCCCCGTTTCTGAGATACCGTGGCCAGCATGGCTGTGATTGCCAGCATCCCTGTTGAATCATTTGGGAGAAAGAAGTTAGGCTCTGCCCCCAGACACAGGGTAAACAGTCGTACAAACACGTGCCTCACCCAGAGTCTCCCCGCCAACTGCCCCCCTGATGCCCTGAAACGTCCTGACTCCCCAGAAGTTAAAAAGACATATTCCCTGGGTCTTAAGGAAAGGCTCGAGACTTGCATTTTAGTGACTTTGTGGAATAATGCTGGATGAGTGGTTCAAATCCTGCAAACGAACCCTCGAGAGAGGTTCTAGGGAAGTCCTTGACAACAGTATTGGTTCCTCTGAGGAAATGTCTGATGAGGACAGTGTTCCTGGGGCTTCCTGGTCCACTGGTTAAAACTCTGCCTCCCAGCGCAGGGGGTGCAGGTTTCATCCTTGGTTGGGGATCCGGGCTCCCACACAGCCAAAAGAGTCAAAACAGAAAACAGAAGTAACTTGTAACAAATTCAATAAAGACTTTAAAAATGGTCCACAATGAAAAAAAAAAAAAAATCTGAAAAAAAGGCAGTATTCTTGTTTCTGGCGTGACAGGTAGTTTCAGCACCTCTTCATTCTCCGGTCAGTTGCAGAATCTTCAGAGCCTGCTCTCAGATTCCTCCTCCTCACGGACATTTATGCAGCACCTGCTGTGTGCCAGCTGTTCTCCAAAAGCTCCGCATGTATTCATTTAACTCTCACACTGTCGTACCCGTATTACCCAGACCCCGCGCCTGGGAAGTGGCCGTCAGGCTTCTATCCAGCAACACAGCCCCAGCATCCATGCCACTTGTCTGGACCACCAGGCACACGGCCTCCCTGCAGACCACTCACCCGACCTCAGGGCTCACCTTTTCCATAGCCTGCCCAGCGCTCGCCTTCTCGCCCTGCCGAGCTCCGCGGCCCACGATAGCACAGTCCCTGCCCCGTGCAGCCGTTTGGGGTGTGCTGTGGGGCCCAGGGGAGCAGGGGGGTTGGCTCTGTCTCCCCAGCACCCAGCACAGGGGGTAGGCGTTAAAGCCATAAGTCCGGAAGAGAGAGTGGTCTGAGCCTGTGCCCAGGTGAACACGCAGGGGCTGGTCTTGCAGGGCTGGGGGCAGCCAGCACCCGCCGGACGCAGGGCCCACAGCTTGGGGACCGTTCACTGTGGTCTGGCCGCAGAAGTGATGTTGGCAACAGAAACCTGTGGGGAACACCGCCTCAGAAAGCCAGTCTACCGCTTGGCGGGTCCTGTCATTGATCTGACAGGATCCCATCACTCTGGGGGCAGGTACAGGAAACCCAGACTCCCTACGTGGTGCCAGCCTCTCCTCAGCCTCTTCCAGGCTGCCTGTGCCCCCAGCCCCCTCCTCGCCCCCATACAGCCCCCCACAACGTCATCTTTAACCCTGACTGCGGCTCTCAGCCTGCTCGGGTGAGCCCAGCAGGACGGCCCCCAGGGCCTGCGTGACCCTGCCTCGGATGTGGGCGGTGAGCTTCACAACAACATTCCTGCCAGTGACGTCCCACTCTTCCCTTTGAGAGCTCATCCTCAACTAGGATGATCTGTGGTTTAGCGGGGCTGTGATTAATGTGTTTAGATTACTGATCAAACAGGCTTCCTAAGAAGTGAATTAGAACGTCTCCTGCTGATGTCCTCTTGAAGCTGGTCCCCTCAAGCATGACTCTGAAGTATAATCCATTTAGAGGTTTGAAAAAACTTGACAACAACTGAGCTGATGTTCATTGTCTGGTTACTTACAGACCAGTAACAAATACACTGGAGGAGGAAATGGCAACCCACTCCAGTGTTCTTGCCTGGGAATCCCATGGACCAAGGAGCCTGACAGACTACATTCGCAAGGTCTTCGAGTTGGACATGACTAATGAACAACAAATACGTTAGGACTATAAACGTTGTCACAGAGCTTCTGTTGTGATGAGATGGCTGAGCATCAGAACAACCTGCTAGGCTGCACAGTGCTGACATCAGGCCCCACGGTGGTTACTTGGGGCCCCCCTCTTCATCACTCAATCACCTCAAAACACCCTGCTCCTTCCAGGCCTGCTGTGACAGCTGCAGCCCTAGAGACTGATCTCCACACACACAAGCCTCTCACCAAATCCTCCAAGATTCACTGGTATCCTGGGTCCTTGGCAATGCCAAAGATGGCCTTGTCCCCCACTGGCAACCTTGGCAACGTAAAATTCCCTTCAGAAATCCCCATATTTACCAGGCGCATGCAGGAGGAAGGGAGTGGGATTTAGGGGTTTATTCACCTTTCATCAGAAATGGCTCATTTCACAAGGAACAAGCTGGGAGTCAGCTCATGGCCATCCTGTGACCACGCGTCTCACCCTCAGCTGCACCAGAGAATTTGTGGAAAATGTCATTTTAAAATAATTTTAAAAAAATATTTTCTTTAAAACTGTCTTTTATTTTAAAAACAATCTTAATAAAATACCTAGAAATAAACCTACATAAGGAGGCAAAAGATCTGTACTTGGAAACCTATAAGATACTGATGAAAGAAATTGAAAATGACACAGGTGAAAAATGTGTTCTTGGATTGGAAGAATGAATATTGTCAAAATGACCATACGACCCAAGATAATCTACAGATTGAATGCAATTCCAGCAAATTACCAATGGCATTTTTCACAAAACTAGAAAAAAAGATTTTAAATTTGTATGGAAGCTTGTACACATATTCTTTTACTCTGTATAGTCAAAGCAATCTTGAGAAAGAAAAGCAGAGCTGGACAAACCAGGCTCTCTGACTTCAGACTATACTACAAAGCTACAGTCATCAAAACAGTGTGGTACTGGCACAAAAGCAAGTATCAATGGGATGGAATGGAAATAAACCCATGCACCTATGGTCAATTAATCTATGTGAAAGGAGGCAAGAATATACAATGTAGAAAAGACAAGCTCGTCAATAAGTGGTGCTGGGAAAACTGGACAGCTACATTTAAAAGAATGAAATTAGAACCTTGTCTAACACCATACACAGAAGTAAACTCAAAATGGATTAAAGACCTAAACATATAACCAGATGCTACTAATATAAAACTAGAGGAAAATATAGGCTGGACACTCTGACATAAATCACAGCAAGACCTTTTTGGATCCATCTCCTAGTCAGAGATAGATAAAAATAAAGAAATGGGACCTAATGTAATGAAAAAGCTTTGCACAGCAAAGGAAACCATAAGTAAAACAAAAAGACAACCTACAGAATGGGTGAAGATACTTGCAAATGATGCTACCAACAAGGGATTAATTTCCAAAATACACACACAGCTCAATTAAAAAAAAAAAAAACAAACAGCCCAGCTTAAAAAACCAAAAAAAAAAAAAAAAAAAAAAAATAGGTTCAAGACCTAAATAGACAATTCTCCAAAAAAGACATAAAGATGGTTAAGAGGCACATGAAAAGATGCTCAACATTGCTAATTATTAGAGAAATGCAAATCAAAACTACAATGAGGTATCACCTCACACCTGTCAGGATGGCCATCATCAAAGTCAAGAAATAATAAATGCCAGAGAGGGTGTGGAACACCCTACACTGTTGGTGGGAATGTAAATTGGTGTAGCCACGATAGAGAACAGTACGGAGGGCCCTTAAAAACCTAAAAGCAGAGCTGCCATACAGTTCTGGAGTTCCATTCCTGGGCTCATATTCAGAGAAAACCAAATTCAAAATGATACATGTATGCAAGTGTTCACTGCAGCACTATTCACAATAGGCAAGACAGGAAGCAACCTAAATGTCCACTGGTAGATAAATGGATAAAGAAGATGTGGTACATATACACGATGGAATATTACTCAGCTATAAAAAAAGGATGAAATAATGCCATTCGCAGCAACATGGATGGACCTAGAGATGATCATACTGTGTGAAGTAAGTCAGAGAAAAACAAGTATCATATGATACCGCTTATATGTGGAATCTTAAACAAAAATGAACTTACGTATGAAACAGTACAAATTAGGAGTTTGGGATTAACATATACACACCACTGTATATAAAAGAGATAACCAACAAGGATCTACTGTTTAGCACAGGGAGCTCTACTCCATACTTTGTAATCACCTATAAAAGAAAAGAATCTGATTGTATGTGTGTGTGTGGGTGTATAACTGAAATACAGACTATCTTCTCTTTAAACAGTCTTCATCCTTTATCGTAAGCTCTGGGGCTTAGGCTCGGAAGTTTGCTCATAAAAGGAAAATGTGCAATGTGACTGTGTTAGGATTTTCAATTCTGCCCTATTAAATTAAAATGTGTTTGATTTTAGCAAATTTGCACACAGATAAAAAGATAAATAAAAATAAATAAAAATGTATCTGCACACAGATCAATTATTTGCACACTGAATAATTTACTTAAAAAGCTTGGAGGCATGCTGAGTAATCGACGTGGGGCTTTTTGTTTTAAAAAGGTACTGTCTCCCCCACCCTGGGGCGACGGGGGTGCCCTGACCGACCTGGTGGCCCTTGAATCCCGCTTTCATCTTCTTTGTACAAATGACACGAAAGCAGAGCGAGCTCAGCTGGCTCCTCCTGCTGCTGCCAGGAGTTAAGGGACTCAGGAAACAGGACCAGGGGACCAGGGGTCGGGGTGTCCGGACACCAGGCTAGGACTCTTCAGTGTGACATCAAGAAAGACTGGTACTCAATGCACTGAACTCATAGGTGATTTATTGCTTTAAGTAACTAAACAAGAAAGAGGAGAGACAAGCTGCTGGGCACGTCAGTTGGCACTCTCTCTCCAGGCTTTGCAGCTGCATCTACTTAGAGCCTCCACAGTATTTTCTGGACGACATAAACACATCATAACACGCGTGGGAAGCGACCTGGCCAAGGACACGCTGATTACAGTAACACGCAACAGAGGCTCCCCACCAGTCAGCTGGCCCTGAAACAACAGAACGAAGGTGTATTCCTAGAGTGTGCTGAAGACAAAACCTTAAATGTTTTTTTGGCATTAATACGAACACAGAATACTTTCACGGACATTCTGCCGAAGTGGGTACACGCACAGAATTCCCTCTGCGTTTCCAGATCACCAGTATCCATGGGAACACCTAGAGAAAAGCCAGGAGGCAAGGCACCTCCCCTCGCAATGTCACGTTCTTTGCCAAAGCAGCAGGGTCCAGGGGTTAGACAGAGGAAAGCAGTGGCCGGGCTCCAGGGCGTGTTACAAGCACCCAGCAGCTGCAGCGACAGCAGGGGCTGGACGCCCATCTCGGGGCGGGGGCTGGGGGCGGCGACCACGTCCGCCTTGACTGGCAGCCAGGCAGGCCCCGGGGTTTGGCCTGAGGCTCCCTGGAGACCTTAAGTGGTGCAGCCCCTCCAGGAGCGGTAACAGTCAGGGCTGGACTCCCAGGACACATTTCAAAAGGATGTGCAGAAACCAACGCTGCTGGGGACCCGGCCCTCCTCGGAGGGCTCATTAAGCTCACCACGAGGGGTCACGCCAAGCCAAAGGTAACGCGCCACGCCAGGGCGCACAAGCCCCCAGCCCGCCGGCCCCGCGAGACTCAGGGGCGCTCGGCTGCCGCGGGCCCCGGAGCCACCCCCGCGGAAACCCCCGCGCCGGCATCCTCTCCAGGCTCGGAGCCGGGGCGCCCCGCGCTGCCCCCCACCGGGGCCGGGCTGGGGCCCGCAGGGCCGTTCTGCACAGCCCCGCCCTCCACACACGGCTGTCCGTCCGGACACGGCTTCTCCGCGGGGTCCTCCGCCCAGCTGGGGGCCGCCCCTTCCGCGGAGGGCCAGTCCTCCCGCCCGGGCGCACGGCTCCCCGCGTCTCCCGCTCTGGGAAGCTGCTCTTCTGGGTTCTTCTCGCTTTCTTCGGCTTGCCGCTTGCCCCTGGCACGGAGTTTCCCTCTGGATTTCCTCGTCGGCCTGTTACGCATCTCGTCTCGGGAGAATCGCCACTGAAACTAGAGATCGGGGGAGAAGGGAGATAAATACATGCAGCTTCCGTGACCCCGGAGCATCCCTGGACACGAGCTCTGCGTTCACACCCACGTCTGGCAGCGAGACACACAAGGCCCGCTATTCCCCAACCACGGCCCAAACCTCGCACCCACTGGGAGCCGGCAGTTCCTGCCACAGCAGGGACTCTAGGGGTGAATTTCTGGGGAGAGGGCCCCATACCAAAGGCCTGGGAAGGGAGGTGCTGAAACCCTGTCATCTGGAGAAGCAGGAGGGGTGCAGGCACACGGGCCTGCTCTTCCTCAGGGTATCACCCGGGTCAGAACCTGGGCACTCAGGTCCCCCTGCAGGACTGGCAGGCCGTGCCAGCCGCCAGCCGCACCCCGCTCTGCTAGAGAGCCCCCCCCCCCCCCAAAGCCTTCACTCCCTTCCAGGCCAAGCAATGCCCAATGACCAGGCCACGTGGGGACAACGGCCCATCCTCCTGGTCCCCCCAGCACTGGTCAGGTCACTGCGGTCACCGTGAGGGAACCCAGCACCTCCTTCAGCCACGCGCCCTTCCCCACGGGCGTTCCTACAGCACTCCCCCTGAAACCTCCTCCAAACCCACCGCAGCTGCCGCTTCCCAGGGAGCCCCACGCTGCGCTCCCTGTGGGCAGGGGGGTCCACGGAGCGGAGAGGCCTAAGGGCACAGTCAGCGCCAGGGCTGGACAAGGACGGGGTTACAGGGACGCCGCGGAGGGGGACTGCCCAGGGCGGAGTCCACCCAGCTCGGCCGCGTGCTAATCTATACGACGGGGGAGTTCCTCTAACTTAATCGGGGCGGGTGACTCTATCTGCACCCAGTCAGATAATAAGGACTTTAGGTTTTTCAGGCCACGTGTTCTCTGTTGCAGCCTCTCCACTCTGCTATTGTAGCGCAAAAGCAGTCACAGGTAATAATACATAAACGGTCGTCACCGTGTTCCAATAAAACTTTATCGACAACATCAGGCAGTGGGCCGACCCCTTTTGGACCGAGAGCCGCAGTGAGCCAAGCTCTGCCGTAGAAGGTGTTCACGTCCATTTGATGATGCGACAATCCACGTGACAGGCTTAGCGCTGCGTCCAGCACATGATGTACCAGGTGTATTTACCGCGACTGACGCTGCATGTCAGTTGAGAGCGTCAGGGACGCCGCCTGTCCTCCGCTCCGGCATCCCGGGGATACAGCAGGGAGTCTGGCGCGGAGAAGAGCTCAGAGCCCTTTGTGAGACAGATGACGGGGAGGACGCAGCGCCGGCCAAGCTGGCTGCCCTGCGCGTCAGGGGAAGCCGGTCCTGTAATTTTAAGTCAAAACACAGCCTGGGCTTTAGCAAGGAGGAGCGGGCGCATCCCCACATCAGGTCTGGCGGAGCTCCAGAAAGAGAGATTAATCTGGGAAGAAAAGAGGAGTAAAACGTCCAAGTCCTGCTGAGCCTGCTGACAAGAGGAGCCGCTCTGGAGGGAGGCGGTTTGGGAGCCTGCGCACTAGGGAGAAATCCGGGCGCAGAGCTGGGGCAGACACGGAGGCGGGAGGGGCGGTGAAGGAAGTCGCAGACGTGGGTCCCTGTGTTCACAAGGGAGGCACGCCTGTGCAAACGGCTCAGCGGGGACCGCGGCCTTCCCCTGCGCCCCGGAGCTCCGCCGGCGGGGTAGGGGGCGGTGTCCCCTCCGGAGACTAGGGTTTTACGGGGAAGGGAACCGTGGGGCCTCGACCCCGGGGGAGGGCGTCGGCCTCCCCACCCCTGGACACGAGGCTCCACTTGAAGTTGCATGTCTTTCTTTCGCTTCATTTCTTTCCACGTGAGTCGAAGCACACTGGTGTCACCAAACACGGACTTGGAGCTAAGCCCTTCTGCTACTGAAAGAGAAGTGAAAGGAGCCTTCCGTCTGAATGACTTCTGGTGAGGCTCCACGCGGGCAGCTGTACCATCCAGGGAAAACCATTTCCTAAGGCTCTACCACCTCACAGATAAATCTGGGTGCTTTCCCAGGAAGAAGCAAAAATGTACCACATAAATTCTTTAAAAATCTGCCACCTCCATGGCATTCTCAGTAGGAGAGGTCTACTTCCCCAAATAAGACATCTGCCTGGACACACTCAGGGCTCCGAGATGGAACACATCCTGGGGTGAGTGCGCTGACTCCTTTTGAACAAGACTGGCAAATCTGGATATTCCATCAACCAACAGGAAAAGCAGTGAAGTGTGTATGCTGAGGTTGTGTGTGTTAGGCGCTCAGTCGTGTCCAACTCTTTGCAACTCCATGAACTGTAGCCCGCCAGACTCCTCGGTCCATGGGATTCTCCAGGCAAGAAGATTCTTCAGCCAAGACTGCAGCAGGCATCTTGGGGCCCCACGATCACCAGTGGGGGACTAGGACCTCTGACCTCAGCACGGACGCTGCGGCCTCCAGGGCCAGCCCTGCATGGCTCTTGGGTACCACACGGTCATCCTTCATTACTGCTGCCTTCTCGTGTGCTGCTGCTGCGTTTTAATTCCAGCCCACACGAAGAGGTTTTTTTTTTTTTAAATGGGTGTCTCCAAATAGTCAGATACTCCAAATACTCTCTTCATCTGCATGGTTTTACAAAAAGGCCGGTTAAGCTGGTCAATATACAGCGAGCTGAGAGCCAGCCAGCTCTCAGAGAAGTTGGAAGAAGTTGTACTTTTGTCAAAAAAAGAAAAAACCTGGTGAGACTGCTTCGGCTGAAAGGCCCAAAGTAAGACAACACAGTGCTACAGGTTGTGTGGTGGCTAAGACCCCGGTTCAAACCCCGGTTCTGGCATTTGGTCTGTCGGCAAAGTAATAGAGGAAAACAATAGAATGGGAAAGACTAGAGACCTCTTCAAGAAAATTAGAGATACCAAGGGAACATTTCATGCAGAGATGGGCTCAATAAAGGACAGAAATGGGAAGAACCTAACAGAAGCAGAAGATATTAAGAAGAGGTGGCAAGAATACACAGAAGAACTGTACAAAAAAGATCTTCACGACCCAGATAATCAGGATGGTGTGATCACTCACCTAGAGCCAGACATCCTGGAATGTGAAGTCAAGTGGGCCTTAGGAAGCATCACTACGAACAAAGCTAGTGGAGGTGATGGAATTCCAGTTGAGCTATTTCAAATCCTAAAAGATGATGCTGTGAAAGTGCTACACTCAATATGTCAGCAAATTTGGAAAACTCAGCAGTGACCACAGGACTGGAAAAGGTCAGTTTTCATTCCAATCCCAAAGAAAGGCAATGCAAAGAATGCTCAAACTACCACACAATTGCACTCATCTCACATGATAGTAATGCGCAAGTCTCCAAGCCAGGCTTCAGCAATACGTGAACCGTGAACTTCCAGATGTTCAAGCTGGTTTTAGAAAAGGCAGAGGAACCAGAGATCAAATTGCCAACATCCACCGGATCATCAAAAAAGAGAGTTCCAGAAAAACATCTATTTCTGCTTTATTGACTATGCCAAAGCTTTTGACTGTGTGGATCACAATAAACTGTGGAAACTTCTGAAAGAGATGGGAATACCAGACCACCTGACCTGCCTCTTGAGAAACCTGTATGCAGGTCAGGAAGCAACAGTTAGAACTGGACATGGAACAACAGACTGGTTCCAAATAGGAAAAGGAGTACGTCAAGGCTGTATATTGTCACCCTGCTTATTTAACTTATACGCAGAGTACATCATGAGAAACGTTGGGCTGGAGGAAGCACAAGCTGGAATCAAGACTGCTGGGAGAAATATCAATAATCTCAGATATGCAGATGACACCACCCTTATGGCAGAAAGTGAAGAGGAACTAAAAAGCCTCTTGATGAAAGTGAAAGAGGAGAGTGAAAAAGTTGGCTTAAAGCTCAACATTCAGAAAACTAAGATCATGACATCTGGTCCCATCACTTCATGGCAGATAGATGGGGAAACAGTGGAAACAGCGGCTGACTTTATTTTTTCTGGGTTCCAGAGTCACTGCAGATGGTGATTGCGACAATGAACTTAAAAGATGCTTACTCCTTGGAAGGAAGGTTATGACCAACCTAGACAGCATATTAAAAAGCAGAGATATTACTTTGCCAACAAAGGTCCATCTAGTCAAGGCTATGGTTTTTCCAGTAGTCATGTATGGATGTGACAGTTGGACTATAGAGAAAGCTGAGCACGGAAGAATTGATGCTTTTGAACTGTGTTGCTGGAAAGACTCTTGAGAGTCCCTTGGACTGCAAGGAGATCCAACCAGTCCATCCTAAAGGAGATCAGTCCTGGGTGTTCATTGGAAGGACTGATGTTGAAGCTGGAACTCCAATACTTTGGCCACCTGATGCAAAGAGCTGACTCATTTGAAAAGCCCCCCATTCTGGGAAAGACTGAGGGCAGGAGGAGAGGGGATGACAGAGGATGAGATGGTTGGATGGCATCACCGACTCAATGGACATGGGTTTGGGTGGACTCCGGGAGTTGGTGATGGACAGGGAGGCCTGGTGGGCTGCCGTTCATGGGGTCGCCAAGAGTCGGACACGACTGAGCAACTGAACTGAACTGACTGTCCTTAGGCAAGACAGTAATCTCCAGAAGAGCTGCCCTCGCCCCCGGGGCTGGGTGAACACCCCTGGGGACCCACTCACCCGCAGTGGATGTGAGTCACTCCCGGGAATCCCACTCACCCCGCGGTGGGGTGCAGGGGGCCCGCTGGCCCACTCACAGCACCCCCTGCAGGCGGCTGGTGCACACGATCGTGCCCATCCCCCGGGGCCCAGAGTCCACCCCGGACCCCGGCTCCTTTTTCTTTCCTTTTTAAATTATTTATGCATTTATCTGGCTGAGCCGGGTCTCAGCCGTGGCACGCAGGATCTCTTAGCTGTGGCAGACCCTGGCGAGTCTCTAATGCGAACCTGATGTCCTCGCAGAGGCTGCTCTTGCTAAGTGAACAGCAGACGCGTCCGGATTCCCGCAGAGGATCACGCTGCACCGCCCTCCTGATACAACACCACGGAGGACACGGCGGGCCGGGCCTGCGGGGGGCGTTCTGCTCACTCTTTCCAGGCCCCGACCTGGGCTTCTGGGCGGAGGAGGATTTGGGACTGTCCATGCCGAGCTGGATGGGACTACTGCGACCCGTGTTTTTCTGTCCTTCGGAAAACTCTGCCAAGCCAAACGCCTTTAAGGACGGCACCATTCTGTCTGTCCTTAGATGGAGGGTGGTGATGTCACCGACTCCCCAAGCTCCTGGGGGTCCCCAGCCACCACAGCTCTTCCGGGGCCGCAGCCGGATCACCTGGAGGCTGCGGCTGGAGTCCTCCCCTTCCCCCCTCTCCTTTGCAGGGAGCACTCTCACAAAGCAGGGAAGTAGACCTGGCTGAACCTCAGGCTCTCTAGAATCTAAAAGCTAAATGTTCTGAGTGTCCCATGCTGTGACAAGGTTTCCCGTCTCCCTGAATCCCCGAAGCAGTGCTCTCACTAGGAACTGTTGGCACCATTTTATGATGAGTCTGTAGTGGTTCAGAGAGGTGAAGTAACTCTCCGAAGGTCACACAGCTAGAAAACAGCAGAGCTGAAACTGAAACACAGCTTTCTGTAACCCTACACTAATGTTCCATCTGCTTCTTCTTGGTGGGTAAAAGGTTTCAGACTCACATTCTGGAAGGAAGGGAGGACACGAAGACAGGGGAGACGCCATGCACCTTTGGAATAGCTCAGCCCCCCCATAAGTGCCTCAGCTTTCAGACTTCACGACATCAGGACAGAATCTGCTAGGTCAAGGCTTGATCATGAAACCAAGTGGTCAGCTAATGGAAGGACAGATTTAACTGCCATGAAAGATGCTTCTGTTTGTCTGATTAAAAACAAAACAAAACAAATATCTACATTGAACATACCCTGACAGGCCTATTTTTAAAAAATTAATAATGATAAATTTTGAATGGAGATCCACATGGTGAGCCTGGAAAGGGGCCCTAAACTATTCAGCCGAGACACTGGCTCTCAGACTTGCACGGGCATTCAGGATCACCTGGGGGACGCCTTCAGACACAGGGCCCCCACCCTATCCCGGGGTTTCTGATCGGGGGGCCTGGGGAGGCCACAGAGACTGGCACTTCACACAAGCTCTTTGGTGATGCCGATTCTGCAGGTTCATGGGCCACAGTGTGAGAAACGCACAGCGAAGACCACCACCAGTTCACTGCGGGAAACGGCCTCCCCCCACCCCCCACGCCCCCACCAGCCCCAGCCCGGCATCCGTGGGAGGGTCTCCTCCACCAGCCTGACCTGCAGGCTCCCCTCACTGCTGTGCTCGGGACAGTCACAGTCTTGAAGGAACAACAAAAGGACAATTGGCCGTGGGACCATGTGGGTCCCCTTAACGCAGGTGGCTTGCAGCAGTAAAAATTACAGAGCTACGAGGTCAGTGGTTGCTTGCATCCTTGGATTCAGGGGACCTCAGATATGAGAGGCTCACTCTGAATTACACTCGGATTAACCTCCGCGCTCTCCAAGGGTGGGTTGTCTGTATCTCAGACCCCGAGGTGGGAGAGCTTGCCGTGGGGTGGCTCTGAGCAGAGGTCGGCGGCATCACACGCAGAGGCAGGCCGCCAGGCTGGAGGACGCATAGCGTCCTGAGCGGTTCCAAGGTGAGTCTCTGAACACGACCAGCTGCTGCAGACGGAGCGGGGTGGACAGGCCTTCCCAGGCCAGGGCATGAGTGGGGTGAGGGTGTGCGGCCAGCGCGGAAACCGAGAAAACCCCGACTAGCCATCTGTGCCCGAAATAAGTGCAGGAAAGGGAACATTCTCTTTACAGCAGTGCACACGTGTCCAGAGTTCCACATCAGCAGGGCTAGTGGATTTAATTCACACGTTTTAAAACCTGTCTGTATCTGCCTCCACTTTGGTAGTTTAGCTGAAGACAGATGTCTCCTGGGTTGCAGAAAGCACGTCTTACCTTCAAAGGAAGTTAATATTTGCTTTTAAAGCCACACTCACAGGTGAACAAAGAGATTTCTTTCAAATACTGGAAAGTCCTGTTTGGAGAATTTTATCCACTTGGTTGATTAAAAGAGGACTAAATATGCCGCATCCTTGACGTCTGAATTTTGCACTCTTTTTCCTCAAACGTCAGTGCTAGACACACCACGCACGTCCTGGGTCCAGCAGTTTGATTGTTCATTCGCTGGTTCAACAAGTGTTTGCGGAGTACGAACTAAAAGCCAGGGGCTGGGCATTCAGCAGTGAGGACAGAAAGGGTGTGATCTCACAGAGTGAATGTCCGATTCTCCTGGCGGAGGATAAGCTATTGATCACAAATAACTAGGAACAGAGAGGAGACAGGAACAGAGAGGAGAGGAACACGGCCCTTCCCAGGGAATCGCAGAAGAGCCTGTCTTGGTCTAAAGGGAGAGGACGCCGTCCTGAGACAATACAAAGGAAGAGAGCATCCCAGGTGCAGGGACCACCCAAAGGCCCTGTGGCAGCGAGGAGCCCAAGAGAGCCTGCAGGCCAGGGCACTGGGATGCAGAAGACAGGCGGGATGCAGAAGACAGGCGGGATGCAGAAGACGGGTGGGATGGGGCAGGGCAGGGTGCGGGGAGACCCCACAGGGCCATGTGGACCCCAGCAAAAGCTCCCACCTTTATCTGGAAAAACACAAAGCTTTAGAAGCATTATAAGTAGCCGGGTGACACGACTCTGCTTTTTTAGAAGATCACTTTGGTTCTGAGTGGAGAACACACTTGAAAGGGAGGCCTGTCCTCAGGAGATGAGGGTAGTCCAGGCAGGTGATGATGGGAGAGGGGGGTTCCAGAGGGTCAAGGACCTAAAACTAGACAAGCCTTCAGGACAGACTGGCAGTGGGGGAGGAGACAGAGGCCCCAGGTGAGCTCCAGGGGGGCGGGAGCCTGGGGCATCGGAAGGACCGGCCCTCTCGGTGGGGAAGACTCAGGGGTAGGCACAGGGGCCTCTAGGTCTGGGGGTGCAGGAGATTCTCTAAGGAAGAGAAGTGGGGAGACGCAGAGGCAGTGGGTGGGAAACGAGGCGGGCGCGGTGGGGCAGAGAGAGAACAAGGCGCTTCCCGAGCTGGAAGGCATGGCCGGTGTGAGGGCGCCCGGGGTCTCCGGGGAGCCGGACAGCGAACCCTGGGCTTAGGAGCGGGGCCGGGTGCTGGGGCCGGTACAGGCCACCCTCCGGGGGCTGCCCCACGTCACAGCGAAGGCAGTACCCACTGCCAGCCACCCCCGCGAGGCGCAGGGCTGAGCGAGCCTCCTTGAGGCGTGGGCCTTGAGGGCAGCAGGCTGCGGTGGACGCTTCTCCTGACCCGGCAGAGCTGGCGCCTCCCTCTGGACCCTCCCTGCCGAACACTGACAGAGGCCCTGCACCCCGTCCCGAACCCCGCCGCCCAGGTTTCCCCCTGCCCTTCCCACGGCGACGGTCCAGCGCGAACCAGAACCGGCCCCCGGTGGCCCTCAGGGTCCCTCCCACCGCGCACACCGCCCCCGACGTGCTGCCTGCGGAGGGGCGGCCCCAACCTGTCCAGGGCCTGGCGCGCCTGCCCGGGGCCCCGGTCCCCAGCACGCGAGGAGGCCCAGTGGTGCTGCCCGGAGCCGGGTGGGGGCGTCCAGCAGGCTCTGCCCCATGGCGCGGGACCGTGCCCGTCACAGGGACAGCGAGCTGGCCCCAGGGCACGCCAGCCTGGCCCCGCGGGGCCCCTGGGAGGAGCACCCTCGGGGGCAAAGCCTGGGGGTGTGCAGCCACTGCAGAGGGCCTGGGCTCGGCCTCAGGAAACACGGGGTGCACCCCCCCCCCCACCGTCTCAGGGCAACTGTGCTTCCAGGAGGGTTTGAGTGACGTCCCCGGACGGGGCGGGGGCATGGCCTGGCCTGAGGACTCGCTCCCCAGGGGCGCCGCCCTGCGCCCACACCAGCCGTGGCCACTCAGCCCTGCAGGCCGGGCCCTTTGGGGAAGGTGTTCTGGCATGTTCTCTCTGCCAGGATCTCCAAACTTCCGACGGCTGGAGGGATGAGGGCCAGGCCGGAGCTCTGGCCAGCTCGCCGGGAGATGAAGACACAGAGGAGCCGGGCATGGACCCCCCGACCAGGCTGCAGCCACCTCCCCACGCCCCTCACTTCAGCCTCCAGAACGCGAACCCTGCCCACCCAAGCATCCTCGCAAGAGGCCCGGCCACACAGCCCCCAGCGCCCCCAGCTGCAGGTGACGTGGCTCATTTTTGCCGAGGGGGGGCTCAGGGGTCCCCGCGGGTTCCGCAGAGCTGCGGGTTCCGCAGAGCCCAGGGGCGACAGCAAGGTTGCTCACCTTCGATTCCTTCTTCTTGACCTTCTGAGGTAGACACGGTCTCTGGAGAAAGACGACCTGCTTGGTGGACACGGTCCCCTCCCTGCAACACACACACGGGAGGCGAGGATGAGTCTGTTACACCCGGGGGCCCGGACCTCACACGGAGGCCACCACCTCCAACTTCATCCAGGCCAGCTGCCCAGGGAGGGAAGGCGGCCGCCCCAGAGGGACAGGTCAGAGGTCATGAAGCCCCCCAACAGCATGCACCTTTGCTTCCCGGGGGCTGTCTGGCGGGCCCAACAGAAGCGGGCACCCCCGAAAGACAGTTTTGTGTCTGAAAACGCCCCTTCCGTGGTGTGAAATCACAGCTGGCATCTTGGCCAAATGATGACAAAGTGGCCTCAGTGAACACTGGACTGGGGTTGGCGGGGGCAAGGAGCGGGGGGCTCTTCCAAGTCTGTCTTTGGGGATGAGGCTGGTGGGGCGGGGTGGCCTGGTTGACCCGGGATGGGTGGCCAGTGAGGACCTGGGCCCAGGCTGAGGCTCCTGCCGGCTGTGTGTCCTCAGGTTTGTGATGGAGCCTCCCTGAGCCTCAGTTTCTTCATCTATAAAATGAGCACGATATCTGTGCTTACCAAACCACAGGTAATTAGGAGGACTAGTTTGACAGCAAACCCAGAGGACAGACAGAAGGCCTTTCGGGGTTGGTAAGACTGGGATAAATCCCCAAAACAACGAACAATCCCGCCTCCCAAGATGCTCTGAGGAATGGATGAGACTGTACATCTAGATGAGACTGTTCCCGGCCCGGGGCACACACTAGGTGCTAAGTTTCTCTTGCAAATGAGAATGCCTGGGCCCCCTCCACCCCGCGACAGGCTGGGCTGCCCACGTGGAGAGGGGGTGCCCGGGGCAGGGATGTTTAAGAATCTGAAATGCTGGGCCTGCCCTTACTCAGGTGGAGAGCTGATGCCATAGGATTCCACGAGTCACGCACACGAAGAGCTAGTCGAACGGTGCAAGCGTTCGGTAAGGTAACGCTGGTTATCAGTACCTGGTCGTCCTGACGACGGGGGTCGGCAGCACACAGGTGAGCTGCCAGCCGTAGGCAGCCAGCGAGTTCAGCAGGGGCACGTAGTCCGTCTGCACCTCCACACCCTGGGGAGAAAGGCCAGGTCAGGACTGGGGCCGCCTCCACTGACCACGGCTCAGGGACGGGAGGGACCACCCGGCCACCAACCCAATAGAGCGGAAGGGGGCCCGCGCTCCGGAACAAAGATGCTGCAAGAGCCTGGGCCCAACGGCCAGCGTGGGTTCTGCCCCGGCCCGGGTCTGTGCCATCGGGGGTCTTCCCCGCCCAGTCTCCCCCCCACCCACCCACCCCCCCATCCAGGTCTGCGCCATCGGGGGTCTCCCCCCCCACACCCCACACCCCCGTCCAGGTCTGTGCCATCGGGGGTCTTGCTCCGCCCAGGTCTGCACCATTGTGGGGTCTTCCTCTCGCCCGGGTCTGTGCCGTTTGAGCCGAGGGGTTAACGCGTTTGTTTTGTTTTACTCTCATTTGGACAAATCGCCTCCTCCGTGAGAGTCACTGAAGAAGCACAGTCACTTTGCCGCCAGGACAGACCCAGGGCCCGTGACCACGCGCGGCTCAGGCGGGTTCAGAGCGTCTTGTGGGAGTTAAAGTACATCTGAGCAAACATCGAGTCACTGCATCCAACCAGAGTGGTCACACACACACACACACGCACACACACACGTGTGCACGGGCACACAGGCGGGGAACTTCACTGCGTCACACATCCTGCCATAAAAGTGTAGATGAAACCTGTTTCACTTCCAGTCATGGAGGGAGGAGAGGAGGGGACTGACGCTTGTCTTTCGATTTAAAACCCAGTCCTGCTCCCATGGGGAGAGGACCCCACCGTGACGCCCCCGCCTGGGACCCCCCCACCTCTGACCCTGTACCCTGCTTTCTCAAGAGGCAGGTGGACTTCCGGGGGCAGCCCCACCCGGCCCTGCACCTTGACAGGTGTCCAGAGTCCCTGCGGCCGGGACAGCCGCAGGACCCGCTCAGGAGGACCGCAGGCCGGCGGAGGGGCGGAGGGGAGGGGCTCAGCCCTGCCGCTGGGTTCCCGTCCTGAAGACACCAGGGCGCGCGCACACACATGCCCCCGAACACAAGACGGCCCACTGGCAGGGCCAGGAGGCTGGCCAGTCAGCGCAAAGGGGCCGGGGCCATCGTGGTGAGGGCGGGCTGCCTGGGGCTTGGGGGCTGGGGGACGCGGGCAGGCTGAGCCGGGAGGGGCTACCTGGGGGGACCCCAGCACAAGAAACACAGCCAGAGCCGGGCAGAGGGCTGGCCTGCAGCAAGGGGGCCTCTGGGGACAGAACCAGGGGCCCAGAGAAAGAAGCGGGCGGGCAGCCCTGCTTCCCCAGGGGCCTCTAGATCTCCCGTCGCAGGAACCTGTCCCAGCGTGGCCACTGCAGCCAGCATCCCCGGGAGCCCCCACTGCACACAGGACGTCGTGGCTCATGCCAGCAGCTCTCCCAGTGCGGTCCGTGAGCAGCCTCCCCCTGGAACCTGTTGCAGACAGGGTCTTGGGACCCACCCAGACCTGCACATCAGAAACTCTGGGGGTGGGCCCAGGGGGCTGCTTTTTCCTTCTTTTCTTCATGAAAGTGCTGCACGGGACCAGGGCATGCCGTCAGTCTTGTGGTTCAGACCCTGCATGTATCCCTGGTCAGGGAGCCAAAATCTCACATGCCGCGTGCTGGTGTGGCCAAAGGAAATCACAGAAGTGCTGCCAACTCACAGTATTCTGTTGTTTTCAGGTGTACACCACAGCAATCCAGTATTTTTACAGATTATACTCCACATAAGCCATGCCCGCCACATGCATGCTCAGTCGTGTCTGACTCTTGGCCACCACACTGGCTGCAGCCCACCAGGCTCCTCTATTCATGGGATTTCCCAGCAAGAATACTGGACTGGGGTGCCATGTCCTCCTCCAGAGGATCTTCCCAACCCAGGGATTGAACCTGTGCCTCTGGCATTGGCAGCTGGATTCGTTACAGCTGAGTCACTGGGGAAACTCTGTATAAAGTAATCCTAAAACGCATATTCCGTGTGCTGCACATTACACCCCAGCATCTTGTTTATTTTATACATGGTAGGTTGTACCTCTTGATCCCCTCTACCTGCCTTGCCCCCTCCTCCTTCATTCTCTCCACTGGTAAGCACTAGCTTGTCCTCTATGTCTGTGAGGCTGTTTCTGCTTTGCTACATTTATTCATTTTATTTCTTAGACTTCACATGTAACTGGAATCATAAAGCATCTCTTTCTCTGCCTTATTTCACTGATAAGCGTAATACTTCCTAGGTCCATCCATGTTGCTGCAAATGATATTATTTCATCCTTTTCTATGGTTGAGTAATATTCCACTGTGTGTGTATAGACATATAGTGCGTGTGTGTATGTGTACACAAATACACCACTCTTTTTAATCCATTTATCTATTGACTTGGATTTCTTCTGTATTTTAGCAATTGTAAATATTGCTGCTATGAACACTGAGGTACATGTATCTTTTCTAATTAGCGCTTTCACTTCCTTTGTAAACACACCTAGGAGTGGATCATATGGCAGCTCTATTTTTTTTTTTTTTTAAAAGAACACTTCTAATAGTTGAGATGCAACTTAGTCTGGAGAAGACTGCCTAGAGAATCAATTAGGTTTCTTCTGATGGCAGAATAGAGTCTGCAGTTTTGTGGCCAGAATCTGTCTGCTGTTAGCTGGAAGCTGAGCCCTCCCCTCATTCTCCACGAGGGGAGGAGAGGTCAGGGGGCTCTGAAAGGCTCAGCCCTGCACTGACATGGTGCGGGGGCAGCTGGATGGGGGAGGGAGGGAGGGCGGTACAAAAACCAACCGCGGAGGGGACTGGAAGGCCCGTTTTGGCCCCGACCCTGAAGCCCCCACGCAGGCCCCACCCCGTTTCTGCCCCACCCCCGGGCACACGGGGCCCTCCCTGCCAGGCCCGCCTGGCCAGAACATCCCCGGTGCTGGGCAGGGCCCTCCCCGCCTGCTGAGGCCACTTTACCCTGAGAAGCCGAGCCCCCATCCCTGCATCCCGGATTGAAGGAGAAGGAAGAAAATGTGAAATCCACACTCGGGCTTTGAGAGGTTGTGATTACTCGGGTCTATCAAGAATAGCCTTCCCACTTTATCAAGCACCGTGACAGGCCCGCCACAATCAGACAGTCGCCATGGCAACCAGGACCAGGCCCAGCGGTGCTCACAAAGCCTGAGCGGCAGGATGGAGCCCTTTCATCGGCACTGGGCCGGGTTCGCTCCTCTGCACCCAGCGCGGCTGGACAATGGGCACCCCGGGGGCAGCCTGGCCCGCCTGCCCAGACAGGGCTCCCGAGCTGCTGGGGCTTTGCTTTGCGCTCTTCTCCTCCTTCACCGTCTTCAAGAGGAAGATGGCAGGATTCCTCCCCAGCAGCTTTCCCCCTCAAGGTGGGGGATGCCAGCCAGAGGGCCCAGAACCATAAAGACCAAAAGGAAAACAGAAAAAACACAGCAAAACATGGCCCTGCTGAGACAGCCGAGGGTTCTGTCTCGGGTGCTGCCAGCCAGCGGTCACAGGACAGGTGGAAAAGGGAAATACGAACGGTCCGGGGGTGAGGGGGCTCACCCTGCCAGTCTCTGCCACGCCCAGCCCTCTGGGCTGGCATTGATTTAATTAACGGTTCATGCGGTTTTCCACAGGCACCTGTATCAAAGTCAGTTTGCATATTATCAATAGTCAGAAGACGACATTTCTAAAAACACGACACGGGCCCCATGCAGTCAGCGGAAGCAGCTTTCAAGTCCGTGCGCTAGGAAAGGGGGTCGGGCAGGCGTCGGATGGAAGGCTCTCTCTGATCTGCTTTTCTGTGACACTCCAGTGAGGAGGGACGCACACGCAGCACTCCAAAGCCAGCCCGCTGATCAAACGGAAAGACATTTCTGGGAACAGGAGCAAAAACTTTAATTAACTCCCCACTCTCCTGTGTGGATGCGGCATCTCCGATCACACCTGGAGTGTTAAAAAAAACGGGGCATGTCCTGTGGTTCTTCGACTTGCACAAAAGGGATTCATTTGTATTTATGGCTCTTTTTCCTTTGTTCCCGACGATGCCTCCGGTGGCTACAAATCCACTAAAGTAAGGGACATCCAACGCAACCTTCCTTTGCCCTCCAAAACCAGGACAACATGCTCAGGGTTTACTAACAGACACTTGTGTCTTCTGATCCTTTCCAAGATCCCCTGCAGCAGGGAATATTAGGAGGTGACGCCCTGGCCCAGTGAGAAAGTTTCTATACTGGTATCATCACCACACACCTGTCTTTTTCTTGTTTCCATTCTAGAAGGATCTGGGACAAAAGCAGCTTAAAAGACACTTTGCTCCTGACTTGGGACTGGAGATAAAGAAGGGAATTCAGTTTCCATGTCTGAAAAGTACGCAGGACCTCTGGGCTGGTCTCCTAGCAGCCTTGGGGGGTCCTTCCCCTCCGTTCCCCGAGAGGACACGTGAAGTAACAGCCCGCGAGAGGCTTTTGTAAACTGCTGCCAAAGCACTAATGCCCAACACTAATTGGCAAGCCACGTTTATATACGATTTCCTTACGTATCAACTGTAGGCATCTTTTGATTTCCTACCATGGGACATGAAGGCTTAGCGTTCCCGTTCACATTTCTTACTTTCTCTTTGGTGCCCCCAATGGTTTTAATGTAATTAAATCAAAAGTCTATGTCACTACAGCATTGCAAATATTGCTCGGTAAAGTAATGAAGTGTGACACCTTTTTTAAAAAATATAGTCCTTTATTTTTCCTGTGGCCTCAATTCTTTTCACCTGTCTTGTCATATAGGAACTCATCGCTAAAATTCACTCCACATGTTCCAACACCTCTTCTTCGTACCCACCAGTAAATATCCCATGTGCCTAAATATTAATATATTAGTTCAGGGAGGCCTGGCGTGCTGCAGTCCATGGGGTTGCAAAGAGTCGAACACGACTGAGCGACTGAACTGAACTGAACTGAGAGAATCAATTCCTAGGTAGGTTGATAAGAAGTCCGGGGTCCCCAAGAAGGAGAGGCTGGGGCTTCTGAGGAGGAGAAAGGGGTCTGGAATTCTCAAGGAGGAGGAAAAGACAAACATAGGTTTTTTTTTTTTCCCTCTACATTCCTTAGTCACATAAAATGCTTTTTCTTTAAGCCTGGAACTGATCATTACACAACAAACAACTCAGTTTAAACTCTGTACCAAGGATTATATAACAACAATGTATCCTGCTTGAGGGCAGTTTCTCCTTCCTGAACCCTTCTGACTAATCCTGGTATCTTAAAACGTGTATTATGGGAGTGGGTCTGGTAGGATCTTTCTATTGTTGAGTTCTAATCCTGTTATCCTAAAATGTAAATTATAGGAGTGGGTCTGGTAAAATTGTCACAAACTTGAGACATTCTTTTGATTTACTGTAATAACTAATTTAAAAAGTGTATAGCTCCCTTGCTAACACTAGCGAGGGGGCACTCTCCGCCCCCCTTCTGATATCTGTGTCAGAAGCTTCCTCTGTCCCTTTTCTTACTTTAATAAAACTCTGCTACACAAAAGCTCTTGAGTGATCACACCTGGTCCCTGGTCCCTAAGCTAAATCTTCTTTGGAGGTCACGAATCCGACATCACTCACCATAAGCGATCAGTTCTGTTTTTTCCCATTTGGAGGCCTCATTTCTAGAATGTTCTGTGCCCTTGCTCCAACTGGCGTGGATGTTTCTCTGGCCCGGGTTCTCCCTCTGCTCTGTCTAGGGCAGATGTCTTCTCCTGGGTTTCCCCCTCGTTTTGCTGGAGCACGCCCTCTGGTGGCTCCCTAGGAAACAGCGACCTGGAAGTTATTTGCACCCCTGCATTCCTACAAGTGTCCTTCTCTTCACCTTTAACTAACCGTTTAGTTCCAGAAGTCGAGGCTGTGATCACTCTCCATCAATAACTTTCCAAACATCGCTCCACTAGCTTCTCTATGTCAGCACTGCTATTGTGATACCCATGTGATTACTCAGGCTTTGAGTGTACCCTGCGGTGCTGCGTTGCAAGATCTTAGGATGTTTTTCCCCATGAAGTTCCGAAATTCACAATATGCCTTCATGTGGGTGTTTTTTTTTTTTTTTTACTCAAAGGGCTGTACACTCAATAGCTTTGCCCTCAAACGATTCCTGCCCTCCAGCTCTGAAAAGTATTCTTTTTTTCTTCTCTTTGATAATTTTGCTCTCCTCCATTTCTGTCTTTTTCTTTTTGGACTTCCTGTTAGTCAAAATGTAGGACTGATATTGTAATTTTATGACCTTCCCCCCTGCTGTTTTCTTACTCTCTTCCCTGGTGGCTCATATGGTAAAGAATCCTCCTGCAATGAGGGAGTCCCCGGTTCAATCCCTGGGTTGGGAAGATCCCCTGGAGAAGGAAATGGCAACCCACTCCAGTATTCTGGCCTGGATAATTTCATGGACAGAGGAGCCTGCTGGGCTGCAGTCCATGGGGTCACAAAGAGTCGGATTTGACTGAGTGACTTCACTTTCACTTTCTTTTTAATTTTACCTTCTTAAAGATGTCCTTTATTTCATTTTCCAGACCTTTTGTTATGTTTTAAAGTGCTCTGCTGTCCTATTTTCAGGTCCTGAAGCTCCTTCTCTTTTGATCATTTCTTTTTTTTATAGCATCTTGGTTTTCTTTCACGGATATGCATACTCTGTCTCTTGAAGTGGTTTCATCCGACCCTTGGATTGCGTCTATGAGGCAGAGGTGGGAGCCAGGAATCTCACCACACTGTGTGCAGACTTCACACCAATGCCTGCCTCCAGCTCTGCATTTCATCCCACCATGCTGCAGGGACTTAAGCTTCCAAGGCCAGAGATTTCCTCATAACCCCTTCCTCTTCCAGGTGCCGCTTCCACCACTGTGCTGAACCAGTCAGCTTTTCTGCATGCGCCTGCCATCTTCTAAAAATCTTTTCAAATCACATAGCTTCCTCTTTCTCTTCTTCAGTCTTTTTGTTCTTATGGGCATCCATCTATCCATCCATCCACCTACCTATCTACATATCTGTGTCTCTGTTTATCTGTCTCTCTGTGTATCTGTCCATCCACCTGTCTGCATCTCTATGTGTATGTACCTATCTATCCGTCCATCCACCTGTCTGCATCTCTATGTATGTATGTACCTATCTATCCATCCATCTATCCATTCATCTACCTACCTACATATCTATGTCTCTGTTTATCCATCTCTCTATGTATCATCTATCCGTCCATCTACCTGTCTACATCTCTGTGTATGTATGTATCTGTCTATCCATCCATCCATCCATCCATCCATCCATCCATCCATCCATCCACCCATCTACCCACCTACCTACATATCTGTGTCTCTGTTTATCCACCTATGTATCTGTCCATCCACCTGTCTGCATCTCTATGTATGTATGTACCTATCTATCTAACATCCATCCATCTATCCATCCACCTACCTACATATCTGTGTCTCTGTTTATCCATCTATGTATCTGTCCATCCACTTGTCTGCATCTCTATGTGTATGTACCTATCTATCCGTCCATCCACCTGTCTGCATCTCTATGTATGTATGTACCTATCTATCCATCCATCCACCTACCTACCTGCCTGTGTCTCTATCCATCTAGCTACTTACCCTCCACAGTCAGTTTTCACTATTTGTGGGAACTATGTACTATAATGGCATCACAAACACTAAATTAGCAGATACTGAACCAGTGCACCTGGGGAAACACAGGATTAGCATCCTGTGAGCCTTTGGTCAGATTTTTTCTACCTGATCAGTACATAACTTTGTTTAACGAGAGTTTCTGTTGAAAGACACCTTGGATTAGTATATATCGTGGATTCGTTACTATTGAACTTCCTGCCAGCAGCACCGTAACTCACTCATGAGCAGAGCTCCTAACACGTGCATCCGCTCTGTGGGGGCCCCATCAGCTTTCCTGCGCTTGGGAACTCAGGCGGCCCTGCAGCAGGACGACACAGTGAGGTCACCGACAAACAGCAGGAGCCTGCGAGAGACGCGGCCCTAAGTGAGCTTCGAGCAGGACACTAGTGTGCAGCGTGAAAGCTGCTCAGCTGGGAACACGCTCGTCTGCAACATGATTGGGGTGCTGCAGGAGACTCGTGAGAGTCCCTTGGACTGCAAGGAGATCCAACCAGGCCACCCTAAAGGAGTTCAACCCTGAATATTCACTGGAAGGACTGACGCTGAAGCCGAAGCTCCAACGCCTCTGCTACCTGTTGCAAAGAACTGACTCATTGGAAAAAGACCCTGATGCTGGGAAGGATTGAAGGCAGGAGGAGAAGGGGACGACAGAGGATGAGAGGGTTGGATCGCATCACTGACTCAATGGACATGAGTTTGGGTAAACTTGGTGAAGGACAGGGAGGCCTGGTGTGCTGCGGTTCATGGGGTCGCAAAGAGTCGGACCCGACTGAGCGACTGATCAACAACAAAGCGTACATCTGCAAGTGACTGGGGGAGCACCGAGGGTGCTGGTTCAGGGGTTACGAATAAGTGTTAGCAAACAGGATTTGCAAAAATGGAATCCATGAATAAGCAAGAGTGACTCTTACACACATCTATCTCTCAAACATTCTCTTAGTATCAGTTCACTGGGATTTTTCAGAAGAAATAGATGCCGGTGGCCAAACCCCCACATTCAATACAATTTTATTATTTAAAATTTTAAAGGTCTACTGCAAGCCATTTCTAAATAGGTTAGAAGCCAGAAACCATTAAGTAAAAATAATAAATCTGGTGACATAAAAACTCCTTCACCATGACAAAAGGTAAGCTATGCAAAGTCAAAAGACAAATGACAAGATGGGAAAAGATTTGTAGCTCAAATTACAGTCAAAAAAGAGCTCCTAAAAACTGATGAGAAAAAAAAAAATCCAATCCAGTAATCCAAATTTTAAGATGGGATGAAGGTGCAAAAAGAGTCAGAGAAAAGGAAATTCAAATGGTCGTGAAGCAAAGGAAACTATGCCAAATTCACAGTAAGAGAAGTCCAAACCAAAACTGCCCTGAGATATCACAGTTTCACCTCTCATATTGGAAAAATCCAAAAGTTTAATGACTACTTAGCTGGCAAGGCTGGGGGGAGGCAGGTATCCTCACACAGGCTGGCAGGAGGGCGGATTCAACCTCAGGGAGAACACTCTGATGGCATCTCTCTAAATTATAAATACATCTGCCCTTTGACCTATCAATCTCACTTCTGGTAATGGATCCTATATATAAAAAATCACAAACGGACAAAGGTGTTTACTGGAGAACTGCTTGCAACAGCAGAACCCTGAGTGACACCTGTGTCCATGCATGTTGGGCTTGTTAAATAAATTATACTGTATCACGTGATGGCTTGGGGGGTGCGGTAATGGTTGCTTGTGTATTGAACCAATGCAAGGACCACAGCGAGAGGGAATGATTCCTGTGGCAGAAAGAATAACACCCACACACTCCCTCCCCACATCTCCACATCCTAAACCCTGGGGACTGGGAAGAGGCTACGTTCTACGGCGCAGTCAAAGGGATCTGGCAGAGTGATGAAGTTATGAATCACCTGATGGGGAGATTTACAAGGGGGGGTTCAGTGTAATCAAACGGGGCCTTAGGGACTTCCCTCGTGGTCCAGGGGTTAAGACTCTGCGCTTCCACTTCAGGGGTTGCTGGTTCAATCCCTGGTTGGCGAACTAAGATCCCACATGATGCCAAAAAATCAAAAAAGGAGGCGGGAGGCGGGTCAGAGTCAGGGAAAGAGAGGTGGGCAGGGAGCAGAGCGCTTGGCCACGAGCGAGTTGGCCTCTAGAAGTTGAAAGCGAGGAACAGACGGTCCCAGAAAGAAAGCTGCTCTGCCCACCCCTTGATTATAATCCCTTAAGACTCGCTTTGGATTTCTGGCCTCCAGAACTGTTGAGAGACTAAATCTGTGTTGTCTTAAGTCTGCAGTCACTTGTCATAGCGGCACCGAAACACAGTCTAAAGCCAGGGAGAGGTCAGGGTGAAAATGAAGACTTGCAGGCTTTGGCCAACACCGGGCAGATGGCAGCTCAGGAGGGGTGAGGGTGACTGAGGACTGGGTCTCCTGGGGCGGGCGGAGCAGAAGCTGATAAAAAAGCACTGAACTGGGAGGAACTGGGCCAGACGGCCGTCCAGGGCGGGAAATGCGTTTGAGAAGAAAGATCCAGGAACTCCTCTGGCAGTCGCATGGTGAAGACTCCGCGCTTGCACCGCAGTGGGGATGGGTTTCACCCCTGGTCGGGAACTAAGATCTCATGCCACGCAGTGCAGGCAAAGGAAGGGAAGGGAGATCCCCAGCCTCGACTGCCTTGAGAACAGAAGCACTGTGGAGGCTGAAAAACCAGCTCGGGGCGGTCTTGCAGGAAACTCCCCGCGTCCTTCAGCGTCCCCAGGGGCAAGGCTCTCCTGGGTACCACTGTTCCCAGAGGAAGCTCTGCATCCAGTCCGTCTGGCTCTGTGCCAGGCATCAGGGAAGCCAAGCTGCACCAATCTCTTCCGCTGCTGCAGGCAATCCTGGTCCAGGGGGTGGGGAGGACAGACACACGGCCCCTCCCCAGAGGGGAGCCGCCGGGGTGTGCTGAGGAAGGAGGGCGGAAGGCCCCCCTCTCTGGGGAAGGCCTGACCCCTCTGAGCCAGCGGCAGCTGCAGCGGGCCTGCCTCCCTGGCCCCCGTCCCTCCCGAGGCCTCTCCTGGGACCACGGCTGGCAGGGACCACCGCTTCTGCCAGCCGATGCTGGGGCTGGCTGGAGATGCTGTTTCCCTCTTTGTTTTACACACAATGCCCCAGAAACAACATTTTGCTGATATGTAATTAGGCCAACATAATAGAGTCTAAGAAAGCCGTCGGTCTCATTTTCGACAACTTTGGCTTTCATAACGTTCAAAGAGAATACGTTAAAAAAAAAAAAGAAAGAAAGAAAGCCTAGTTCTCAGATGCGGAAAAGGGGGCAGATGAAATAAATGCATGCGATGTGCGGAAGGCTTCCTTCCTGGGACTCCTTACCCACCCCTGCCGGTTCGCTCACATCTTACCCTGATTTTCTCTACCATGCAAGAAAAATAGTAAACTCGGTAGCCCTTTGAGAGCCCAACAGAATAGCAATAATGACTGTCATTATTATTTGAGACACATTGTTTGCAAAGAATGGCCTCAATGATTACTTGCCTGCCTCGAGGCCTCTTGACAAGGTAAATGAGCAGCAACTCCCATAAGAGTCCACTTCTCCACCCCTTGAATCCAGGCCAGGCTTGGGACGTGCTCTGACCAACAGCAGATGGTAGGCGTGACCTCACGCTGCTCTCAGCCTGGGTCACGAGGGAGCTTGCTGCTCCTACCTGCTCTCAGGGGACTGGGGACAAGCCCAGGCTGGCCTGCGGGAGGACAGGAGCCCCGCGACCCAGGCAACCGGCAGACGGGAGAGATGCCATCCTGAGCCAGCGGAGCGGGCGGAGGACCCTCCAGCGACGCAGAAGCAGAGTGAGGTTAGAGAAGCTCAGGGCAGGTGAGCAGGAACCCCCGGCGGACCTGCAACAGTAAACGCTGCTCATCTCAACTCGCCAAGCTTTGGGACGCCTCATCCCACAGCAGGAGCGAACACAGATCACAATCATTTGAGAAAGAGCCAATTCCCCGGGGCAGACCTCTGGGAGGAACATCAGAGGGAAAGTCACCTCATCGGACAACGTGCATGAGAGGAGAGACGGTGACTGCTATCGCTGAGCGGAGCCGGGCCGGCTAACATCTCACCTCCCTCAGAGCCGGCAGCACCTCGCCCTCATCTCCTCCGTGGCAGACGCACAGGGACCCAGCCTGGCACGGCGGCCCCCCAGTCTCACTGGTGACAAGCGACCGTGAGGCTGGGCACCGCCGCCAGCAAGCTCTGGGAGGGAGAGATAAACACGCACGCAGGCCGGCGCGCCCGCTCAAGATGCTGTCGGCCGCCTCCCAAAGCACCACGTGCGCCAGGCTGGCAGGCAGCCTGAACCTGCCCGGCAAGATAGCCCTCTCCTGGATTCCAGGCCGGGCAGGCGATGTGGTCCTGGGGCGGGCGGAGTGGGGCGAGGGGCTAGGGGCTGCACATGCCCACCAGAGCTGCCTGCCGGGCAGAGTGAGAACCAGGTCAGGTGCGTGACGACCAGGGCTCCCCGATTACACTGGAGATCCACCCAGTCCCTCCTAAAGGGAATCAGTCCTGAATATCCATTGCAAGGACTGATGCTGAAGTTCCAATACTTTGGCCACCTGATGCAAAGGGCTAACTCATTGGAAAAGACCCTGATGCTGGGAAAGATTGAAGGCAGGAGGAGAAGGGGACGACAGAGGATGAGATGGTTGGATGGCATCACTGACTCAATGGACATGTGTTTGGGTAAACTCCGGGAGTTGGTAATGGACAGGGAGGCCTGGCGTGCTGCGGTCTGTGGGGTCGCAAAGAGTCGGACACGACTGAGCGACTGAGCTGAACTGAATGAGGCTGGACGGGTCAAGGCTGAGGGGGCACGGCCAGGGCAGACCCTGACCGTCAGTGGGCAGGTGCTCCTGGCTCTCCGAGGGCAAACACACAGCTCAAAGCCGTCACACCCCACGGGCAGCTCCGCTGGGCCCGCGTCCTCCAGGAGCGGACATTTCACACACACACACACACACACACACACACACACACACACACACAGAGACACACGCTGACGAGCGGACATTTCACACACACACACACACACACACACACACACAGAGACACACGCTGACCATGTCGAGGGTGAGCACATCCTCTCCAGCAGGCAGACTTGGAAACAGCTTTGTTTGATAACAATTACACAAGAAACGTTTTCTCCATCCGGGGACTCGCCAAGTCCCTTCCACTTGCTGGGAGGAGTGAGAGGAAACTGGGCTTTCTGGGAGTAACTGGGATTTGTCACTGTGTCTTTAGACATGAGGTGAACGAGGGATCGCTTTTAAATCCTGCTTATTTTTCCACCGTATCTACAACCCAGAAAAGAGAGGATTTAAAAACAGCTTTCCCAAAGTATACAATGAAAAGGGATTTATTTTGGAGTTGGCGGGGGTGGAGGGGAGGAGGGAAGTGTGTCAGCTAAAACGCTCGAAAACTACATCCAAGTTATCACCAGTTCTCATTCCTGACTGCTTCCCAATAATCACAAAACGCTGGCCCAGAGGATGTCCCTGAGCAAAGGTTGGTTCAAAACCTGGGCAGAGGAGGAGATGGAAGTTAAGGGCTACACAACTGTCGCCGGGTGGCCAGCAACATCAGAGCTGAAAAGCACAATCACTCCGAAAAGAAGTTTCACCGTGCAACATTCAACACAATGCATTTCTCTCCCTGACTTTCTCCATCTGGGAAATTCAAGGGCCCACTTCGGCATTCAGTCAATGTCCTCCCTGGTCAATAGTTTCTCGGTGGTGACCCAACTGTCAGTCTCTTGTTGCCATGGTTACCAGGATGCTAACTGGACCCCGTCTTCTTATAGTCCCCTCTCCCTTAAGCCTAATTGTGTTGCACAGATCCTCTGAGGACCCGGCTCCTGCTAGGGGGGCATCTTCTAGGGCTTCCGAGAGGCTGGGAGATGCTGGCGGGAATATCCAGCCTTCAGGACATGTCAGAGCCCTGACTGTCAGCTCCCCGGTCTCCGGAGTCCTTCAGTTCCCTCTGGTTTCCTGCTCCACTGAAGCCTGGAGACACGTGCAGCAGAGGCTGTCACAGGTGCCCCGCTGGGTTTCCACCAGCATCTGGGTTGTGACCCATCAGGGGAGGAGCTGACTAAGAGAACCAAGGTCAAGAAAATAAACATGGTGTCAGAGAGACTGGCCAACTTTGCCTGGGGTCCTGGAGGAAATCCCTCACTATCCTCTGTCTCCTAACACTTCATCATGTTGATCAGTACTTAACACCAATGAGTTTATCGACATATCACTATCTCCTTTCCTGGAATGCATTCTCTACAAAGGCAAGGGGTTTATCTTATTCCTGATGGATCCCAAGCAGGTAGGGAATTGTCTGTCACAGAATGGGTGAGTGAATGAACGAATGCACCTTTCCTAGCATCTCTGGGGTAGATTCTACCACCACTGTCCTATATGCTCAAAATCTTGTCAAAATTGCTGTAAATCACATCCAACACTAACGAGACAGGAATTTGCCTTTAAAAATGGGAGTTAACCTGCCAGGGTGTTGTGATACCAACCTTCTGACCTTTTTGTACATGGAAGCTGGAAGTGTATTCATGCATGCAAATTAAATGCAAAATCACGTTGGCCATCAACCACTAAGGCCACTGGATGCTTTAGCAAAGACTGGTAAATTATTAAACTGACCACACACAGATCCACCCTGCCCAGCCTCTGTGCCACTCACTGCACTGTTGCAGATGGTCCTACCAGGAGATATGAGTCTAAGGGTCTATGACTCTGTCTCTTGAATCTGAGCTTAGTTTTGAGACTTTCTTTGGAAATGAATAGGATATTAACAAATGAAAGAAGTAAGCTAGCACCCTGGGGTTCTTGGGGGCCCTGTGACTGCCCTCCTGGGAAGAAGCCCAGGCTAGCCTACTAGACATTAAGACCCACAGGGCCCCGCTGGCCCAGCCAACAGCCAGCCAACTGTCAGACACACGAGTGAGGCCACCTGGATCCTCCCATCACCTGATTCAGAGCCCAGGACAGGTCCGCTAAGCTGCTCCAGAGCAGAGGAACTGCTTAGAGGACCCAAAGAGTCATAAGTTGAATAAAAGGTTATCTGAAGAATACTCCATGGCACACATTTTACTTATTTGTTAATAGATGGGCATTTGGAGTGTCTCTACTTTTTGGATATTGTGAATAATGCTGCCATGAAGATTCATGTATAGGGTTTTATGCAGACCTACATTTTCAATTTCTCTTGAATATACGTCTTGGAGTAGAATCACAGGTCGGTCATATGGTAACGATGCTGAACATTTTAAGGAACTCTCCATGCATCACTTTTGCAATAAGAAAAAAACTATAAAACGTGGCCTCATTAGACAAGCTTCTGAGCCTTTTTGTCTAATTTGCCAAATGATCCCCCTTTCCACTGAGTTGAAGAGGATGTTTAAGAATTTTTCCTCAAAGAGGCCACTGAATTAAAAGCAGTAGTTGACCCATGCATCCTAGTTTATTAAAGCTGGAAGGGACCAGGGTGGTTCTTTGTCCAGTGGTTCCTGGTTGGATTTTTAACATGCAGACCCCTAATCTCCACCCCCAGACTTCCCGACTCTGAGCTGCCAGGGCTGGCGCCTGGGAATGTGCATTTGTATCAAGTCCCCAGGTGATTCAGGAAGGCCACCTCCATCACCCCTGAGAGTTGGTACCTGGGTCGGCAGTGGCATGCCCCAGGCACCTCCTCTGGCACGTGGCTCCACCAGAGTTCCCCAAGGGGACCCAGCTTTCCCCTTGCAGGCAAGGAAAACAGAGCCTGCCCCCTTATCAGAGGTTTGCCCTTCAAAGATGCGGAATCAGCTTCCTGACTCCAGGTGTTTCTTCCTCCTCCAACATAAACACGCCCACATGTTTTCAACCATTTCCAGGCATGTCCCCCACCTCTGCCCCCAACCCCCGTCTGTCTGTGGTTCTTGTCAAACACAGCAGTGTGGTGGGCATAACCCTCCACAGTCAGCCAAGATCACAATGCAGACCAGAGGATAAGATCCTCCCGTGTGCATTTCACAACATGGCCAGTTATCTTTTAAACACAGCAGTAACCTCAGGTTGTTTCGTATCCATCCAACCAGTGTTGGATGAGAAGCTGTAACACAAAAGGGGTTAATTTGGATCCAGGGAACATGAACATTAGAAACAGCTAGTTCCTGACTCGAGAAGTTTGCAGAGCAATTAAAAAATAACTCTATGCCATACGATCCATCAATCCCACTCCTGGGCATACATCCGGACAAAACTATAATTTGAAAAGATATGTGTGTCCCAATGTTCACAACGGAACTATTTACAACAACCAAGACATGGAAGCAACTTAAATGTCTACCCACAGATGAATGGATAAAGAAGATATGGCATCTATGCATATACATATATGCCACATCTTCATATATATAGATATATAGATAGATAGATACAGTGGAATACTACTCAGCCATAAAAAAGAATGAAATAATGCCATTTTCAGCTCACAATTTATCTGGGAAACTTGGGCAAAGCAAATGAAAAATTAGAAAATGGATGGATCTAGAAATTACCATACTATGGGAAGTAAGGCTTCTGAGATAGAAACGTGTATGATATCACTTATATGTGGAATCTAAGATATGACAGAAATGAACTTATCTATGAAGCAGAAACAGACTCACAGACACAGAGACCAGATTTGTGGTTCCAATCCGGGGCAAAATGGAGGTGGGATCAGGGGCAGAATGGATTAGAAGCTGGAATTAGCAGGTGCAAACTATTACATACAGAGAATAGATACACAACAAGGTCCCACTGTATACCACAGAGAACTATGATAAACATCCTGTGATAAAACATAATGGAAGAGAGTATTTAAAATGAATGCATATATACACATAACTGAGTCGCTTTGCTGTACATGTGAAACCAATGCAACATTATAAATCAGCTACACTTCAATGAAACACATATTTTAAAAGAATTACGTAACTCTAAAGGAAGGTGGAACATGGTAAGTGCCAAAAGGAAGGGAACGCAAATCCAGCCCAGGACATCACAGGTGACGTCACAAAGAGGAGCAGCTGGAAGGGCAAAGATCACAGAGGTGGAGACTGGGGTGCAGACGGGACTCGGCAGAGGGCAGGAGAGGACACAGATGGAGGGACAAGTGAGCAGGTGTGATCTGGAGAACCCCGCTGGGTCCCAGTTCAGAGCCCTGGAGTACTGGCGGGGAGCGGCGGGCAGACTCTTCACCTGCATTAAACTTAGTCACTAGGAGTGCTTTCAAATCAGGTATTCTCCATTCTGTATTATTGATTTTTTTTTGCACTTAAAAACAATTGATTTTTTTCATACTTAAATGTATCCTATTGCGTTTTATTGAACTGGTTTTGACCTAACATTGATAAACTAGTAGATGATGAGACTGGAAGAAGTTTAAGAAGTCAGGAAACCCTACTCAAAAAAGAAGCTGGACTAGAGAAGTAGTTCTCAAGGTTTTTGCTTTTGTTTGTTTGTTTCTTTCTTTTTTTTTAAGAAGTAGTGAAAGAGTTTCCACAGAGACCAATGAAATCTAATTTGGAAGCCCAATATGGAGAAGCAGATGGATGCAGAAAAAGCAGCTCTGGGTCCCACTGCTATGGGTAGGTTATCCAGAATCATGCCCACCCCTCACTCTCAAGGATTCCCTCAATTCTTCCCCCAACTCCATACGCAACTGAAATTCTTTTTGTGGAGTCCAAGAGCATCTCATTTGAAAAGACCCTGATGCTGGGAAAGATTGAGGGCAGGAGGAGACAGAGGATGAGATGGTTGGATGGCATCACCGACTCAATGGACGTGAGTTTGAGTAAACTCCATGAGTTGGTGATGGACAGGGAGGCCTGGCATGCTGCGGTTCATGGGGTCGCAAAGAGTCTGACACGACTGAGCAACCGAACTGAACTGAAGTGAAGAACACCTCTCTGTTCTTTGGATGCTGACGGCCACCCTGTATGCTCCACGGCCTCCCAGAGGTCCCCACCTTCTACACAAGACACGGACCAAGATGTGGAAAAGGGCAGGAGGCACAGAAGGGCAATGCAGGGCCCAGGAAGGAAGCCCTCCACCCAGTTACAGGTGTTCTTACGGAGGGCAGCCCCTCACCCCGTTCGCTCCCCTCATAGACCCTTCCTTTTTATTTGGTTTTCCTAAAATTCTTGGCCTACTGGACTTAAAAAGAACAAATTCCAAGGAGCAGTGATTAATGTTCACTTAGAAGAATACTTGCCTACCTTCTATTCTCATTAACTTCATGTACTAAATACTCAGAGAAGCATTTTTCCTGTCCTCACCTGTGGCTCCCAGGCTGTCTGTGCATTTAAAACGTTCTCAGAGGGGCCACGTGGAGTGTGTGAGAAAGAGTGCAGGCAGTCCTCAGAGGAAAGACCAGTGCTCGGCTGGCAGCCGGCAAGGAAGCAAGGCCCCCAGTCCTATAACCACCAGGAGCTGGATTTGGCCAACAACCTGGATGAGCATGGGAGCAGATCCTTCCACCAGAGCCTCCGGTAAGAACCACAGCCCTGCCACCCCCTGATTTCAAACTTATGAGACCCGAAGGAGCAGACCCAGTTGAGTTCACCTGGACTTCTGACCTCCAGAAACTATACGACAATAAAATGCGTGTGCGTGTGTGTGTTTAAAGATCTTCTAGAATCATCTCCCACCCTCCTAATTCCAAATACATCAACAAAGCCTAAAGATAAAGGCTTTCTTTATTTTCACATTGACGGTCGCCTCCTTTTTGTCATTCTGCGGAACGCATGGATGGTTTAAAGCATACCACTTTCAAACAATGCGCTTGCCCCATGATTCTGAAAATGGGGTGATTTCTTTCCCTCTCCTTTCCGCTGCACCCAGGCTCTAAATTTGCTGTGTCCTGGGATCTTCACCAGACCACACACTTGCCCCTCCGCTCTCATCAGCCTTCAAAGGTTCCTGGTGATTTAGGGCCTCTCACCACCCCTCAGGAAGCTTGACAAGGAAGAAAAGTTATTTACGGGCATGGAAAGGGGGTGGCATTCATTTTTAATGACTGCACTTCTTCCCCTCGGTTAAAGAAATCAATCCTTCTGCCTGGATTTCCTCCACTCATCACGTTTCGCAGCGGCTGACACACAGTAGGAACTCAATATTTATTTGTTGAATACATTTTTAAAAACTCTAACTGAGTGTATAACTAAAATTTGAGCAGGAAGTGAAGTATGGGAATCAGAGAGACAGGGCCATCTAGTTTATGGAAGAAAAAAGTGCAGACAGAGAGTAAAAATCAAATTCTTCCTTTCATCTCCCCGGTCTGCGAGCCGTCACCAAGTCCAAGATTAACTGTCTTCTTTAAAATACTCCTGGGGCGTCCCTGCCTTCTGCTTCCACTCAGCGGCAAACTATTGGCTTCCAAACCCAATAGCCCAGGTCCCCAGCCCCTCCCCAGCCCCAGCTTATCACAGTCTTGAGAGCGACATGCATCTGGGACCCAACCCTGGCCAACAGGACCCAAGGGAAACTCTGCTTGGGAGTTCCTGGGAAAGGTCTTGCTTGCTAATAAAAAAGGGCACGTGGCAGGAAACGCCCTGTTCTTCCCCTTCGTCGTCATGTTCCCATGAGACTCTGGGATCTGCTGCAGCTGCCTGGGGGTCGGGGTCGTGAGAGGAGACCTGGCAGACATGTCAAGGACCAGGACGCAGGAGGTGACAGTACCCATGTCCCTGGTGATGTCCCCAAGCTGCTGAAAAAGCTGACTCTGCAGCCAGCGCCTTCCTCCAGACTTCCTGCCCAGGCAAACGCGCTGACAGACCCCGACAGTCCGGGCCACGGCCAGGCGGACATTCGGCACAGACCGTGGGAAGCATCCTGAGTGATGCTCGCAAAGAATACCCCTACTCTCTCACCTGGGGACCTCTCCCCCAGGCTCCTGCCTGCCTTCCCCTTTCCAGTCCGTTTCTCCAAACACACATCACTTCAAGGCCAACAGGCTGGACGTGGGGCTCTCTGATGAGAGATTCCCTCCTCGTCCCTTTCAGCCCACAAGCCCAGCACTTGCCTGGACCACAGAGCCGCCGGCAGACTCCCTTCCCACACAGACCCACCGTCAAGTACACATCCCAGGGCTCCTTTGGAGGTATGTCTGTGGGTGCTGTACCCATTTCCCAGGGCTGCGCTAACAAGTGCCCACAACCTTGGTGGCTTACAGCAACAGATACGGATTGTCTCCCAGTTTTGGAGGCCAGACGTTCACGGTCAGCATCAGAGCTCCGAAGCAAGGGGTCAGCCGGGCAATGCCCCCTCTGGAGGCTCTACCGGCGAACCGTTTCCTGTTTCTCCCTTCTGCTGGTGGCCGGCTCCTTCCTGGGCCTGCGGCTGCGTCCCTATGAGCTTCAAGGCCAGCATATCAAATCTCTGAGCTCTGTCTTCACATCCCCTGACCCTCCTTCCCAATAAGAACCGTGAGATTGCTCTTACAACCCAGCATTGTTATGCCCGATGTCCGAATCCCCGAGCGGGAAGAGAGAAGGCCTCCAAGACAATGCAACTCGCAAAAAGGGAAGTTTATTGCTGACTCGAGTCAGGGCTCCTGCCGCATCCAACGCAGTGGTGTGGGGTCAGAGAGCCCCGAGCCCAAGCTGTTACACAAATTTATAGGGTGTGGTAGTTGGTTTAAGCGGATTGCAAAGCAATTTCATTGGTCAAAACTTGTGCGCGCGCGGGACTTTCCCAGGGGTTTCCGCCCCGTTCCTAACTGGCAAACAGCGGTCAGTGTTAAGCGAAAGCTGATCCAGGTGGCCTGATAATCTTACCACCCAGAAGTAGGAAGGCCTACTCCTAATCTAAGCTGCCTGCCATGGTATTACTTCTGCTCGCCTCACAGCATATAATCTAGAATCATCCCCCACCCCAAGATCCTTAACTTTGATCACATCGGCAAAGACCCTATTTCCAAATAAGGTTAATTCCTGCCCCTTGGGGATGGACCACCCCAGGTTTCATACCCCTCCCCCTTGGGGATGGACCACTGCAGGGGCATCTGAAGCTCCAGGCACTTATAGTTACCCCTGCCCGAGCCCCAGGCTCGGTACCCAGTGGCAGGGGGCAGCGAAGACACAGAGGAAGTGAAAGAAGCAAGTGATACAGGATCCAGAGGATGGCCGGCAGCGTCCGCTGTGTCTCCGAACGGTGACCAGAACGAGCAGACGTGCCTCTCCTCCGCTCCGCCCCGCGTCCCAGCGGCAGGAAGCCCCTCCTAACGCCCCCGGCTCATCCACATCCTAACCATGGCCACCTCGCCGGAGCCCACGGGGCCCAGGGGCCTTGGTCAGTCTCGGCCCTGCCCGTGAACGTCTTGTCCGCAGGCCACCCGCCAGCACGGAACGCCCTGCTGCGTATTGCAGGAAGTCTGCGTCCTGCCTGGAGGCTCGCCACAGGCCGGGGCCTCTACATTCCCGTCCCAGGACAGCAAACAGCTGGCCACTCACTCTGACCCTCTGGGGCTTCCCAATTTCCTGAGGGCTCTCCGTTTTGTGCCCATGAATCCCCTTCACCCTAAACTATTTTTACTCCTACGTAATCCTCCACCGAGGGACGGCCGCATCTCGGGGAACTGGAGGGCTGGCATTAATCCAAGCCCCCATCGTCTCTGCATGCTGTCGCTGCTACAATCCACGCAACACTCATGACCTCCCAGCCAGGTTACTGCTGACCAGGAGGAGGCAGAGGAAAACATCTGTCTGAAAAGAATTAAAGAGGATCACACGGCCATGCTGGGCTCCATCCTCCCAGCACAGGGTTGGAGTCAGGGCAGGACTCAGGACTCAGGCCTTGGGACCTGCCTGGTGGTCCAGTAGTTAGGACTCTGTGCTTGCACTGCCAAGGGCCTGGGTTTGATCCCTGGTTGGGAAGGTGAGATGTCACAAGCCTCTCGGCGCAGGCAAAAAAAAAAGTCAGGACTCAATGACCTAAGAGTGGCCTTTCTAAGTCACTGTTTTAAAATATGATCTCCATCGTTTGGGAAGGAGAACAATTAACCTAGAGAACACACACTGTTCAGACTAAGCTGTCTTCCACCAAGTCTCTTACAGCCAAAGAGCACTGTAAGCCCTTTCCAGAGACAAGAAGAAGGATTTCAAAACTTCGGGGAAGTTCAATATGACCCCACGGCTAGAAGTGCTCCATGGGAGGCTGGCTCCAGGTGGACATGTGACTCCCGAGCAAAAGCTGGAAGCAGCTAAGAAAATGGTGAGTCTGTGGAGATGTGATTCACAAGGGTGGAAGGGATGTACCTGGCCCCCCAGAGAGGCAGAGTGAGGCAACACCAACACAGGAGGAAGAAGGTCAAGTCTTAAATGAGATCGGGTACATTTGACTACCTACATATATACACACTGTTCAGTTGCTAAGTCGTGTTTGCCTCTTTGCAACCCCGTGGACCGTAGTACACCAGGCTTCCCTGTCCTTCACTATCTCCCGGAGTTTGCTCAAATTCATGTCCATCGAGTTGGTGATGCCATCCAACCATCTCGTCCTCTGTCATCCCCTTCTCCTCCTGCCGTCAATCTTTCCCAGCATCAGGGTCTTTTCCAATGAGTTAGCTCTTTGCATCAGGTGGCCCAAGTATCGGAGCTTCAGCTTTAGCATCATATTCAGGCACATACCCTGAATATAGCAGGATATTCAGGGTTGATTTCCTTTAGGTTTGACTGGTTTGATCTCCTTGCTGTCCAAAGGACTCTCAAAGAGTCTTCTCCAACACCACAGTTCAAAAGCATCAATTCTTTGGTGCTCAGCTTTCTTTATGGTCCATCTCTTACATGACTACTGGAAAAACCACAGTTTTGACTATTCAGACCTTTGTTAGCA
This sequence comes from Dama dama, assembly GCF_033118175.1. Taxonomy (NCBI): domain Eukaryota; kingdom Metazoa; phylum Chordata; class Mammalia; order Artiodactyla; family Cervidae; genus Dama; species Dama dama. Next base: position 65,254,750 of record NC_083699.1, on the reverse strand, counting down.
AAACGATGTCTCTGCTTTTTAATATGCTATCTAGGTTTGTCATAGCTAATATATATATATACACATGCACACACCTTTCAAAACTATGTTCAACCCCAATGTTTATAGCAGCACAATTTACACTGGGCAAGACATGGAAGCAACTTAAATGTCCATAGACAGAAGAATGGATAAAGACGATGTGGGACATACATACAACGGGATACTCGCTGTTTAGTCACTAAACTGTGTCAGACTCTTTTGCGACCCCATGGACTGTATCCGCCAGGCTCCTCTGTCCATGGGATTTCCCAGACAAGGATACTGGAGTGGGTTGGCACATCCTTCCCCAGGAGATCTTCCCAACCTAGGGACTGAACTCGCATCTCCCACACGGGCAGGTGTATTCTTTACCACTGAGTCATCACAGAAGCCCAATGGAATACTACTCAGCCATAAAAAGAATGAAATCATGCTGTTTGCAGTTACATAAATGGACATAAAAATTATTATATCAAGTGAAGTCAGACAATGACAAGTATCATATGATATCACTTATATGTGGAACCTAAAAAAATGGTACAAATGAAGCCATTTACAAAACAGAAATATATTCACAGACATAGAAAACAAACTTATGGCTACTACCATAGGGAAGAGGGAGAGAGGGAAAAGTTAGGAGTTTGGAATTAGCAGATGCACATTACTATATATAAAACAGATAAGCAACAAGGTCCTACTCCATAGCACAGGGAACTATATTCAGTATCTTGTAGTGACTTACCATGGAAAAGAATCTGAAAAAGAACATAATATATAATTGAACCACTTTGCTATATACCTGAAACCCTGTAAATCTACTTGAATAAAAAAATTCTGTTCAAAACAAGAAGCTGTACAAGAAAAAATACATGTAAGACAATGGAAAGTGGAATTACTCAATTCCTATTTTACTTTCTATTCCACAAGGAGAAAATAAATACACCTAAAGCCTCAGGTGTATAAAGTGGTTCAATAAATACACCTAAATACATCTTAGCCACTTCCCTGGTATCTGAGACAGTAAGGAGTCTGCCTGCAATGCAGGAGACCCAAGTTCAATCTCTGGGTTGGGAAGATCCCCTGGAGAAGGAAATGACAACCCACTCCAGGATTCTTGCCTGGAAAATCCCATGGACAGAGGAACCTGGCGGGCTACAGTCCATGGGGTTGCAAAGAGTCAGACACGACTGAGTGACTTCCCTCTCTCTCTCAAAGCCTCAGAGAAGAAAGGCTACGGGGATATGGAACTAGCTATCTTCTAAAAACAAGTTTTTGATTCCTCAAGTGAATGAATAATTCTATACATAAAAATTAAACCATTACGGGTAAAGCCGCCTTCTGCCCTTCCATTCCAAGTCATATGTAACCACGCTCACCAGCTTGATGGCGGTCCTTCCAGGCCTTTCTCTGCACCTGCATACTCCCACAGAATATGCATCACATTATTTTGTGAAGCTTTTTTCCCCGTTAAAGGTATCACATTGGTGAGGGTATCTCTGTATTGGTCAGGGTTCTCCTGAGAGACAGAACCAATAGAACAGGTAGAGAACACAGACAGACTTTAGGACAGACAGACAGACAGATGAGACAGAGAGAGAGAGATTGATTTAGAGGAACTGGCTTGTGCAACTGGGAGGCTGGCAAGTCCGGCTCTGCAGGGTAGGCCTGCTCCTGAGGTCCTCAACTGACTGGATGAGGTCTACTCACAGTATGGAGGGTTCATCACCTACTTAGAGTCTACTCCTCCGAACAATAATCGTACACCTCCACTGCAACATCTGCACTGGTGTTTGACCGAACCACTGGGTAGCCCAGCCTGACCAGGGTGTCACATAAAAGTAACCATTACAGTTAACCTGCAACTTGTCTCCCCAGCGAACATGTCCTGGAGTTCCTTCCATGTCAGTCTGTACAGAATGACTGCACGCGCAGCAAGGAGGCACCATCCGCTATTTAACCATTCCCCTACTGATGGACACGCACCTTACTTCCTTTTTCCCATTACTACTAAAGATCCTGAAACTGTGTCCTGGTATCGGTCTGCCTTCTGGTGAACAAATGCCTGTGTTTTTCCAAAAGAGATGGACGTGACGTGTGGATGTCACAAATCATGGGTAGGGGTGGGCGTTGAAAACTTTTCATAGAGGTTGGCAACCTGCCTTCCAAAGCAACCTCAGTTTTTTCAATGATGAATTTACAATTCATCAAGCCAAGAAGAATTCCATTTTAAGGAAACAGTGCTGAGCACACTGGCATGTCACTGTCAAAGGTGGAAGTGAGGAACTTGATCAAAGGGAAAGCCAGGAGGTTAGACGTCTCATTTACCCAGCCACCGGCAGACTCCTCTGAGCTGCGGTTTGCCCTGGGTGGGACGCAGTGGAACTGCCGCCTGGGAGGGCAGGCCTGGTCCTTCCTCGGCAGTCATCGTCCACGGGAAAATCTCCTGTATCACAGAAACAAGGCCGAGATCTGCTGTTGTTGGCACTAAAGGCTATGATCTCAGAACCAAAATAATTATCTTGGAGAAACTGTGGCAGTGAAAAAAAAAAGCCAGATGGTTTTAAAAGGACAAATATTGGCGTCTTTGTTGAAGCAGAAGGTGGTGAATTCTAGATACTGCAGACATTGCTGTTACTGTCTGGCAAATCCCAGTGCGGACAGTTAGAGGGATGGTTGGGAGCCCATGGAATCAGGAGATGGGCCCCCAGGAGCCCGCAGAAGTCCATGAAGAACAGGGGGACGTACAGGGTGGGGTGGAGGGTAGCCCAGAGTGGTTCCAGTTATAGAAATGCCTCGTATCAAGCCTCTCCTGGGTCCTTCAGGGACAAGATGGGGACTGCTGGGTGGAATGACAGGGCCGTCTTAAACCTCTGCAGAGGGGGCTGGGGTCGCCTGAGGGCCTGAAGAGGTTCCCGCAGCATGCCAAAGGGCTGAGGCCTCCATTCAGTCTGCCTGAGTCCAGGCAGCGGGGAGCAACTTGACACAAGAAAGGCTCAGAGAAGCCAGAGCTGGGAAGATCCCCCAGATGTAGGATGATACGATCCTGATCACAAATGTCTCAGCAGGCTGGAAAAAAGGGCAGAAACCAAAGGGAGGAGATGCTGTGGAGGCAATTCAACAGCAAATGGAATCTACAGGTAGAGGGGGGAGAGACCCCTGACGACAGCAACTCCTGGGATGAAACCTATGGGGGTTCAGAGGCTCTAATAGGGGAGTTCCAGTGGTCACGGACGGATGTGAGAGCTGGACCATAAAGAAAGCTAAGCACCAAAGAATTGATGCTTTTGAACTGTGGTGTTGGAGAAGACTCTTGAGAGTCCCTTGGACTGCAAGGAGATCCAACCAGTCCATCCTAAAGGAGATCCATCCTGGGTGTTCATTGGAAGGACTGATGGTGAAGCTGAAACTCCAATACTTTGACCACCTGATGTGAAGAGCTGACTCACTGGAAAAAGACCCTGATGCTGGGAGGGATTGGGGGCAGGAGGAGAAGGGGATGACAGAGGATGAGATGGCTGGATGGCATCACCAACTCAATGGACATAAGTCTGAGTAAACTCCGGGAGGTGGTGATGGACAGGGAAGCCTGGCGTGCTGCAGTCCATGGGGTTGCAAAGAGTAGGACATGACTGAGCGACTGAACTGAACTGAACTGACCTGACCCGAACGGGGGACCCAGAAGCCCATCCCGTCTCCAGCTGCACGAGAAGCCCAGGAGGCAGGCTGCTCTCCACGAGGCCCTTCAGATCCCGGGATGCTGCACAGGTGAGCACTTCCAGGTGAGTCTTCTGTGTTCCCACACCCGTTCAGGTCAGTCAGACCCGTTACCACAGCTCCATGTCTTAATTTAAATTATTTAGAGTAGATAGGAAGTGCAACGGGAAGTTGTTTCTAGGAAAACCAGGTAGAACGCTTTGAAGAGATCTGACAAAGGACAGTTGCTTAAAAAATAACAGCTGTCGTCACTGTCGGGGGGTGGGAGGGGCAGGTAGGTGGGAAGGCAGGGGTGGAGCTGGAAAAGACCAGGAAAAAATCATGGAAACAGAAGGATTCTGCAGTCAGAGCCCTTTGCTGTACTTTAAAGACAGTGTCACTGGCTCTGGGGTACAGCACACTTCGGTTTATAAAACAAGGATGAAGCAGAATTCTAACCAGCAGACCCAAAACTCAAAAAGACTGGCACATGGATGTGTACTTACATATTTTATACTCAACTGTATAAGATGTGAATATGATTTTTTTTTTTTAAATTGCGTTAAAGTAGAGCTGATTTACAATGTTGTGCTAATTTCTGCTGTCTGGCAAAGTGATACATATATATATTCTTTTTCATATTCTTTTCCCTTGTGGTTTATCACAGGATATTGAATATAATTCCCTGTGCTATACGTAGGATCTTGCTGCGTATCCATCCTACATATACTAGTTTGCGTCTGCAATCCCAAACTCCCAATCCTTCCTTCTGAATGTGATATTCTTTGGCTCCTTTGCGTTGATTTTCTCAATTAACCCCCCAGCTCCCATAGCAACTGCGTCAGCTCTAGGTGTTCTCCCTACTGTGTTATGTTTAGTTCTGGTGGCAAGTTTCACAAGAAGCGCGAAGACACTGCGGGAGAGAGGGCCATGCCTGGAGGAGGCGCCACGGCTCCCGAGCGCCGGGTCTGGGTCTCGCGGCTCTGAGGGGCGGGCAGGCTGAGGGACGGGATACAGGGAAGACCACCCTCATCTCTGCCTCTCACCTCTTTGTCTGCACCGTCTCCCTTTCCTTTCGAAGAGTTACCCTCTCCGCTCACACTCTAGACTGTAAATTAAGTAGGCTCAAAGAACATAAACAAAACACATGTTATAAATGCCCTATGGATGGACTTTCATCCCATTCACAACTGCCTTTAGTCTTAGGCCATAGGAGACAAACGCAATCATTATATTGGCCTTTGACTCCACGCGTTCCCTAGTCCAGCCTCCTCTGGGATTTTAGGACAAGGTTAACACAACAGGCGGAGGATCTTTCTAACTGATGATCCCAGGTGAATGAAGAAAGCAAGCCCCATTTACTCACTGCAGACATTCACCACTTTTAAATCCATTATCTCTTTTCATTCTCATCGACTTCGAGAGGTGGTTACTGGTGTCTTCATTTGCACAAGTGAAAAATGGAAAAGCAGACAGGGGGTGGTTTCCTTTTCACACTCAGACGGCGGGAAGTAAAAGAGCAGGATGCCTACCTGGGAGAGATTCTAGAATCCACATTCTCTTTGCAACCTACTACAGTGAGTTTCCCTGGTGGCTCAGTCGGCAAAGTGTCTGCCTACAATGTGGGAGACCTGGGTTCAATCCCTGGGTCGGGAAGATCTCCTGGAGAAGGAAATGGCAACCCACTCCAGTATTCTTGCCTGGAAAATCCCATGGACAGAGGAGCCTGGCGGGCTACAGTCCATGGGGGTCTCAAAGAGTCGGACACGACTGAGCGACTTCACTCACTCACTCACACTGTCTGCAGAGCTGTGAAGAGCCAGGTAGGTTTTCTTATGAAAGTGTGCGTGCATGCGTGTGTGTGCGTGTGTGTGTGTGTGTGTGTGTGTGTGTGTGTGTGTGTATGTGCAGAGGGAGAGAGACAGGATGGCCAGGAAGACGTGGCAGAATTAGAAAGGTGTGTCTGCACCCAGAGTTTGAGGAATCAGCGTGTCCAGGAGTAAAGGGCCGGATAAGGACAAGCCAGTCCCAGCTCTGAGACGAGAAAGAGCTGCTCAGAGGTCTTTTGCGGTTAGAGCCCTGGGAGCTTCCCCAGGACAGCGGCTGCCAGACAAGCAGGGCCAACAATGAGCCAAGAGGGCCCTGCCCAGGCTTGAATGGAAGGGTCCTCCCCAGAGGCCGAAAGGGTGGGGAGGAGAGGAAGGGGCCGGGCCTGGAGGACCTGGTCAGGGGTCTGGACGGTACCCGCACACGTGTGCAGGGCAGGAGCCATCTGGGGGCTGCGGCGAGGGTCTGATGGAGCTCTTCCGACCGCTGGGTCAGAGGCAAGTCCACCCGGACTGGACCCTGCTGGGCTGCGCCGTAACACCTGCTCACACGTGGCTCCTGCAAGCAGGGGCTGATTCTCACAGCGGGCGGAAGTGGGGAACTCGGAGCGAGAGTCTGGATGTCTGTCTTAAAAAGCTCTCTAGGGGATTCTGATACAAGCTCAGTTTTGAGAAACACTGGTCTACCCTTTGGCGCAATTCAAGAAGCAACTCCTGGGTGCCTTGGAAAACAAAGGTGAACATCCACTGACAGATGAATGGATAAAGAAGATGTGGCATGTACATACAGTGGAATATTACCCAGCCATAACAAACACGAAATAATGCCATTTGCAGCAATGCGGGTGGACGTAGAGATCATCGTACTAACTAAAGTAAGCCAAAGACAAATGTGGTATCACTTACATGTGGAACCTTTAAAAAGCTAGGAATAAATTTATATACAAAACAAAAATAGACCCACAGACATAGAAAACAGACATGGTTACCAAAGGGGAGACAAGAGGGATAAATGAGGGGTTTGGGACTAACAAGGACCAACTGTGAGGAACATATATTCTCTATGTCTATAAAGGAAAAGAATATGAAAAATATATATAAAGTATACAGAATATATATGTACATAAAACTGAATCACTTTGCTATACACCCGAAACTAACATGACATTGTAAATCAACTATACTTCAATAAAAAAAATAGTAATAATTTTAAAAATTGACAAGGGGGAAGAAAAGACAACCGTGTCCTTACTTGAGTTTATAACCATATGCCCCTCCCGCAGATATTTCAGACTGTAGGCATTCCCTCCAGTTACACATCAAGGTCACATTTTGAAATTGCAGTACTGTAAACGCTGAAGAAGGATGAATCCTTGGAGTGCTTTTGCCATCACCCGTTGCATCAAATACCACATTACCACAGACGTCTGGAGAAAGGAGCATTTGTACCGTTCTTTCAGACATTGATTCTTTAGAACTGAGTGAGCTTCAGAATCACTTTGAGGGCTTGTTAAAACTCTAATGGCGGGACGTCCCTGATGGCCCAGTAGCTAAGACTCCATGCTCCCAAAGCAGGGGACTGCATTCAATCCCTGGTCAGGGAACTAGATCCCACATCCCACAGCTAAGACCTGGTCTGCATGCATGCTAAGTCACTTCACTTGTGCCCGACTCTGTGCGACCCCATGGACTGTTGCCTGCCAGGCTCCTCTGTCCATGGCATTCTCCAGGCAAGAAGACTAGAGTGGGTTGCCACGCTCTCCTCCAGGGGATCTTCCCAGACCTTGAACTCAGGTCTCCTGCATTGTAGGCAGATTCTTTACCATCTGAGCCACCAGGGAAGCCCAAGAATACTGGTAGCCTATCCCTTCTCCAGTGGATCTTCCCGACCCAGGAATCGAACCGGAGTCTCCTGCATTGCAGGTGGATTCTTTTTTTTTTTTTCAAAATAAATTCAATTGTTATTTTTATTATGCATAATTCTTTACATGCATTTTATTCCATATTACTACTATTATACTATAAATAAGTACATGTTAAAGTTTATCAAATTCAATCAATAACTTTATGATCAATTATTCTTTTTTTTTTTTTTAGAATATAACATTTTATTTATTTATTTATTTATTTAATTTATTTATTTTTATTATCTTATTTTTTTTTTTTATTAGTTGGAGGCTAATTACTTCACAACATTTCAGTGGGTTTTGTCATACATTGATATGAATCAGCCATAGAGTTACACGTATTCCCCATCCCGATCCCCCCTCCCACCTCCCTCTCCACCCGATTCCTCTGGGTCTTCCCAGTGCACCAGGCCTGAGCACTTGTCTCATGCATCCCACCTGGGCTGGTGATCTGTTTCACCATAGATAGTATACATGCTGTTCTTTTGAAATATCCCACCCTCACATTCTCCCACAGAGTTCAAAAGTCTGTTCTGTATTTCTGTGTCTCTTTTTCTGTTTTGCATATAGGGTTATCGTTACCATCTTTCTAAATTCCATATATATGTGTTAGTATGCTGTAATGTTCTTTATCTTTCTGGCTTACTTCACTCTGTATAAGGGGCTCCAGTTTCATCCATCTCATTAGGACTGGTTCAAATGAATTCTTTTTAACAAAGACAGAAATATAGATCAATGGAACAGAATAGAAAGCCCAGAGATAAATCCACGAACCTATGGACACCTTATCTTTGACAAAGGAGGCAAGGATATACAATGGAAAAAAGACAACCTCTTTAACAAGTGGTGCTGGGAAAACTGGTCAACCACTTGTAAAAGAATGAAACTAGAACACTTTCTAACACCATACACAAAAATAAACTCAAAATGGATTAAAGATCTAAATGTAAGACCAGAAACTATAAAACTCCTAGAAGAGAACATAGGCAAAACACTCTCTGACATAAATCACAGCAAGATCCTCTATGACCCACCTCCCAGAATATTGGAAATAAAAGCAAAACTAAACAAATGGGACCTAATGAAACTTAAAAGCTTTTGCAGGCGGATTCTTTACCTACTGAGCTACCAGGGAAGCCCACCCCATCCTCTGCAAAAAAAAAAAAAAAAAAAAACACCACCAACAAAACACAATTGGGCCCACCCCCAGGGCTTCAGATTTGCTGGGTCCAGGGTGGGGCCCGAGCATCTGCATTTCTAACACCTCGTCAAGGGCTTCTGCCGCTGCTGACCCCAGGACCACACTCTGAGAACCGCTTTTGTAGACAGTTCTGGATCACTGCCATCTAGCCATCTTTCCTGAGGAAACTGCAAAGTCCGCCTTTAATAGCCACTTTAATGTGCAGAGAACAAGTGATTTGACGCCCTGCCGCCAATCGCGCACGTGCAAAATCACGCCCGTGTTTCTGGGGTCGCCACGCCTCACTCGCTGACACAGCCCCCGTGTCCCATTGCTGTAGCCTGTGGGGGCAGGTGGCCAGCTCGAGCCCGTCTGGGTGGTCCTGCTCCGTCCCACAGCCTGAACCCACCTCCGGAGGCAGGCTGGGTGAATGGACTGCTGTCTCACAGTTGAGGAAGTCTAGGGTCCCCACGGAGGGGTGGGGGGACATGAACTGCCCACACTGGACTCTGCAGTCTCAAGAGTCTCACTTCCTTGGCACCCTGTTTGCAGTCAGGCGCATGGAGGCCCACGGGGACCCAGGTCAGGTGGGGGTCCCTGGTGGAGCTGGGCGGCAGACCAGGTCACCACCCTCCTCCTCACCTCCCTCTCTACCTACGTCCACGGGACTCCTGGTCCCCAACCTGACTGGCCTGGTTGCTGCAATGCTGGAATTCCCGTTTCTGATCATCTCAGCTTTTCCGTGGACTCTGTTCTGCCACGCCTGCAAGCAGTTACTGCCCATCCTGGCTCAGAGGCAGGCTGCCCCCAGCAGCTCTGCTCAGAACGGCCACAGGCTTCAAGGCTGGGAGCAGTGGTGCCCGGGGCTGGCCGCCGGCTGGCACAGGGGTGGCAGATCCCCGTGCCCTCACTCTGCACAGAGAGCCGCTTCCTCGTCCATATTACTCTGGCATAGGCGGTCCTGTCTGGTGGGGCCCTCCCAAGCCCACTGACCCTGTGCTCCCAAGGTGACTTGAGAGCATGCAGACAGCAGTCCACTAGCTTCAATCACCCCAGATGCTAGGTGCACAAGAGACGGGTCTAAAAAGTTCACCGTTTCACAGCTTTAAAATCCACAGCAGCAAACCTCAGAAATGTACCAGTTCTTCCCAAATCCCAGCAGAACACAGCTTGGGGAATTCCTCTGCCCATAGCCCAGATCTGGTGGCCTTTCGGGTCAATATGCCAAAGCCATCCTGCAGCACTTAATGGGCCAGGGACTTAACCGCCCGATGCCTCGGTTTCCTCATCTGTATAGTGGAAGCCATCACAGCACTCACCCATAGACTCACTGTGAAGGTTAAAAGCACAGGCGCATGTACACTTGTTCTGGTGTATAAATTTCTGTGGCCCCCTGTCAGAGGGGGGCCAGAGGGTCGTGCTCCAATGCTGATGACGCTCTCATTATCACGGGGCCCACAAACCACGCATCTACCTCACTTATGTCACTTGGACCTTTCCGATGAGTGAAGAAGAATCTGTTCTACCCAGTGGTCAGGCACACACGATGTGTGTTTTCTACCGAAGGGGAAAAGTGGGGGCCTCTCTCCCACCTTGGGGGGCACAGGAGGGCCCCCAAGAACAACAAGGGTCCTAGGGGTGTCCAGAGGTCCACCTGCTGTCCAGGGGTAGCCTCGCTCAGAGGAGCAAGCGGATAAAACCACCACAGTCCAAACAAAAAAGCATCGCGGCCAAACCCCACACTTACGTCCAGAACCGTCCATTGTTCTACTACAATAGCATCGTAGCCCTGTGTGTTTCTGCTGTCTTCTGTGGAAACTGCTTCAAAGATGAAGACTCCATCTGTCAAGTCGTGCAAGGAATCTGTGGAGAAAGAAAAAGCGGGGCGGGAGGGGGGTGGTGGTTGCTGTAAACCGTCTGTGGCAGAAGCCTCACAAGCAGCAAAAATGTTCACTGCATTCATTAATAATCCCAATCAGAACATCTTTTCAGCATGTTAATTAAAGAAGGCACACACAGTCGTAGAGTCTAGCCCCATCAGAATGAATGAGACTCATTTACCTCGCGGTTTTGAATAATATCCTTGATTTTATGAGCCCAAATCTCATTGTTAGCAATCACCATTTGATTTCATGCGTTTACCTTCCTTTTCACGCTCCAGCGTCAGGAAGCACTGGGGAGAATGGATTCGGGGGGAAAACGCAGTCGTTCAGGGACAATTTTTTAGGAGAAAACTATATGGAGGGGAGAGAGATTGTTTGGAAGGGGGGCTGGGTGTAACCCAGCAGCTCTGGGCTTGCAGGCCAGATCCACAGGTGATGGTTCCTTGACAACCGTGTGACGTGCATGCCGAACACAGGATGCTTTCGTCAGGAGGTGAAATTTGGGGAAAGGGGGACTTCTTCCAAATGATTTCCCATGGAAAACGTTTCCTTGGGTGTATCAATGGTAAGATTCTGAGCTCTGTACAATTCATCAAACCTACATCATGCGTACGACACGATTCAGAACAGCCTCAGGCAATGAGAGTGTCAAGAAAAATACACCCAGGGTCCTTGCCCCTGCAGAAGAACTTCGAGGAGGTGCATTTAGTAAATGGCTCCTAAATGCCCTGGATCTACTTAGATGAAGAGCTGTGTGGAATAGAGGAATGGACTCAGAAGCAGGTGGTTGGGCCCATGCTGTGCTGGAAAAGGAAAATGACCCTTTCGGGGGCCTGTCCTTTTATCTGTGAGGGAGGAGTAGGGACACAGCGTTCCTGCCGGTCATTACTGTACAAATCTGCTCTGTCACATCCTCCTGGACTGAACTCCGTCCCCAACCCCACTCCCAACTCAGATGTTGACGCTCTGACCTCTAAAGTGACTATATTTGTAGACAGATCTCTCCCGGAGGAAGTTAAGGTTCAGTGATGTTGTAAGGGTAGGCCCTAGTCCAACAGGACTGGAGTCCTCAGAAGATGAGGAAGAGACTCCAGAGCGCCCCCCAGCCCCCCAGCCTTGTGAGAGGATGGGCTATAGGAGGACACAGAGCTTGCTGTCTGCAAGTCAGGAAAGGAGACCTCGCCAGAAACACAACTTGCCAGCCCCCTGACCATGGGTGTGCAGCTCCTGATCCATGAGAAAATAAACGTCTATTGCTCAAGCCCCGCAGTGCATGGAGTTTGGTTACAGCAACAGACATAAAAGATGTTTAACGGTATAAAGGGCAGTTCATACAAGAATGTGATCTTGTCTTCATCCGGAAGGGAAGGGGGCAGATACAGAAAGCCCCAGTCACAGTGGAGTTCAGGAACTTCCTGCACTGTCCAGCAGTCACAAGCAGACAGACAGACAGACACACACAGGGACCTTCAGCGCCTGACTTCCATCAGATCTCACAAGCAAAACCAAAAAAGCCATCAGGATGAGAAACATGCATCTTATTTGCAACAACAAAATAAGGAACAAATAGATGGCTCTGCTTACCACTCTTTATTGTATAGAAAAAGCTTCCAGCACTGAAGGGAATTTTAACTGCACAATCTTTCCAGAGAACAACTTAGCAAGGTCTCAAAAGCCTGAAAGACAAAAGTCCATCCTCTTTCACTCCAGAGACCCTGCCTCCTTCAGTCTATTCTGAGCACCTACTACGTGCCACATGCCCTTGAGGTTATGGGTGATAAATGAAGACCCTGCCCTCATGAAGCTTTCCCCCGCCCTGGGGCAGGGAGACGATGACATAGCGTGCAAGGAGGTAAATGCTATGAGAATATAAAGTGGGTTAGGGGAGGAGGCGTGTAGAGTTGGAGGTAACAGTGTGGCTGTTTCTGACCGAAATGCTCAAGAGTAGGACCCTCCACTTTGAGTAGAGATATGAACTGCAAGCAAGCCACATGGGAACACGGGCTTTGAGAGTTCAAGGGAGAAGACACAGCTGAATAGGACTGCAGAGGGGCTGAGGGGCCACCGAGGGCCAGATGAGCAGCAGAATCGTGAGAAGGAAGTCAAGACCAAGTCAACCTAGGGCTGGGGAGGAGCCCAGCAACCAGGGGCTGACCCAGGTGACTTGCTTGGCCAGTCAGCAGATGGGATGCAAGCAGGGGCTTGTGAAACACGGGCAGGGCTGAACTTGATCTCACGTCTCTGCCACCACTTTGAGAGGACATGCCCCAGCTCGCCTGCCCCAGTGGAGCACAGCCTAGATCCGCTCACCCTCAGACCTGAGAGCGGGCCCAGCTGCCTCAACGAAGCTGCTCCAGCCAACGTGCAAATATGGAAGCTTTGGAGTGGTTTGTTACACAGCATTATCATGGCAATAACTGACCATTACAAGGCTCGATCAAAACTTAAGACATTCGAGGCCAGGAATACCTGGGGGATATTCCTGATTATTCCAGAGTGAAAGAGGGGCCCGATCAACTCAACAAACCACGGCTCTCAGGGGAATTCCTGGAGCATAGTAGCCTCATATTATTCCTACCTGACAAAACAATACTCCATTTCCAGTAAGATCCCTGTGGGTTAATCAGTACCACACTCTGCTTTTAATTTTATTTCCTAAACTGATAGTCTGTTATCAACTAGCCTTAGCAAAAGCACTAACCTTATTTCTCTCATTTGCTCTGCTGAAAAGTTCCTTCCATGTCTAGTGCCCTTCTAAGACACCTTTTACTAAGGTAAGCAAGGAAGAATAGAACTACTCTTTGGCTGAACCATATTGTTAGTCTTTTGGGGTCCAGGACAAGCATGGGCAATAGTCTAGCTCACTTTTTAAGTTTTGGGCAACACAGGTCCAGCAGAAGACCCTGCCACTGTAGGGACACCCTATGGAACCCTTGTAAATAAAGCTTTCCCAAGCCCTGACCTGGGGATGCTTGGGACCAGAAGATACTCACCGATCCTTCAGTATTATATCAACATAGCACACATGCCTACAAGGCTTCTACAAAATATATTAAACCCAATTTTCAAAGTCTCCACCTACAGATCTCCTCACCAGTAAGCCTGCAAGTCCTTTAAATGTGCCCAGCTCCCTCTGAGTACTAGAATGCCCAGCGTGACACAGCTGAGGTCCCCAGGGGGATGGGGACTTGCTCTCCTAACCCCTGCCTGGCCTCTCCTCCTCCACCCACAGGGAGGAGGGCTGTGTGGTCCAGGCTTGGGGGAGGGAAGCAGGAACCAATCGGGTCCTTGTTCACTATCCTCCTCATTCAGTGCCACCTCCAGCCTCTCAGCCCACTGCTCTGCTCTGAATCCAGAGTACTGATTCACCCACTTAACTACCCAGCACGTTCAGAGTGGCTGTCAAAATCTGGTCATCTGTAACAGCAAAAAAGTCAATGAACCACAGAGAGCAGACAGCCGGGCTTTTAAAGAGCCCCTTGTTTTGATGGCGTTATCCACCGCCTGTCTCTCTATCACCTTCTCAGCTCAGCCTCGCTGTCGTGAGCTCCGAGATGGGATTAAAAGGTCCCTCTCAGAGCGAGGCTCCCCCTGCAAAAAGGTTAACTCACCCTCCATCGATGGAAAACACTCCATTATCACTGCATTTTTTTTTATTAAAGTAAAGATGCTTCCCTACTGTGCACAGGAAGCTGTTTGCCCTGGCATTGTATAAATATTTGATGCTGGTCTTTGGGCAAAAGGCCGCCTTAACTTTCCAAGCTTATGATATACAAGAAGGGTGTGGGAAAAGGAGACTCGCCCTGTTCCCCCAAGAGGTAAATGCTGTGAGAAAACTGCTCACTCTCTGCAGCCTCTGGGACATGAAGACCCTGTCAAGCAAGCGATCCTTCAGCCCACCCTGGGTGCTGGTCCTCTGCCAAGGTCAGCCTGAAATGCACACGTCGTGACAACTGGCCGATATATGGTCTACTAGAAGATGTCACTGTTCTCCTTTTATTGGGTTGGCCCAAAAGTTCATTTGCTCTGTCTGTAACATCTTATGGAAAAACCTGAATGAATTTTAGAGCCAACCCAATAATACGCTAAGACAGTGTGAATTACCCATACTGGCGTCGCTGGCATCCCAGATGTACTTGGCCCCCTGGCATCCCTTCTCCCTACCAGCATGGCAGTCATGGCACCACCCTGGTTCCAGGAGTGGCCTATACCAACTGTTCAGCCCTACCTGCCTGGGTTATACGGATACGCAACCCCATTGCAAATGGAATCAACCCGTCTGGGCAATGGTGCGTGCCACTCCTGATTCACACCACAGGGTATCTGCCTCTCCTCCTTCTCCAGCCCTCACTGCTGCTCTCAACCTGCCTGCCTTCCCTCCCTGCAGTCCCTGTTGGAAGCGGTGAATAAGCCAGAGGAGGTGGACCCCCGCTTAAGTGCCAGTAACGGTCAAACTCAAAGTTGTGTCATTTACCTGACCAGATGACTGGATGGGAAGCAAGTGCCCTGATTTGGTGCATGCCGACTAGGAGGCCCTCTGCCAGGCGCATTCATGGCTTCTCAGTGAATCTTCTCCCCAGTTCTGCAAGGCTTATATTTCCCTCTAAGTGGTGAGAACATGGAAGGAAGCTACAGGACTGAAGTCATATGTCCATGTTCAAGTGCACACAAGGGCCAATCTCGACCCAAAAGTAGTTTGTTTGATTCCAAAGCCTTTGTTCTTTCAAGAGCTGACAGACACTTTATTTTGCTACCACGAGGATGTGCCAGGGCTGTGGTCCAGCCGGTGGTGGGCAATGGACAGCCTCAGAGCCTGGTCTCATGGAGCAGGCGTGCTCTGACCACGAGGCTGTGCTCCCTGCGTTCGTGATTTGGGTGCATCCCAGTGGAGTTGCAGTGAGATGGCCTGACAACTTCTGCTGGGGACCAGATCCGTGCAGAGGCCATCCTTTCCCGCAGCAGGCAAAGAAAGACCAAGAACATGCTTGTAAATGGATAAAGCTGTAACTATCAACACAAGGGATAGCATACAGCAGCGAGAAAAAATGATCCGAATTATGTGTAAAAATGGGGATGAATCTCACAAAGAGAATGATGGAAAGAAGCCAAACACAAGAAGGGCAGGCTCCACCCATACAAAGTTCCCGCCCATCAGCGACGCTTCCAACCAGCACTGCCGTCGCCCTTGGGGAGAGGGACTACGAGGCCGTGAGAGAGTCTCTGATGGGTTGGGATGCTCTGTTTGTTGATCTGGGGCTGGTCACACAGGTGCACTCATCTTGGGAAAACCCACTGAGCTCAGGATCTGTGTAGATGTCTGTATGTGGGTTATACTGCAGGAAAAAGTTTACTTAAAGACATGCCATGGATAGAGGAGAAAATGCATTCATAGCCTAAGTGAAACCTTAGTGAAACCCTTTGCTTTATTCAGCAGCTCTTCTGAAATAGAAGCCACGCCTGCAAATATGGAGCCAACATGCCTGGAGCCTGTGGCCGGCCAAGGGAGTGGCCGTGAACGCGCTGCAACCTCACCCCCCCTGCTCTCCCAGTACGCAGGACCCTGGGGAGGCACATCCCAACACCGGCTCTCCTCAGCACCCAGAATCACCAAGCAGCATCTGAAAACCTTTATTGGTTGCTTTCTGCATACAGAGCACAGATTATAGACAATGGGACGCTAAGAAGCATAGGAAGCAGGCCCTGCCCAAGGGTTTGCAAACATGTCTGCCTCCAGCCTGGACGGGAGAGGGGTTTGGGGGAGAATGGCTCCTGTTTATGTATAGCTGAGTCCCTTCGCTGTTCGCCTGAACCTATCACAGCACTGTTCATCAGCTATACTCCAATGCAAAACAAAAAGGTAAAAAAAATATGTCTGCCTACAATATGTGTCCCCATGTATGTTTTACTTGGAATATGCACATGTTTTTTACATATGTATTTTGCAAATATAAGGCAATCTGGCTTATTCTAGGCATCAAAAATGTGGTCTAAATACCAAATGTTATTTGGATGACATGAAGCTGGGGCATCAGTCTTAAGGAAAACCTACTCTCTGAAGAGGCAGGGAAGGCGGGGCGTCCAGGTACCACACGTCACCTGATGTGACACAACTCATCAAACACGACAGCATCCGGAATGTATCCTAGTCCTAAGTGCTTAATCTACCAAGGTCTTAGAACTACATTCCAGTTTATAGGCGGTAAAGGCAGGAGAAATAAGATACAACCATGAGGCACTGGCTGGACAAATCCAGAATGCAGGACACTCTAAGAGGCTAGGTTAATCTGAAGCAGGCAGGGTCCTGAAGAACAACCCTTTCAGGTCAAAGAGAATTGAGGATGTGGTCACCGTATGTGGTGCTTGCGGCTGGACTGGAATCTGGTTTGGACAACGTGCTGCAAAGGACATTTCAGAAATGATGGAAGATAAGTACATATAGGCTACACAGATATGCTGCTGCCAGAGGCAGAAGTCCAGGTGAGGGTGAGGGTGGGGAGAGGAAGCTGAGGACAGAGTGAGGGTCAGAGGGTCAGAGAGGAGAAAGGGGAGGGCTGGGATATGGCCACAGGCAAGGCCAAGGGGAGTGCAAGATGGGCAAAGGAGGGGAGGGCAAGAGGGATGCAGAGCAAGCCCAGGGCCAGGGGGACAAAGGGAGGTGACTGTGGGGCAAGGACATCGGTGGTGGTCCCTCCCCCAGCGAGAGCAGCCCCTCCCCGTCATGGGGGCCCGCCCCCACTGATGGCGGCAGGGACTCCACAGGCCTGGGAGCCCTTGGTGGGACACAAGTTCTGAGTGGGTCTCCCTATCCCAGACTACTGGTGTGGATCACAACAAACTGGAAAATTCTGAAGGAGGTGGGAATACCAGACCACCTGACCTGCCTCTTGAGAAATCTGTATACAAGTCAAGAAGCAACAGTTAGAACTGGACATGGAACAACAGACTGGTTCCAAATAGGAAAAGGAGTACATCAAGGCTGTATATTGTCACCCTGCTTATTCAACTTATATGCAGAGTACATCATGAGAAACGCTGGGCTGGAGGAAGCACAAGCTGGAATCAAGATTGCTGGGAGAAATATCAATAACCTCAGATATGCAGATGACACCACCCTTATGGCAGAAAGTGAAGAGGAACTAAAAAGCCTCTTGATGAAAGTGAAAGAGGAGAGTGAAAAAGTTGGCTTAAAGCTCAACATTCAGAAAACTGAGATCACGGCATCTGGTCCCATCACTTCATGGCAAATAGATGGGGAAACAGTGGAAACCGTGGCTGACTTTATTTTTGGGGGCTCCAAAATCACGACAGATGGTGATTGCAGCCATGAAATTAAAAGACGCTTACTCCTTGGAAGAAAAGTTATGACCAACCTAGACAGCATATTAAAAAGCAGAGACATTACTTTGTCAACAAAGGTCAGTCTAGTCAAGGCTGTGGTTTTTCCAGTAGTTGTGTACGGATGTGAGAGTTGGACTATAAAGAAAGCTGAGCACTGAAGAATTGATACTTTTGAACTGTGGTGTTGGAAAAGACTCTTGAGAGTCCCTTGGACTGCAAGGAGATCAATCAGTCCATCGTAAAGGAGATCAGTCCTAGGTGTTTGTTGGAAGGACTGAGCTGAAGCTGAAACTCCAATACTTTGGCCACCTGATGGGAAGAACTGACTCACTTGAAAAGACCCTGATGCTGGGAAAGATTGAAGGCGGGAGGAGAAGGGGACGACAGAGGATGAGATGGTTGGATGGCATCACCAACTTGATGGACATGAGTTTGAGTAAAGTCCAGGAGTTGCTGATGGGCAGGGAGGCCTGGCGTGCTGCGGTCCATGGGGTTGCAAAGAGTCTGACACGACTGAGTGAGTGAACTGAACTGAGCTGGATTCTTTCAGCCGAACATCACCTAATTTATGGGACAGAGTTCTCAGGCATTTTATAACTTTGTGGAAAATATTTTGAAGCACAAATATCCAGTTCAGAAGACTGGGGCTTTTTTCCCCAGATGGCGAACAGCTTAAAGATGTGCTCCTGGCTCTGCCAGGTTTATTTGTAAGGATACTAATTATCCTATTAGAAATAGGTTCCTTTTCTAATGATGATTAGCTTGCTTTTTTTTTCAAATTCTGGGAAAAGAACGTAGTTCTTCCCTGGCCAACGGAAAGCCTCGGCTTTTCCAGAGCAGAAACTCCCTCACCCAGTAAGTTCTGCTCCCAGGTCACCCCCCACCCACCCCATCAGAAACATCAGGAAGAAAGCCTGTTGGAATGCCGAGTGGGTTTAGATTCGTTTTCATCTGAGGAGTCTGCAGGCATTCCCGGGACAAGGACACGTAGTCAGGGGAGCCGGACTCGAGGAGGGCAGCCCTGCTGTGGAGACACCGCGGGCTCAGCGCAAGGCTTCCCGCTCATGTGCCAGAGGAAATGTCATGTTCTGTCTTCAAGGCGGGAAGGCTGGATTTCATGCAGCTGAAGCCAAGGGAGGCTAAAACGGCGTTTCCAAACACGCAAGTCAGATGCGAAGAAAGACTGCATGTGCTGTCTGTGTTTCTGGACTCAAGGTTGGAGAATGAGGGGAGGGGAGGAGTGGAAGTGAGAACGCAGCCTAGACGGCTGAAGCGCAACAGCCAGACGGACCCTGAAGGGCTGCAGAGACTTTTGTGTTCACGGTGTCTTCTCTCAGGGCTTGGCTGAGCCCTGACAGGCAAAGGGCCAAAGAGAGAACTTCCGCTCTGAAGCCCCAGTTCCCCCAAGGGTGGAGCAGGACCAGCGGCAGCCTGGGCAGCTCCTGGCCCCCACGCCTCCCTGCTCATCTTTAAGATGCTAGTACAACTAACCGTCAGTTTCCCAGGCGGAGACTTAAAACCACGCGTAGCCACAGAGCGCCTCTCTGGGACCAGGAGGAGCTAAAAAGGAGCCATCACTGCATGCCCGGAGAGGCGTGACGGGGTGTCCCTGAGGAAGCAGGAGGCAAAGGGTTCCCGCCGGGCCCTCCAACGCTGGTGAACGAGGCGGTAACCGTCTGCCCTGAGCTCGTGCCCTGGGGTCGGATGGTGCGTCTCCAACCAGCCAGCACAGCCCCCAGCTTGCAGGAACTCTGCCGGCGCCCAGGGAAGGGCTCCTGGCACTCAGGGAGTTTACTGACCTTGTCGACAGGGAACGGAACTGGCTCTTCCTTAGCTGTATTAATGAAAAATACTCTAGGGCTTCCCTGGTGGTCCAGCAGTTAAGAATCCACCCTGCCAAGGCAGGGGGTACAGGTTCGATCCCTGGTCTGGGGAGATTCCACATGCTGTGGGGCAACTAAGCCTGTGAACCACAACGACTGAAGCCCACAATGACTGAAGCCCACGTGCCACAACTGAGGCCCGCGTGTCACAAGAACTGAGGCCCGCACACCCTGGAGCCCATGCTCTGTAACAAGAGAAGCCCACACATCCAGAGAAGCCCAACTAGAGAGGAGCCCCCGCCTGTTGCAACTAAAGAAAGCCTGCATGCAGCAATGAAGACCCCGCACAGCGAAAACAAATACAGTTATTTAAAAAAGAAAGAAAATACGCTTTAGGATTGCACTGTCCAATACACTAGCTGAGAGCCACTTATGGCTACTGAAATGGAAATTAATAAAAAATTAAGTAAATTAAAAATTGAGTTTCTCAGTCTTACTTGCCACATCTCCAGTGGTCAGGGGCCACTCGTGGCTGGTGGCACAGACACAGAACATCTTCACCCACACGGCAAGTCCCACCAGCCCATTCATCTCCTATCCTATGTCCTGCTTCCATCCACAAGTGGGCGTGGCCCACGATGCTATGCAGTGCCTGCTGCTACTGCGTGGACTCGTTACCATTAGATATTGCTATTTAGATAGTGACAAAGGACTTGCATTGGACAAGACTGGCTTGTACTCTACAACGTTCTTAAGGTTTTGGATGACTGCACGCATGGACACTCAGAATTAAGACTGATGCCTCTTCCAAGGATGTCTGCTAGCAGGTTAAGGACTGCCAGTAATACAGAATCGAATCTCTGTTCCTGACTCTGCTACTTTTTAGAGAGAAAACTGCTCAACATCAGTGCCCCCTGCCAGGTTTCACTGGGATCAACGGATATGTGTTACTTTACGTTTCACTTGCTCAAGAATCCTGCTGACTGGCAGCCCTCAGGATCCACATGTGCTGGCAGGTTGGCCCCACGCCCCAAATGGTCTCTGGCTTTCAATGCACCCTAGCAACTCAACCCACCTTCGCGTTAGCTTGAAAACTCCTTCTTTGCTTGACACACTTACCCATTTGGGGCAAGCTTTCTCTCCGCCTCAGAGGAGCTGACGCCAATAGTGCTGCCTGAGCAGCAAACCCCCAGAGAGAACCCATTACCGGCAGGGCCGCCGGGTGCCGTGAGACCCGGGAGCAGCGTGCATCCCGACAAAGTTTACAGAAACCCAGCTGTTCCGTTCACTCCTCTGCTGTTAATTCCAAGGTGCTGCTACTGTTACTTCAAACTGTAATGGTGTCTACAAACAATTTGCACTTTCAGAGCGGCAGGATCCTAGGGGGTAATTAACAAAGCCCAGGAATAATCTCTTTAAAAGCCTTTAAAAGCAACCTCAATGGAGGCCACCATGATGAAACGAAACTGCTCCTCCCCTTCTCCGTGGTGTTAGCGTAGACCTGGCTGCCTCCTGGAAGGGCTGGGCGAACGTGGGTGTGGGCTTTGCAGCGACTCCAGATGTGTGAACTGAAATCAAACCTGCAGAACTTTCTGAATGGGGGGAGGGGGGGCTCTGAAGGCGGGCTGAGATAACAGGTGTGAGAAGCAGGGTTCAGGAGGGCCACTTGATGGTGGGGTGGGGGATGTGTCCTTACCGTGGACCAAGCCAAGCCAGGAGACCGCGTTCACCAGGACGCCGCCCTTCCGGAAGTGGTCGCTCATGTGCTCCAGCCAGTTGGCGTCCAGACCGCTGACCGTCTGGCCGTTCTTGGAGACCCGGAGAGGAATGCTGACGGGGTAGTACTGCCGGCACTTCTGATGGCTCTTCGGTTTGTTGAAAAGGGCGAAGATCTCCATTTCTGCGGGGATTCGCAAAGAGAACGGGGAGACAGGAGGTCAAACGGTGACAAACTGCCTTATGGGGCCGGATGCGATCTGACAGGAACCTGCAGACATGCCGTCAAAGGCCAGCGTTCTCGGAGGCTGCATGTTGCCTAATAAGAAAACCCAGGAGCATGTCAGGGAGCCTCGAAAGCGACACGGGCCTCGAAAGCCGAGTCCTACGGGGACTGCCAACAGAAAACCGGCACTTGTCATCCGCACCCATGAGGATGAAGTCCTCGGCCACTGCAGCCATGGACCTTCAACACCCCCTGAGAGGCATTCAGAGTGAAGATCAGGAAAGGGGTATTCTGTGCTCTGTGAAAAACTGGCAGGTTAAGCCTTTAGAGAGATATCTTTTTTTTTTTTTTTAAGAGAGATATCTTTAAGAGAACATTTTATGAGCCGAATTCTTGCATCTCCTCCAATCGAGAAAAGGACTAAAATCATTACTGGTGACATCTGCTCCTTGTGGCTAGCAGCAAGCCTCCACCAAAACGTGTGCCTAACCACACACATCCCCTTCACTGAAACCATATGTAACACTGACCTCTCCCCCTACCTCTCTGGAGCCATTTTTCAGGGCTACCGGAAATGCTGTCTCCCAGGCTAAGTCCCCAGTAAAACTTAGCTTGCAACTCTCATGCTGTGCATTTTTTAGTCAACAGGACTTAGTCCTGAATATGACACATGATGAATGGCTGTTAGCTAGGATTAGTTGGTATGGTTTAGGTGTTTGAAAGGACATAGTAGACATTTCTAGAAATCCATTCAAAGGTGTATTTTAGAAGAAAAAGCAGACATGTTTTGGGGTAAGAGCTGATCTTTTTTTTTTTTTTTTTTTAAAGGAAATGCACAGAGGCATGAAAAAACAAAAATACTGCCGTAATTCCAGGAACTCTGCACCTCCCTGAATTCACTATTTATAAACTGCAGTGGTGTTTCCTGGGGCTGAGCGCATAATACTTAATCAAGTGCATCAAAAATACATCATTGAAATGTAAAAATAAATACATTCCAGTAAGTGAGGGTTCCTGCCTGGAGTGGTAAGGCCGCTCCAACAGCCACATCGGCCCTGACAGTGAGGCGCAGCTTCCTGGGCCTTCCTTTATGGCTGGGCTCTTTACAAACTGATGCTCCCTGCCACCCGGCGGCTGACCCTTGCCTCCCGCCCTACGTGCGGCCGGCCACGAGCGAGCAGCCTCAGCCTCCGGAAGCAAATACCTGGAGTTTCAATCGAAAGCTGAAGGTCTATTTTTGCGTTACTCATTTAGTCGGGCAATCAAGAGTGCACCCCACTTGAGAAGCTTTGCTTACACAGGCTACTCAGGAACATGCTTTGGTTTCCAAAAGTATCTACTCAGATAATAAGAAAATCCCCACCCTTCTTCCAAAGAAATATTCTAAAGGTCATAAACAATGGCTGACATTAGCAAAAAAGACAAAGGACAGCCACACACTCCCTGTAGGAGACACCTTTCCTGGACCCCACATTCTGGGACACTGCATCCCCTGTTTATTTCCCAGTTTTCCAGTCTCCAAATACATTACCCTTGAAAATGGGCCCACTTTCCTTTATCTAGAAAAGTCTGCTTCAACAGGAAACGATGCTTCACGACCATAAGGGAAACCATTACCATTTGCCACAAACAGGAGCAAGTGGTGAGGCACTTTCACACCAAAAACGTTTCTCCACGTATCATCTCAAGTTATCTCACAGGACAACTGTATTTTGGGACAAAGGGAGTCTTTCCACAGCCCCACCTGAGTGAGCGCCAGCAGAGACCTCAGGGAGCAATTCCAGGCCAAAGACTTTGCTATCAGCAACAGTGAAGCCGTTAGGCAGGCCATTTCGAGCAATCCAGGGGCTAGAATCAATGAGGAAGGAGGGGACTCCGTCTTCACAAACGGCCGCCCGGCTCTCCAACAACCAATGCTGGCCTGTCTCTCATCCCCACCCCAAATTATTTCCTCAGTCCACTTCCCTGACTCAGGAAGCCATGGAAAAGGCAGCCGGCATGTGCTTTCAAGGGAGAAATTAGCTTTTGGTATATGGAGCTAGCAATCCCCCGACTTGTGAATTTCAAGTACAAGCGTTAGCCATGGCATCATGCCGAGAAAGGTTTGTAAAGGAAGAGAATCAAGCAAGGGGATTAGGGCTGGGGAGTGGGACAGGAAGTGCCCTTTTCCAGTCCGAGGAGTTGGGGGTTCAAGTAAGAGCTGCAGCTGCCAAAAGGGAAGAGTGGGAAGCAGGCTTTAGGGAGGGCTTGACTAAGCTTCGGGGTGCAAGCTGTTTCTCTGGGGAGTCATCCCAGACAATAAGAGTGGGGGAGCAGGGATAAGAAACAAGGGGGAGACGAAAGCCAAGGCAGGCTTCCACAAGCAGGTTCCTGGGGACCAGAGATGCCGCATGTTGCCCTATGAGAGGCAAGGAAGGCGGGCATCTGTCCTCAGGGATTGAGGCCATTCCTGGGGCATTAATGCCTGGGGCACCTGCCCATTATTCCAGAGAACACCGCAGGCAGAGGCTAGGGAAGCTGTCCTCAGGTGACCCCCACAGTGGGCCAAAGCATCCATCACCATGCTCAGTGACGATCGAGCAAGCCCAAGGGCACGCAAACTAAGAAGAAAAAGAAACCACAGCCTCCGCAAGGGGAACTGAGAAGTGGCCCAACACCTGATCACATAGAAGGACCCCCAGTCACACGGCAAGACAGAACCATGACTTTCCCACATGCATAACGAAACAGAAAAGGGGAAGGCCGAAGGAGAAGGCGGGTGCAGGCCCGGGGCCGCGAAGACAGAGCCTGCAGACCCGGCCGGCGGCAGGGTGCTGCCAGCGCGCCCAGCTCTCCATCTGGGTCCTCCCGGGGGAGCGGGGCCAGAGCCAGAGACAGAAATAAAACTTTTCGGGAAGGAAAAGGGGAAGGCTATTGGAATCAAGAGCCTCCAAAGCATGAGAAGAAACCTGCTTGCAGATGCCCAGCCCTGCAGTAAACTCTGTCCCGCCAGCTCCCCGGTCACGGTCTTCACCCGGAAACCAGCCAAGAGAAACTGTCCCCAGATGACACCCTTTGATGCTTTAATATTCTGGCTCTCCAGTACGCATCCTCACGGGAGCGGTCACCAGGGATTCCACAAAGAAGACCAAGTGTGTTTACATTTTCTCAGCTGCTCCATTGACTCTGCCCTGACCCCAGCTGGAAGATTTTTGCAGACACGGGACAGAGTCCCCAAGGAGGGGAAGGCGTTGTTGCTGAGAATGTTCTGAGGATGGCTGCGGGCCGGGCCTGGCAGGGCACCCAAGCAGCTTCCAGACGGTTCTGTCTTGTATTTCTATTTCTGTCTCGTCTCCTCTGATCCCCTTGCACACAGGGGCGGGGAGCCTGGTCTGGTGCCATCTAGACCCTCGGTGTCCAGAGAAAGTGGCAGTCTAGAAAACACGTCCGGGGCTGCATGTGCGTTCTCTGGACTGACCTCAGCCAGAGAAGGGCAAGCAGCCGGGGCGGGAGGCACGGGGTGCCCGCAGCTGGGGTCAGCCAGCCAGGCCTTGTCAGGCTCCCCGGGAATGAGCAGGAAGAAGGCAGACGCGCAGGTTCGAGGCGGATGCCGGGCAGTAGGGACGTAGGCACGGGACGGACGCCTGCAGTCTGTCTGCAGCTGGGGCCCCCGGGAGATGGTGACCCACAGGTTGAGCTGCCGCGGTCCTAGCACCCCGGGGGACCTCCAGGCGGCAGGAGGGAGGGGGGCTCAGAGTCGGGCTGAAAGCATGAGCTCCCCGGGCTGGACGGGGAGAAGGAGCCGGCTGGCACGTCAGTCGGGGTGGAGGGACAAGTGGGCACCAGACTCGGCCTGGGAGCCAGGCTGGGCAGGGGCCCTGGTCAGCTGAGGTCACTGCAGGAGGGCTGGGGCCAAAGGTTACATTGGGAGGACGGGGTGGTGGGCACCACAGCGTGAGAGGGAGGAGGGGCCTCGCTCGGGCCCAGCCAGGTGCTGGGGGCGGGGAGATGCCGCTTCCGGTGTGGGTGCAGCGTGGGGCGCCTCTGAGTCTGGGGTAGGTCGGCTTGCCAGGAAGAGTGTGGGACCCACCGCCTGGACAGCAGTTGCGGGACGCGAGTGTGTCAGTGAGGGTCGTCACCGCCACCATCTCCTGCGATGCCCACCTCCACGGGGAAACCATGTCCCTTCTAGGCCCTGGAAGCCTTAAATGGATTCCCCAGAATCACAAGCAGGCAAGTGGCAAAGCCAATTCAGTTGAGTCGTTCAGTTGTGTCTGACTCTTTGTGGCCCCATGGACTGCGGCACGCCAGATCTCCCTGTCCATCACCAACTCCCGGAGCTTGCTCAAACTCATGTCCATTGACTAGTGATGCCATTCAACCATCTCATCCTCTGTCGTCCCCTTCTCCTCCCGCCATCAATCTTTCCCAGCATCAGGATCTTCTCCAATGAGTCAGCTCTTCGCATCAGGTGGCCAAAGGATTGGAGTTTCAGCTTCAGCATCAAGACTCTTCCAAATCTCCCAACCCCGGGCTGTTTCCCAAACCTCATGAGAGGCTGGTTTCCTCAGCAGAAAGAGCGGGAGCTGACGCCCGTGGGCGGGCGGGGAGGTGCTCAGCGGCTGCTGTAAACAGACTGAGTGCAAACGGCCAGGCCAACGGTGGCAGGCGGGGGGCGCATGGACCCCAGGGCAGAGCTGTCCGGGAGGCTCCAGGAGGGGAGGACCAGGTCCGGTAAGGGAGGGCAGACTTGGGGGGTGTCCCCCCCAGAAGGAGTTGCCTGCCAGGAGGCTTGCTCACAGAAGGCCCTGGAGGACACGGAGATCCGGCTCAGGCTTCTGCCTTCTGGACATTTCAAGTGAGCTGGTGCAGGTAGGAAGGGCAACTCGGGGACGACGCTGCCTTATAATTCGGGTGACAGAGAGAACAAGATGAATCTGCATGAACCAGGGCGGCCCCCTCGTTTCTCCTACTAACGCTGCAGCACCCGAGACCAGACAGGGATGCCAGAGGCCAGACGAGAAGGCCAGGGAACACCTATCCAGAGACGCCGCTCTAAGCTTCACGAGCCCAGGCCTTGCCCCCTGGCCTGCTTACAGTCAATGAAGGAAGCTGTCCCCCTCCACCCCTGCACAGAAATGGACTGGGAACCCAGCTCCGGGGTGGGCCGGCTCTTCCCAGGGGCCCTGCGTCCACGCGCGGCCGGGAACGAGGCAGGTGTGGAGGGAGGCCCGCCCAGCGGACGTTGAACTGACAGGACGCTCCCCGGACGACCAGAGCCCGGGTGGACGTGGGGAGTGAACCCCTGGACCTGAGGGCCCCCGCAGCCCGGGGGTGGGGGGCCGCCCGGACGGACAGAGCCCCCCAGCGCCTATACAGCAGATGAATTAAAGGCGGAGCGGCAGGGGGAGCAGGGAGACGCCCTTCCGATCTTTTTTAATTGTCTTGCTGTGATTGCCTATTTAAACCCACCTGGCAGGAAGCAGAGTTAAAGCACTTGGCCCTCCTTAGGGGGCCCTGAGAGGAGGGGGGCTGAGAGCGGGGAGGGGGCGCTGGGGGATGCCCTGGAACAGGAAAACAACCAGGACAGAAGCTGGGCTGAGCTGAGGGCCGGGCCAGCTGACCAGCGGAGACAGCGTCCCTGGCCAGCCTTCGAGGGGGCGGAAACTATGCTCAACTGATGCTCAAGTCAAACTCACTCAGTCGTGTCCAACTCTGCAACCCCATGGACTATACAGTCCATGAGATTCTCCAGGCCAGAATACTGGAGTGGGTAGCCTCGCCCTCCTCCAGGGAATCTTCCCAACCCAGGGATTGAACCCAGGTCTCCCGCATTGCAGCTGGATTCTTTACCAGCTAAGCCCCCAGGGAAGCACTAACGCTCAAACTATGAGATAAAGTGTAACTCTATGAGGGCGCACAGGCCACTTCCTCTATCTGTGACAAAGGCGTAGTAAGAGCATCTTCTGTCAAAGCTACTGTGACGCATGGTCACCCAGGCAAGCTGAGCTCCGGCCACCGGAGGGCTGTCACCATGATGACCATCCTCTGTCTGTCCCCTGGAGGCCAAGCCTGGGCACCAGTACCCGCTGTGTGTTCACGGACTGGTGAGAAAGAGCCAAAGATTCATTTATTCCACTGGAAGAGACATAAGGGCCACAGTGAGCTACCTAAGTCTCGGAGAGCTGTGGCCTCCTACGAGGAGAGCTGAGAGCCAGGTGCATGAGCAGACGACAGACAGACAGACAGCCGCCTACCAAGCAGGACTGGGGGTCGGGGGCACCGTCACCCCTCACAGCTGCAGTTCTCACATGCGCTTGGGCTGACCGCCTCCAGACACACCTGAACCGTGCATCCCTCAGAAGGTTCTGGTTTTCCGGTAGAGAGCAGGGGCTTGAGGAAATGAGGTGCAGGCCAAGACACTTGGGTGTTGGGGGGAGGTCTCTGTGCGCCCAGCAATAGGGGAAGGGCCTGAGGGAAGGAACAGTCACATATCGCAGGGGGGTCCTGGGGGGAAGTCCTGGGACAAGTCTCCCCAGTTACTTAACCCCAGGCGGCAGGCGGTCTGGAGGGAGTCCTGGACGAAGGTGCACTCCGGAACAGGGAACGTCTGAAACTCCTGAGGGGCCCTTCAGTATCGACGGCCTCTTTTCCCAAAGCCAGGGCTCCGTGCAGAGCTGGCGGCAATGGTCAGGATGACGGGACCTGCACCCCAGTGGTAAGGGCTCCTACTTCGGAATGCTTTAAGTGGACATCTCATCTGGCATGCATGCTCTGTTGCTCAGTCATGCCCAGCTCTCTGCAATCCCATGGACTGTAGCCCACCAGGCTCCTCAGTCCCTGAGATTCTCCAGGCAAGGGTACTGGAGTGGGTTGCCATGCCCTCCTCCAGGGGATCTTCCTGACCCAGGGATCAAGCCCTCATCTCCTGCATTGTACGCAGATTCTTTACCATCTGAGCCACTACAAATCAAGGCCCTGATGAAACACTAGCCCTAATCTCTCTGAGAAGTGAGGTGACTACCATCTCCCCTTCTAAGTCATCCTTGCAGACAAGCCCCAGAATTAACCATCCCACAATTCTCTTTTCGGGATCTACAACAAAACAAGAAAAGCTCTTTTACCCTCTCTTTTTTTCTGGCTGCGCCGTGTGGCATGCGGCATCTTAGTTCCCTGACCAAGGACTGAACCTGTGCGCCCTGCAGTGGAAGTGCAGAGTCTTAACCACTCGACCTCTAGGGAAGTCCCTCACCCTTTTCTATTCTCAAAGCATAAGCAGTTTCTCCTCATTTATAAGAAGCTAACCTCAAGAATTAGTACATAAATAATAACATTAATCAGGGGATTCCCTCATAGCTCAATTGGTAAAGAATCTGCCTGCAATGCAGGAGACCTGGGTTCGATTTCTGGGTGGGGAAGATCCCCTGGAGGAGGACATGGCAAGCCACTGTAGTATTCTTGCCTGGAGAATCTCATGGATGGAGGGCCAGTCCATGGGACTGCAAGAGTCAGACACAACTTGGCAACTAAACCACCACCACCAATAACATTAACCAGGGAGATGATCCAGAAAGGCCTAAAGAGAAAGTCTTCCTAAAACCTGGGCCTCCTTCCATCTGTCTTGTCACTCGTCACCTTCCAAAGGGTAGACACCTCATACAAGGGCCTGGCTTCCAGGAAACGGCGGGACGTGAGATTTCTTGGAGCAGGTAAGTGAAAGAGAATCACACGGAAATGAAGAGAAACGTCACTATCTGCAGTCTGAGGGCCTCAATAAACCCTGATCGGCTGTCTGAGCATCACACAGGAAGGACCAGGTGGGGAGCCGGCCTGGGCTCACCCAGCAGATCTGTTTCCAGCCTGGGCGACAAATGGACCCTCTGAACCTCAGTCTGCTCAGCTCTAAACGGGGTGACGATGCAAAGTGGCCATCCACATCACAGGAAGAAGGAAGCATTTGTTAACACTGGCTGCCAGCCTCCTTCCTGCATCGTTATTTGAAATCTCCAACCTAAAGTCCGTGCCCCAGCGGCCGTTAAATACCGCGACTCAGAACACTCGCTTCCCGGAGGCCTCTCCCTGGCCACGTGTGTTCCACGGTGCTGGTCTGTCCATGAGACAGACCCCCCGAAGCCTGGCTGTTTACAGCCACAAGGGCTGAATCACCAGCTTCCTGCACACCTTGTCCTCAGCTGGTGCTCTGGATTTCCTTCTTTAGGCAGAAATTCAAAACAAGAGGACCAGACGTGGAAGGTGCTTTCTGCACCGGTGCCCAGCCATTACCACGCTTCCTGGGGTCACACGGGGTCATTTGGGGGCAATGCGTGGGCGTGGGGGAGAAAACACCTTGCATTCTAGAACCTGCTGCACATGTGACATTCTGGAGCTGCGACAAGTCAGCATCACGTGGTCTGCCCACCTCCACCCCCAGAAGGCACAGCCTCAGGAAGGAAAAGAGTCAGGAGGCCCGGAAAACTGCCTGACAGCTTCTCCCGTTTGATGGACTGCCATCTCTACGCTCAGATTCCATTCATTTTTCCTAAAAGGCCCCTGGCGATTACTGAAAAGCTAGCAGCTGCACTCCAAGTGGCTCAGAGTCCCGGCGCTGACATACTTACTGGCCGCGGGCGGCTCTCCAGGCCCTTCCGATGGCAGATCAGCATCTGGTCCCTCCCGAGTCCCTCGAGCAGGAGACCCTGCACTGTCCGCCTCTCCCGGGAGCAAGCTGGGCTGCTGGGCGGTGGGCGTCTCCCCTCGGGGGTCCTGGCCAGGCTCTGGGCTTCCGTCGGTCCCCGCTGCAGCGTCTGCAGCCCCCAGCTCCTCCGCAGCCCCACGACCGCCAGGCTCCCGTGTCGCGTCCTGGGCATCTGCTGGGGGGCAGCCGCCCGTCGGGCTCCCAGGGCAGCGGTACTGAGGCACGACCCCGACGAACTTCAGGCCACGACTCGCAGCCTCCTGGATCTGCGAGGCAAACCAAACCAAGGGAAACGGCTAAACTGGATGTTCTATCAGAGCAGGGGCACACGTGGCACCTCAGGGAGGCCTCGGGGGTGTTTCCGGGTGTGTGTGTGTGTGTGTGTCTGCAGCACACGGAAAATGGGATCTTAGTTCTCTGACACTGAAGCTGAAACTTCAATCCTTTGGCCACCTGATGCGAAGAACTGGCTCATTTGAAAAGACCCTGATGCTGGGAAGGACTGAAGGCAGGAGGAGGAGGGGACGACAGATGAGATGGTTGGATGGCATTACTGACTCGACAGACATGGGTCTGAGTAAACTCCGGTAGTTGGTGATGGGCAGGGAGGCCTGTCATCCATGGGGTCACAAAGAGTCGGACACAACTGAGCGACTGAACTGAGTTCTCCAAGCAGGGATCGAACCCACACCCAATTGCACTGAGTCTTAACCAATGGAGCACCGGGGAAGTCTGGATGTTCCTGTTTGAACGTGAAATCTCTCAAGCTGGCCAAGGCTCCACCTCCTCAGGGCAGTGCCCACACCCCAACTCTGGCCTGACTGGGGACAGACAGCATGGGACTTGTTTTCTTAAACTGTAAAAAAAATAAAGCATTTGACTGTGAAGGGCTGGGATGGCCTCTCTGTGAAACACTATGTTAGTCCCAATTAGTAATTTTTTTTTTTCCTAAGAAGCTGAAAAAAGGTTCTATAAAGGATGAGCTGGAACAAAAAGAGGCTGAAAGAGGAAGCTCATTTTGGTAAGAGTTTATTTTTTTGTGTGATTTTTTTTTTTTCTGATGAATCACCTACTTCCTGCTAATCAGGCTACTGTATACATACATTTATATAACCACATACTAACTACCAAATGACATTTTATGACCCAAAGAGCTTCCTCTCTGAAACAACTGCTCTGGCAGAGAAGGGCAAAGGTGGCAGGAATCACCCGCGTGCAAAAGCTGATGGCACTCCCCGAGAGAAGGGACCTCTGAGGACAGCAGCCCAGGGGGAAGCAAAGATGCCCGAAGGCCATGCCCAGGCCGTGGGCACTGCACAGGCAGACCCACGGCTCTCCACCCCCCATCCAGTCCAGGTAACAGGTGGCACCTTCTCACCTCTTGAGCCTCAAGACGGGGGACACACGGCTGCAAGAGTTTTGGGCCGCGTGAACCCTCCCCTCCCTAAAAAAGCAACCCCGTCCCCCCCACAGGCAACTGAATGTAACTGTCATAAGTGAAAGACAAACAGAAAGTCAAAGCTAAACAAAAGCAGAGCCGGCCAAAATTTGAAGACAGGCTCTAGGGGACTTGTTGGGCAAGGGTGCTCAAGTCTCTTTACAAATGCAGCAGGAGGGGGAGACCTCGGAGCCCTGGGAGGCTCAGTCACCAACCCCCGAGTGGATGACCTCCGAAAGCCGGCAGGCGTCAGCAGCAACCCGCTCCTGTCTTTTGAGAAGGAGTAAGAAACACCAGCACGAGCACCTCTGCAAAGGAGAAGCAAGCCTCAGCCGCCCTCTGCGGATGACCCACCCGAACTTAAGGCAGAAGGTCGTTTTAGTTCAGCCCTGGCTGTTCTGGAACATGATCTGGAGCAGTGATACAAAAGTACAGCCCAGTTCAGTTCAGTCGCTTAGTCGTGTCCGACTCTTTGGGACCCCATGGACTGCAGCACGCCAGGCCTCCCTGTCCATCACCAACTCCCGAAGTTTACTCAAACTCATGTCCATTGAGTCGGTGATGCCATCCAACCATCTCATCCTCTGTTGTCCCCTTCTCCTCCCACCTTCAGTCTTTCCCAGCATCAGGGTCTTTTCAAATGAGTCAGTTCTTCGCATCAGGTGGCCAAAGGATTGGAGTTTCAGCTTCAGCATCAGTCCTTCCAAAGTCTAGCCTGTACTAGATATAATGATTACCAAGGATCTACTATGTGTCAAACCCTGCACCATGCATTTTATATCAACGGTTTGGCTTAATCCTCCAACAACCCTACATGGTATCATGACCTTCATTTCAGATGAGGATACTGAAGCCCAGAGACATTAAAGTCATAAGGCGAGCTGTGGGCAGTCAGGTTTGGCTCAGGTCCAAGCTCATTCTCTTAAGTACAAGGCCAAGTGGACACATGTCAAGGCGTCAAGTTCTCGGATATGCACGTGTCCACACAAGTGCCCGCGGCTGGAGCAATTCACACTTCAAATGTTTTTTTAAAAAAACCTTGAAGTCATCATTTCCATTCTGAAAATTGATTTTTTTACCCTTTAATCTGTGATATCTACCTATTTTTAGAAACTGTGTTAGAAAGCTTCTAAAAGAAGACACAGGCCACAAACTTTTTAAAAACAGAACAATGAGGAGGTAATTGTACCAAAAAGCCTGAGGTTGAGGGAGGCTAAGCGCTGAGGTTCCTGGCAGCACAGGCAAAAGAGAAACGCAATGGATTAACTCATGGTCAATAAGAGAGAAGCGTAATTTGCTAGTGATTTGTCTAACATATAGTAGGTGATCAATAAGGATCACCTTATTGAATGAATGAGTGAATGAACACATTAAATACTGAGTGGATCTGTGTCTCTTCTTCCAGAACGACTCCTAGAAGGTAGGGATGGAGACTGATTGATTTTTCAGCTCTAGAATCCAACAAACTAACAAACATTTATTAAGTTCCTACAGTGGCTCAAAACAGCATCACACTTAGGTGCTGGGGCTACAAAATAGGAGTCTTAACTGTCAAAAGATTCAGCTGATTATGGTAAAAATATTTTAAAAATAATTATACTACTGTGGCACAATAATGTTTATGTTATGATGATAAAAAAATAAAGATTCTAAACTTTTAAAACACAGCATTATGATAGCTTTATGTGTAATTTTTCAAAATTTATCTAACAAGCATACATATTACCTTTACAACTGAAAATAAGTACACATTTCAGAAAATTTTCATAGAGAAGCAGTAATGGATATAAAGGTGTAGAAACTGATTATTTCTGTCTGAAGGGGACACGGAGACCTTTCTCACAGAAGGTCAGGGCTATTACAAATGAAATAGGGTAACACAGCTGGAGGAGGCGAAGGCCACGGCCGAGCTGGAGTGTGTGAGCCGCCCCTACAACACTCAGATTCAAATTTTTCCCCAAATATCATGCTAAACAAAACCTATTTGGGGACTCAACCTGCAGGAGGCTTTGAAGGATGAATAGGAGTTCACCAGATAGATGAAAGAAAGGGATAGGGCAGTGCAGGTAAGATGGATCATCATGGTCAAAGGCCTGATGGTGTGCAACAGTCTGGGTATTGAAGAAATTTCTAGAAATATTTCTGGAACATGACATGAGAAGCCAGGAACGCCCAGAAATGAGGCTGGACCAGAAATCACAAGGGCCATAGCATGGATATCACCAAATAACAAGACAACAAAGGCTCAGACTTCACTCAGCAGCAACAGGTCCCTAACTTACCCAACATAGCAACTCTGGAGAGCAGATGGTGCCCGGCGGGTGGGGGTGGGGGTGGGGTGGGTATTTGTCCAAGGGCAAAGCACAGATTTCTTTGAATGCTCATCTTTTATCTTAGACATTAATGAAAGTGCTGTATCCTATACCTCGCATTGTTTAATAATCAAAACTCTTAAAAAGATGCTCAGGGTAAATGGTAAAGACACTCCCTCTCCCCGTGGCAAACCTTCCAGGGAACGTGTATCTCAAGAATATGAAACATCCTTGTGCACACATCTTTGCAGTTCTGTTTACCTCCTTGAGGTAGATTCCTAAAAGTGGAATGGATGGGCCAAGGGATATCAGCTCTTCAAAGGCTGGGTGCAGGCTGCCAAATTGTTTCCCAGAAAGGGTGAGCAGTCTTTTTTAACCAGAAAACCCACATTTAGATTTTATAAAGATCAATATTTGGCGAGACCCTAGGGGCTGTGACACCTTTGATTTCTCTAGAGGTGTCAAACCAAACTCTATTTGTTACTCATTCACTCATTCCTTCATTTATAACCTTCGTTAAGCAAGTCTCACAAACCTCAGAAAGGCAGGCATGAGACAGTGTTCATCAGGGTTCACTTCTGACCACCAGCTCTCCTCACCCCCATGGGAACCTCCTCAGATTTAGGAGATACTCACTCAGATTTAGCCACTAGTCATGTGTTCATTACTCCCAAGTTTGGACTACCCAGCCCTGCCTTTGCTCTGGGGCTCAGACCTCCATGGCCAATGATCACAGCTGATGGGTCCACCATGGGTCTCAAACTGGGGTCAAGGTGCCTCTTGTTCAGCTCCTTCCTTTCTGTAACCCGTGTATCCACTCACCATGTCCTGCCAGACCATCCTGCGATGTTTCTGGAGTCCCACCCCCGTCCTCCAGACATCCAGGTCACTTTACTTTCAGGGACTCGCCAGGTGCTACTGGACACCACCATGACGTCAAGCTATGGCAGGTCTTCAAGAGCATGGAATCGAATCCATACAGAAGATCAAACCCTGAATATTCAAGCCACCTTGGGGAAGGAGTTCCCCACAGACTGTCACACACAAGCCCAAGTAATTTCTCTAACAACTGCAATTAGATCATGGCAAAGCCTGGATCCAACTCTTGAGTATCTTAATGCACATCAGTGCTCCTAAATGACAGAACTCCGTCACATTATACAACCCAAACTGTCCCAAGATGCCCACTCAATACAAGATTTAACTGAAATACACCCTCATCCACCTTTTCATCATATCGGCTGCATTTAAGAACAATCCCACCCCCAACACTTAAAAGAGTAACAACTGCTGGTTTAAGCACCAAAAATTAAACAAGACGGTTTTCAACTGACCCAAGACTTCATTCAACTCTGATGAGTAAGAACAAATGGCAATAATTACATTCTCCTGACGTAAAACCAGACATAATAATGTGAAAAAGGTTTCTTATTTCTTTGGTTTCTTTTTTCTGTTGAAAAAAATTTGTTTCTATAAAAAGTCTCAATGCATCAGAAAATGATGTCATCTTTGGTTATATATTTCAAGAATCATTTTTATTAAAAGTAACAACATGATGTTGGGATAGTCCCTGAAAATCTAGGACATACTGTCTGTTACTCTACTTTCAAAATGAATGCCATGCAGCTGCTGCTGAGTGTAAATACATACTATCTTGTCTTAAACACACACTTGTTTAGAGTACATTTAGCAATGAGGGTAAAACCAGTCAGGGGGAAATGGGGTCCTGATTGGGTTTGGTAAAAATGGAAGCCATATGTAATAGAGGAAAGGCAGCAGAAAAGACTCCTGCTAACAGGTCAGCAGGACTTGAGTACCCACCGGCCACATGAGATGGCACAGGCGAAGGGCCAGAGACAGTCTAGGACCGTTCAGTCTGAATCTAATGAAGACGGTATCACAGTTCATTGTATGTGTCACCCTGCAAAAAACTACAGCGACTAACTGTCAACACTAGCCCAGATACCGCTATAAAGATACTTTTAGATGCAGTTGACATCTACAGTCCACTGGCTTTCAGTAAAGCAAGTCACCCTCTCTAATGGGGACAGGCCTCTGGCAATCAGGTGAAGGCCTTCCTTAAAAGCGAAGAGCAAGGTTTTCCAAAGAAGAAGTGTCGGAGCCGGCGAGAGAAACCCCACCCGTGACAAGGTCTGGGTTCAAGGAACTGGCATGCAAAGGCGTCCGGACCTCTGGGGGTTTCTCGGGATCGCCCCTCCATCTACTCCCAGGCCTTTGTCCTTTCATCTTCTGATGCTTGGCGTTCTTCTATGTTCCCTAAAAACTATTCTGACTCTTACCTAAAATCCCTCCTTGAAACCTTTGCATGGCAGCAACACAGCCCCTGGGGGCACATGGGTCCCAATAAACAGGCCTATCTATCCCATAAGCAAAAGTAGATAGAGTCCATTAGGAGATTGAGAAGATTCCTTAGGGTGTGATCAGGATGGAATTATGAGACCTCTGACCCTTAGGATTACATTCCAGAGCTAAGACCTTGGGGGCTGAGCTTCCCAAGATAAGGTTTGTGGATGGCTTTTCACAGTTGACTAGCTGCTGCCATTGAATTGTTTAAAAGTTATGTGTAGGTATTGACTGTTCTGGAAAGTTATTTATGATGTAACCCATGATTATGCACCTGGTACAATCTTATCATTCCCCCCTCCTTAAACCTCTTTAAAGGCTTATTGGTTTTAGGGTATATAAGCACTGATGTGAAAGAATAAAGTAGTCTTGATCCTGCACTCAACCAAGACTCGACTCGCTTTCTTTTCTTCACTGACACTGCTCATCTGAAGGGAACCCCTGGACTCTGCTGGGGCTGGACCCTGGCAAAGAAGGAATTCTGCCTCCAGACAACCTGCCTGAGTTTTCAGCCTTCAGAGTTGAGACTGCAACATCACTCTTACCCAAAACCTCTAGTCTACCACATGGCCCTGGAGGTTTGGGACTGCCCAGCTCCCACAGTCACTTGGGCCAGTAATGAAAGTCAATCTCAATCTCAGTCTCCTACTACAGACAGACAGACGGATAGATAACACTATGAGCTGTTTCTCTGGAGAAACGTCACACAGGAGAAGGGCAGATGAAGCGAATGAGGGGAAGAGGACTGCAGCAGCAGGTTGATGGATCATCTCCAAACCTGAAGCAGGCCGAGAGGGAAAGGAAGGGCTGGCTAAGAGGTCCCCAAAGGCAGGGAGAAAAGTGGGCTCTGAACAGGAGCAAAGAAAAGGACTCAGTCTGGTGATGATCAAAGGTCCCAGAGGACAGGCTGAGGTGCACAAGAAGGTGGACCGCACTTCCTGTTGTCCAGGTGAAAGAAGTCTCCCGGCCATGTTTGACGGTAAAGGAATTCAATCTTTAACTGGCAGATTTAATGTCTATACACAATTTCTAACTTTCAGATGAACTTAGTGGAATCCCTATAACTAACATGCTAACTAAGGCTGGGAATCAGAAACGTACTGACTTTTTGAAAATACAAAGATGCGTCGTCCAATATGATAGTAGCCATTAGCCAAGTGTGACTATTAATATTTAAATCCAAATTACTTCAAATAAAATAAAATTAAAAATTCAATTCCTCAGTCACACCAGCCACATTGCAAGCGTTTGACGGCCCCAGTGGCTGGTGACTGCCCTACTGAATGCAAATATAGAACGTCTGGTGCAAATACAGAATACTTCCATCATCACAGAGAGTCCTACTGGACACTGCCCATACAGAGCATAATAAGCCATATAAAATACCAGGCAACAGAAACAGGGTTTTCAACAGTGCCTGCACAGGCATATATACAACACAGGGTAAAGACCAAGACTCACACATAAAAACATCCCAAATGGACCCTAAACTGGACCACTGACCACTCTGACCCCCCTCTGTCACTCAGCGGCCACCATTCTGTGGGAGCTGACATTTTTAAAGTGTCTGGGGACCCATGACATATACAAAGGGAACCTACAAACAGAGGCATGAACCATATGTCAAGAACAGACACAAAAATGCCGTTCTGGTTGCACAGTTACACGTGAGTCTTTACGGTGAATATTTTATCACACGCACACACACACACACACACACACACACAGCCCTTCTCATCTTCTGTCGCCTGAGCTCTGGTACAGCTTTCCGAAAACAGAGGTTCAAAAATAACACAGGCTTTAGCTCAAGTCTGAAGCGGCCTTTAGCTCTGACGTGTTAACACGTAGCTTCAGGAACTGAAACTTTTACCAAGTGCTGCTGTGTATTCAGCTCCGTTATGAGGCTACACGGAAAGATCGCACAGCCCTTCTGGGGTTGTGGTTTTCTCCTTCAGTGACTGAGAGGTCTCAGAATGAGCCTGAGACGAGGAGTCTGAGGCTTAAAGCTCTGGACTCAGCCCTGCCACTCCCGTGGCTATGTCACTGGTCGACCCAGTTGATTTATCTGAGCCTCAGTTTCCTAATCTGTAAAATGGGGATAATACTAACGATTAATTCACTCACTAATTACTTACTCAGTATCTTACTGAGTAAGATATTACTTATTCAGTTACTTACTATGTGCTGAGCACGAGGTCCTGGGGAAGCAAACAGGCACGATCCTTGACCTCCTGGATTCAATAATTTTTGGTCTCAGTCTAGGGGCAACTCAGAGACTCTGAAGAGTCCATCTGATCTCCTTCTTAACCTGCCTGCACTTAGTCTGAAGGACCACTGCTTCCTAACTCTTAAGTCCCTGGCAGGGCTGCAGTTGGGAGAAGAGGTTTGATTCTCCTCAGCTACTAGCAGTGATCTGGTGGGACACTTGAGAAATGATGGAATAACCTAGAAAACCGTAAACTCCCTTAAAGACAAAAGGAAGAGATAAGAGTCCAGTGCTGGGACAGAAGCAGAGAAAAGATTCATCCTCTGATGGCACTGTTCAGGGCAAGTATTTCTGACAAAAGGAGTTTTATTGGCCTTCATTATCTTTATTAACTGGCTGGGTGCTTTCACTTACATTGTGCCTATCATTTCACTGTTCACTGAAAATGTCATTCCTGGGAAATCAGTAGACCCAGGAGGGAGTATGCTGTTAAGCTCTCAACTCTCAAAAATCTTCAACTAGCTCTTTTTTTAAAAAAAAGAAAAAATTATTTATTTACTTATTTGGCTGTGCTGGGTCTTAGTTGCAGCATGTGGGATATAGTTCCCTGACTGAGGATCAAACCTGGGCCCCCTGCACTGGGACTGTGGAGTCTTAGCCACTGGACCACCAGGGAAGTCTCTTTAACTAGCTCTAAATGCCCTGTGAAAACCAACCCACCAGAAGATCCCAACCTGATGTCAAAAGTCTAAATCAGAGATGGAAAGGGACCAAGGAAAGGCCTATCTCTGGGGAAGGATCTAATGGTGACCCAAGTGGCCAGCAGGGTACAGCCAGAGTAGAATCTTAGGACCAGCATGTCCACCACCGTCAGGAAAACGGTTCCAGGTTTTCTCCCTACGTCTTTTAAAAAAATTTGTTAGCATTCTTCTTCTTTCTCTGGTAGGACCAATTTTCTCCATAGGGAAGAAAATATGGCCATTCCCAACTTCTGAGTTTCTCTGCTCGTGGCTTAGCCATTGGAGATAGACTATCTAAATGTCCCGGGTCTACACAAGTAAAAGATCTCAGGGAAGGGCTCTGATTGGCTCAGCTTGGGTCAGGTGTTCATTTTGGGGCCAATCAGCTCTGGCCAGTATTAGGGTGGCTCCTGCAGAAATCACACAGCTGGACTGTGGGAACAAAGCCACTTTCAGAAGAGAAGGAATCCCAGGGCAGAAAAAATAGGCAATGTCTGTCATGTAGATACATCATCTCATGGGAAATAAAATTTGAAATTTGTTCAGTACCCACCATTACTTTATGGCAAATAGATGGGGGAAGAGTGGAAACAGTGACAGACTTTATTTTTTTGGGCTCCAAAATCACTGCAGATGGTGATTGCGGCCATGAAATTAAAAGACGCTTACTCCTTGGAAGGAAAGTTATAACCAACCTAGACAGCATATTAAAAAGCAGAGACATTACTTTGCCAACAAAGATCCATAGTCAAGGCTATGGTTTTTCCAGTGGTCATGTATAGATGTGAGAGTTGGACTGTGAAGAAAGCTGAGCACTGAAGAATTGATGCTTTTGAACTGTGGTGCTGGAGAAGACTCTTGAGAGTCCCTTGGACTGCAAGGAGATCCAACCAGTCCATCCTGAAGGAGATCAGTCCTGGGTGTTCATTGGAAGGACTGATGTTGAAGCTGAAACTCCAATCCTTTGTCCACCTGATGTGAAGAACTGACTCCTTGGAAAAGACCCTGATGCTGGGAAAGACTGAGGGAAGGAGGAGAAGGGTTCGACAGAGGATGAGGTGGCTGGATGGCATCACCGACTCGATGGACATGGGTTTGAGTAAACTCCGGGAGTTGGTGATGGATAGGGAGGCCTGGCGTGCTGCAGTCCATGGGGTTGCAAAGAGTCAGACACGACTGAGCGACTGAACTGACTGACTGACTGACCCACATGTATGAAAGTGAAGAAGAGAATATAAGGCAACTGATATTTAAACCAGACAAAACTGAGCAAGTTAAGACTATACCAATCACAATAATGTTGATACATTTTGATCAAAGTAGACCCTGGGCCAGTACTCTAGGTTATTTTGTCTGCGTGGACACAGCATTTGTCTCCTTCTCTTGGGCTATATTCTTCTCAGCTCTGTTCTAGATTTCTTTTCTCAGCTTTATTGCAGAATAACTGAAGACTGTTTTCTAAGAGTACTTTCTGGAGTCAGTGTCCAAACCTGAGCTCTCCCCTTCCCAGAGTAGTCTACCATGGCAGGGGCACCCAAATCAGGAGGGCAGGGACTGGGGCAGATGGGGTCCCCTCTGGCAGACCTGCACGGGCCCTGCAAAGCCCTGATCTCCCCCGACGTCTGCCCATAAGCAGCATTTTGCATGGATGAGCTCAGACTAGGATCTCAGAGCAAAAGCAAAGACGTTGACATTATCCAGGCAGGACCACTGAGGGACCTCCAAGTCACAGGACCTCAGGAGGGTCAGCATCTCTTGCCGCGGCTACTAGACCCCCAACTCAGGCTTCCACAGGCATGGGCATGCGCACAAAGACAATGGAGCCATCAAATCCCCAAAATCTCATGTTAGCAAGTTAGCAAGCATTTAAATAGACTTTCATCAGAGTCGCATGGGAAAGTCAAAGGATATGCACCAGACTTTGCCGCTTGCCAGTTGCGTGGCTGCCAGAGTCCATGGCTGGTAAAATGACCTGACCCGCAGGTGGAAAGTGTGCACACAGGCATGGTCTGGGGGACGGAGTCCAAGAAGGAACAAGGCCAGCAAAGTGAAGAGGTAAGAAAGGGCGCTCAGTGAGGCAGAGCAGGACAAACATCCTGCACCAAAAAGCCGTCATCACAGTAGCTTCCGTTTACGGAGCGCTCACCCTGCGCCCAAAGCTGTTGCAAGGGCTTTATGTGGATTACCTCCTTTCATCCTTAGGTAACGATGACGCGTACACACAGCCATGAGTAAAGCAGACAGCTAGTGGGAGGTGAGCACAGGGACTCAGCTCAGTACTCTGCGACCGCCTAGAGGGGTGGGAAGGGGGTGGGGTGGGAAGGTCCCAGAGGGAGTGGAAATGTGCGCGTGTGTGCGGTGCATGCTGTCGCTTCAGTCGAGTCCGACTCTGCAATCCTATGCACTGTACCCATCAGGCTCCTCTGTCCATGGGATTCTCCAGGCAAGAATACTGGAGCGGGTTGCCATGCCGTCCTCCATCTTCCTGACCCAGGGATTGAACCTGAGTCTCCTGCATTACAGGTGGATTCTTTACCACTGAGTCCCCAGGGAAGCCCTATATATACTAACACAACATTGTAAAGCAATTGTACTCCAATAAAATTTTTTAAAAAACAGATTTAAAAAAATATATTCTCATGTTGCAGATTAGGAAACAGACACAGATAGGCTGCCCAGCTTGCCGAAGGGCACACAGCTAGAAAATCGCAGGGAGGATTCAAACCTAGTCAACCTGGCTTCAGGCTCCATATTCCCACCTCTTACACTGCTCAGCATGTGTCTGCAACAGGACGCCCTACCCTTTAAGCCATATTGTGAAAATCAGGGCAAGATCTTCAAGAGTACTGAGTCTCTAGAGTCTGTAGGCAATGAGATGCCATCACCATTTCTGGCCCAGGGACGTA
This sequence comes from Dama dama, assembly GCF_033118175.1. Classification (NCBI taxonomy): domain Eukaryota; kingdom Metazoa; phylum Chordata; class Mammalia; order Artiodactyla; family Cervidae; genus Dama; species Dama dama. The sequence goes on along the minus strand of NC_083699.1, from coordinate 65,212,497 downwards.
ATCAGGCCTTTCCCAAGGAGGACCGATGTTTCCGCAGGATGTGGTACGGATGGGGAGGGGGCTGGGGGGGAGAGGCAGAGAGAGGGATGGGGCCCAGAAGTCACTGCAGAGCTCGTGGGAGAGGTCAGAAGAGGCTACACTTGCCGTGGGAAAGGACGGACAGGGAGATGGAGACCCAGAGCAGAGACGGCAGTACTGACTACGAGGTGACATACCACGAGACGCGATGGGATGCAATGTGTCAAATCATCGGTGACCTACTGTCCAAACTTTTGAACAGTCTGACACTTTTGAAAGCAAAAGGTATGCTGTGACAAGAGGCATAAGCCAGAACTGTCCAAGCAAACCCAGACAGACACAGGGTCACCTGTGTCTCAGTAATTCTCATTAAGGTTAAAAACAAACAAACAAAAAAATGCCTCCAAGCTGGGCATTCCACTGGGCCTTCTTTCCCCAGGCACTGCCCAAGATAAGATAGTGTATTTCCAGAAAAGCAAAGAAAGAACCAGCTGGAATCTAGAATCCTGGATCGGCTGACACTGACAACCCCAACTTTATTCTTTGGTAACAGCAGTGGCCCTGGAATTATTAGCTTGGGACAAAGAACCTCAAGGGCTTATCAACCCTCCTGGGAATGTTCTGGACAACCAGTTTGAGAGTCTTCATGGAACTCAAATCTCAGCAACACAGCTAAGTGAGTGAGGCAAAAGAACCTGAGTCTAAAGACGTTTAACCAGGAGCAGATGTTTTCCTTCACAGTACGCTGCTGTTTTAACATCCAGAATTCGTGACTTTTCCCCACCATTCCCTGATTTACACAGGCTTCCAAAGCATTCATGAAGGGCCCTTGAACAAAATATTGAGATGGTGTGGTTGGACCGATGCTGTCCCAGGTTTAACCCTTGGTTAAAAACCCTTTTCGGTCCCCATGACTCCGGACCAACAAAAATATAAGTCAGTCTGAATGGCATTTGAAACTTCCATGGTTAACAGAACAGTGAAACTAAGTACTTGGGGATGGTTTTCATTACAGTGCTAAAGAAATGAATGTTTTGTTGTTCTTTTCGTAAATACCCTGAAGAACCCTGGGATGGCTTTTCTAGAAGATGAAAATGATCTGAGAGTTTCAGATCTCATGAAGATATGTGATCTCTTTGAGTAACAAATAGGGTTTTTTTTTTTTTAAGGGGCTGATTTTCCATTTACAACTGTTGAGGATTACACTTAAAGATGATTTCCAACACTCAATAACCTTCATATTCAATACTCAACTCCTTATTTCCACTTCCTGCCTTCATATTTTTTAATTCTACGAGCCCTAAATGATCTCAAAGTTCTCTCCTAGTAGAATGAACTGTAAATGAACACAGATGTCTGAATTCACATCTGTGGCAGGCTATATATTCCAAAGATCTCTCTCACCCCCCCCATGACCTGCTAGAACCTTGTCACTCCCCCGTCAAGAGGCAGAGTCTATCTCCATCTCCTTGGACCAGTATGGCTCTCCACCAGTGAGTAAAGTTAAAAGGACGCTATGTGACTTTTGAGGCCTGGTCATAAAATTTCCAAGAACTTCCACCTTGTTTTTTGGGAGGAACTCAGCCATATGTTTTGAGGAAACCCAAGTCGTCTATGGAGAGGCCTGTAGCCTAGCAACTACTTGCCAATGGTGTGAGTGCACCATCTTGAAAGTGGATTCCCCAGCCACTGACCAGTGGGTACCACGCAGAGCAGAGATTAGCAGCCTTGCCAAGTCCTGTCCAAGGTGCACATCTGTGAGCAAAGTGAATGAATGTGGCTGTAAGCTACTAGGTTTTGAGGTGGTGGTTACACAGCAATAGACATCCTCTTAAAATACAGTAATCCTCACTAATTCATACCCATGGGAGGACAGCAGACTGCAGTGATTTCTTAAAGTAAAATCCACAGTCCTTTATAAAGCAGGCGGTTAGGAGCATTTGCAAACATGCAGAAATGTAAACAAGGATAACACAAAGTCTTCCAAGGCGTGGGCCTCCAGGGATCCGCTTTAATAAAGAGGTAAGAGCCGTTTGTAATTAGCCTCTCCGTTTGTGATGATCCATCTGAACGGCACAAGCAGGTCGGGGGTTGGGGGCAGGCAGGGGGGTGGGGAGGCAAGCGTGGCCCCTGCAGCGCGCCTTACATTATTAACTGGCTGAGCAAAACTGCAGGCATAGGGAGGCCTGGTTCTTGTTTATTACAAGATACAAACGCACAGCCCATGAATTAGTGATGATGTTTCACTACTTAGGAACCACACAGAACGCCGCCCACATTCCCAGGCCCCATCAGACTCGGAAAAAGTCACAGGGAAACCCTGTGCTTGAGGCTTTGGAAAAAAATCCATCTGTATTCTTAAGGCATCCTAAAGAGACTCGTTCCTTGCCCTCTGGGGAGTGTCTCAGAAGCTGGAGTGGCAACTGCATCTCGCATTTAAAGCGCGAAGTCTTTGAAATGAAGTTTACATGCCAACTGAACAATGAAAAGTTCCATCAAAAGCTAACTTTACTTTTTACCAGCAATATATTTAAACACTTGCTTTTAATGCTTTTCCATCTCTTCAGGTATATTTCTTTTGACGTCTACTCCTTGTATCCACCACATCCCAATCTTTCTCTCTTGGAAAGAGTTTTCTTCATAAAACTTGTTTTACCTCCTTCAGTTCAGTAACATCCTTATCACCCCACCAGTAACATGCTTACTATCCCCATCCATAACATGTACACTGCCACCAATAATGCCCCTACTTAAAGGAAAAGTGTTACGTGTGTAGATGGAACACAATCCAACCATTAAAAAGAACAAACCTGCCATTCGCAGCAACCTGGATGAACCTGGAGGGCATCACGCTAAGTGAAATAAGCCAGACAAAGAAAAGCAAATATCCCTGACATGTGGAATCTGAAAAAGTCAGACTCACAGAAACACAGAGTAGAATGCTGGTCACAAGGGACTGGGGAGGCGGGGGAGGGGAAACGTCTGTCTCCGTTACATAGAGAAGAAAAACAAGAATCTGAGAAAATACTGTGTGCCACCAACATGTCCCTGATTCATTCAGCAACAGGTTTGCTTTACTGGAGTCGGGAGAAAATTCTGGAACCAGACTTTTAAGTTCCAGATTTCTCCTGGAGGCAGCTCATCAGGTTCAGGAATTGGGTACTTAGCATGCAAAGTGCCTCTTCCTCCCCAAGCCAGCCTCAGCACTGCTGACAGGTCCTAAGGGGACCCAGCTCTCTGAGGGGAATTTTCCCAAAGGCAGAGGAGGAGAAAAACGTACATGGGCTATAAACCTGTCACGTCGGCCCTCCGAAAAGATTTCACACAATCTCGAGCAATAAAACTGAAACCTTCCAGCTGGGGGGAAAGAAATCGCCTGCCGGGATAAAGTCCCAGCCCTCAGATGAGATGTCCCACCCTCCACGTGCCTCGAGGTTTGTCCAAATTCCCACACTTGTGATCCGTGCTGGATCACACACAAATCCAGCAGACAGGAGGTCGCGCTGTGCAAGGCGGCTCGGCACCTCCCAGCAACCCAGATGGGGAAGTTCAGCCCGCCGGCGACCACGTGTGTCACTGACACTGCATGATCAGCGCTCACACCAGGGCCCCTCCCAGAAAACAGACTTTTTTTGCATGCCACGAGTGTCACTTTAGAGACTTCTGTGGCAAGAACAGCCAATTCCGTATTTGTAAACAGGCCCGGCGGGAAGAAGGCCGGCAAGTCGGTGACACTGTAACCCTCCCAAGTCACTCTGAGGGAGGGCTGGCTCAACACACTTCAAGCACCCCCAAAGCGAGGGATAGGAAGCCGAAAACACGCGCACGTTCATTTCCTCGGCGTCCTGCCTCACGTCCGAAACTGCCTGCTCAAGCTCCTGCTTCGTCGCTTAGTCGTGTCCGACTCTTTGCGACTCAAGGACTGTAGCCCGCCAGGCTCCTCTGTCCATGGGAGTGTCCAGGCAAGAGTACTGGAGTGGGTTGCCATGACCTCCTCCAGGGGATCTTCCCAATCCTGGGATCAAACCTGCGTCTCCTGTGTTGCAGGCAGATTATTTACGACTAAGCCACCAAGAAAGCCCCGGAAAGCATCTCTCTATATACAATTCTAACACCTTTCAAAGCCTCGGGAATCCAAGGCTTTCACTCTGTCATTCCATAAATATCCGTTGAGCATCTATTCTATGACCCATACTCTTCATGGCATGGAAAAAAGAGAGACAGGAAGTAATACAATAATTCAGTAAAAATGGCAAAGTATCTTAGGAGGTGAAAGAGATACCAGAGAAATAAGAGTAGAATGAAGGGAATCCCTCCGGTGGGGAGGGAGGCGCTATGGTCCTCTTCTAACAGATGCACACTCGAAAGTGAAAGCGAAAGTCGCTCAGTCGTGTCTTATTCTTTGCGACCCCATGGACTACTCAGTCCATGGAATTCTCCAGGCCAGGAGTGAGCAGCCTTTCCCTTCTCCAGGAGATCTTCCCAACCCAGGGATTGAACGCAGGTCTCCTGCATCGCAGGTGGATTCTTTACCGGCTGAGCCACAAGGGAAGCCCAAGAATACTGGAGTGAATAGCCTATCCCTTCTCCAGCAGATCTTCCCAACCCAGGAATTGAACCAGGGTCTCCTGCATTGCAGGTGGATTCTTTACCAACTGAGCTATCAGGGATACCCACTACTCTAAAGAAAAGAGATATAGTATGTGAGCTGAGAATTTCCAAATGTTCAAGTTGGATTTAGAAAAGGCAGAGGAACCAGAGATCAAACTGCCAATATCCGTTGGCTCATTGAAAAAGCAAGAGAGTTCCAGAAAAACATCTATTTCTGCTTTATTGACTATGCCAAAGCCTTTGACTATGTGGATCACGACAAACTGTAGAGAATTCTTTAAGAGATGGGAATACCAGACCACCTGACCTGCCTCCTGAGAAATCTGTACTCAGGTCAAGAAGCAACAGTTAGAACTGGACATGGAACAACAGACTGGTTCCAAATAGGAAAAGGAGTACATCAAAGCTGTGTATTGTCACCCTGCTTATTTAACTTATATGCAGAGTACATCATGAGAAACGCTGGGCTGGAAGAAGCACAAGCTGGAATCAAGATTGCTGGGAGAAATATCAATAACCTCAGATATGCAGATGACACCACCCTTATAGCAGAAAGTGAAGAGGAACTGAAAAGCCTCTTGATGAAAGTGAAAGAGGAGAGTGAAAAAGTTAGCTTAAAACTTAACATTCAAAAAACTAAGATCATGGCATCGGGTCCCATCACTTCATGGCAAATGGATGAGGACACAATGGAAACAGTGAGAGACTTTATTTTTTTGGGCTCCAGAATCACTACAGATGGTGACTGCAGCCATGAAATTAAAAGATGCCTGTTCCTTGGAAGAAAAGCTACGACCAACCTAGACAGCATACTAAAAAACAGAGACATTTCTTTGCCAACAAAGGTCCATCTACTCAAAGCTATAGTTTTTCCAGTAGTCATGTATTAACGTGAGAGTTGAACTATAAAGAAAGCTGAGTGCCGAAAAATTGATGCTTCTGAACTGTATTGCTGGAAAGACTCTTGAGAGTCCCTTGGACAGCAAAGAGACCAAAGCAGTCAATCCTAAAGGAAATCAGTCCTGAATATTCATTGGAAGGCCTGATGCTGAAGTTGAAACTCCAATACTTGGCCACCTGATGTGAAGAGCTGACTCCTTGGAAAAGACCCTGATGCTGGGAAAGATTGAGGGCAGGAGGAGAAGGGGATGACAGAGGATGAGATGGTTATGGCATCACCGACTCAATGGACATGAGTTTGGGTGAACTCCGGGAGTTGGTGATGGAGAGGGAGGCCGAGTGTGCTGCAGTCCATGGGTCGCAGAGAGTCGGACATGACTGTGTGACTGAACTGAACTGACCTGAAGGATCTACTGTAGAGCACGTGAAACTCTACTCAATATCTCGTATAAGCTATAGGGAAAAGAATCTGAAAAGCACGTGTGTGTGTGTAACTGAATCACTTGGCTATACGTGTGAAAGTAACAAAACACTGTAAAATCAACTACACTTCAATTAACAACAAATAAAATGATGGTCAGGGGGCTGAGAAGGTGAACTTGAACAGAGATTGGAAGGAAAGGAAGGAGTCAGCCAAGCAGATATCTAGCAGGAAAAGAGGTCCATAAAAGCAACATCCCTTTCCAAGAGTTAGACCAGATTCAATAACCACAACTCGACGGTCCAGTTCACAGCAAGCCAAAAGGGAAAATACACAGTCCACAATGAGTCACATGCTGCATCTCCTGGATGCAACTTGGGGAGTCCCTGGGTTTTACTCCCCAAGAGTCACTTCTCAGAAGAGAGGGAATTACTTATACATTCACAGACTTTTACAAAGTCTCTCACAACACAACGACTCTGTCACTTTATTTTGAACAACAAATACTGCCTGGGGAGTAGCACAATAGTTCAAGCTGGTTGGGGGCATTTACTGAAGTCATCTGATGGACTTGACTTTATAAAGAGGGAAATACGTTCAACAACAACTTTAAATAATTCCTACAGCATTAAAAAAAAATGTGAGGAGCTGTGCTAAGCATGCTTCTTAAAGATCACTTTTCAAAGCAATGCAAAGAATTCTATACACAAGTGCAAATGAACTATTGGGACGCGGACAAATCTCACAGAGTGTTGAGCAAAAGATGTGATTTATAAAGGCTACTCTTACATCAAGTCCAAAACGAAGCAAAGTAACCTTTGGTGTTAAAAGCTAGACAGAGCTACCTTTGGGGAGGAGAGGGAGGGGAATGATAGAAGTTCCCATGGGAGGCCCCTAAGCTTTTCGCTCTCTTGACCTGTGTGCTGGTCACCCAGGTGCATACATTTTGTGTACATTCACTGAGCTGTCCACTTAGCATTTATGCATCCTCCTGTATTTGTTCTTATTTCTTATATTTGTTATTTTTAATAAAGAGACTTAAAACAGAGAAACCCAGATTAAACAGCTGCATTCCAGAGATTTCTCATTCATTTATGAGCTAGATAAGAAAAAGCAACCATCCTCATGTTAAATGGATGGGCTTTTAGGACTTAGGTTGTTCTTGAATTTGAAAAGGGCCGAATTCCACATAATTTGGATGAAAGTAAAAATGATGAGCTTGAAACTTGTGTCAGAAGCTCCCAGAAGTCCCTCTGGCAATGACAGAGACACTGACAGCAAAGATGCCTGAAAAGTGTGTAAAAATACTGTTTCACGAAATGTAAAGATGGGGAAAGTGGAAGTGTTAGTCGCTCCGTCATGTCCCACTCTTTGCAATCCCATGGACTGTAGCCCACCAAGCTCCTCTGTGCACGGGATTCTCCAGGCAAGAACGTTGGAGTGGGTTGCCATGCCCTTCTCCAGGGGATCTTCCTGACCCATGGATCATATCCAAGTCTCCTGCATTGCAGGCGGATTCTTTACCATCCAAGCTATGGACCAGTTCAGAGACGACTGAGCGACTAACACTTTCATAAGACACGGGGGTGGGGGAGTACTATTTCCAAATTTATGTATTTTTAGATAATATAAAATATGCATGAAAACTAAAATAATAATATTCTAAAAGGAAATTTAATTATTTCAAATATATTCCTCAAACGTTATATAGTAATGACCCAACTTACTTTCTTTGGATCTTTCCATGAGCAAAATTTTCTTCAGTTATCTAATAAACACTTCTTCTCCTTGGGGCTGATGAGATTCATGATTGCAAATATTATGTGTCAATTTAAAAAACATGGAGAACGGAAAGCTGTTTAAATAAATGAGCCCTTCAAACGATGCTGTCCTAGATAGTACCCACCAGCCACACCTGGCCTTTGAACATGGGCAATGTGACTGGTGTGACTAAGGAGCCGAATCCTTAATTTTATTGAATTTTAATGAACTTAAATTTTAAAACTTAAGCTATATAAACTACTTTTCTGCTAAACACAACTTTATTTTGTAGGCCATTTCACTTCACTGAAAATTTAGCATCCAAATTGAGACATGATATAAGTGTAAAATATATACCACATTCCAGTTTTGTTTTGTTTTTTTAAAGAACATAAAGCGTCCCATTGGATGCTGAAAACACAGTATTACGGATATACTGAGCTAAACTAAATATATTACTAAAATTAATTTCACCTTTGTTTTTACTTTTTTAACAGGGCTACTAGAAAATTCGTAAGTGAAAGTGCTATTTGCTCAGTTGTGTCCAACTCTCTGCGATGCCACGCACTATAGCCCAAGAGGCTCCTCTGTCCATGGGATTCTCCAGGCAAGAGTACTGGAAAGTGAAAGTGAAGTCACTCAGTTGTATCTGACTCTTTGCAACCACATGGACTGTAGCCTACCAGGCTTCTCTGTCCATGGGATTTTCCAGGCCAGAGTACCAGAATGGGTTGCCACTTCCTTCAGTGGGTAGCTATTCCCTTCTCCAGGGGATCTCCCTGACCCAGGGATCAAATCTGTATCTCCCACATTGCTGGCAGATTCTTTACCATCTGAGCCCACCAGGTAAGCCCAAATGATGCAGGGGGCTCAAATTATATTTCTACTGGCCAGCACAGCTAAGGAATAAAATGCCAGTTCTTAAAAAAATGTGACTGAAGTCTAGCTGATTTACAATGTTGTGTTAATTTCTGCGGTACAGCAAAGTGATCCAGTTTTACATATATTCTTGTTCATATTCTGTTCCACCATGGTTTATCACAGGATACTGAGTATAGTTCCCTGTGCTGTTCCGTAGGACCTTGTTGCTTATTCATTCTATATATAATAACTTGAAAATGCCACTTTTGATAAGCACTATAGGGGAAAGATAAAAGAATGAAAATCAAAGCTGGAAAAACCAATATACCTGAAGATCTGATGCACAACTATGACAGAAGAAGTCCAGAGGGGTGGGCTGAGGGCAGGGAGAAGGCAGAAAACGGGAGGAAAAAGTCCAAAGACCAAAGTCAGATAAGCGGGGACCAACCCAGAGGGCAGAGCAAACGCCGTCTACAATCCTACAGCTGTCAGCAGACCCCAGGACCCAGTGTGTGCTGATCAGGTGTTAGAAGGTTGCTGTGTCTGTTATTAAAGAAAGAGAAGGATGACAGAGGCACCAAGCGTGTGTCTTTCTGGGGGAACAGAAGAGAGAAGGGGAGTGCTTCATTGCCCAGATTCAAATCTCCCCTCCGCTGGAGGTCTGGACGGGGATTAGCAAAAAGTTCCACCAAGAGTCTAGGAGGAAAGACTTGTTTTAGTGGAACCAAAGAAAATACAGCCATGTACTCCACTCTTGTGGCCTTCAGTGAACTGAAGTTCAGTTCAGTTGCTCAGTCGTGTCCGACTCTCTGCGACCCCATGAACCACAGCACGCCAGGCCTCCCTGTCCATCACCAACTCCCGGAATCCACCCAAACCCATGTCCATTGAGTCGGTGATGCCATCCAACCATCTCATCCTCTGTCATCTGCTTCTCCTCCTGCCCTCAATCTTTCCCAGCATCAGGGTCTTTTCCAAGGAGTCAGCTCTTCACATCAGGTGGACAAAGTATTGAAGTTTCAGCTTCAGCATCAGTCCTTCCAATGAACACCCAGGACTGATCTCCTTTAGGATGGACTGGTTGGATCTCCTTGCAGTCCAAGGGACTCTCAAGAGTCTTCTCCAACACCACAGTTCAAAAGCACCAATTCTTGTATATTTTTGAGATTAATCCTTTGTCTGTTTCTTCATTTGCTATTATTTTCTCCCAATCTGAGGGCTGTCTTTTCACCTTACTTATAGTTTTCTTTGTAGTGCAAAAGCTTTTAAGTTTCATTAGGTCCCATTTGTTTAGTTTTGCTTTTATTTCCAATATTCTTGGAGGTGGGTCATAGAGGATCTTGCTTTGATTTATGTCGGAGAGTGTTTTGCCTATGTTCTCCTCTAGGAGTTTTATAGTTTCTGGTCTTACATTTAGATCTTTAATCCATTTTGAGTTTATTTTGGTGTATGGTGTTAGAAAGTGTTCTAGTTTCATTCTTTTACAAGTGGTTGACCAGTTTTCCCAGCACCACTTGTTAAAGAGGTTGTCTTTTTTCCATTGTATATCCTTGCCTCCTTTGTCAAAGATAAGGTGTCCATAGGTTCGTGGATTTATCTCTGGGCTTTCTATTCTGTTCCATTGATCTATATTTCTGTCTTTGTGCCAGTACCATACTGTCTTGATGACTGTGGCTTTGTAGTAGAGTCTGAAGTCAGGCAGGTTGATTCCTCCAGCTCCATTCTTCTTTCTCAAGATTACTTTGGCTATTCGAGGTTTTTTGTATTTCCATACAAATTGTGAAATTCTTTGGTCTAGTTCTGTGAAAAATACCGTTGGTAGCTTGATAGGGATTGCATTGAATCTATAGACTGCTTTGGGTAGAATAGCCATTTTGACAATATTAATTCTTCCAATCCATGAACACGGTATGTTTCTCCATCTGTTTGTGTCCTCTTTGATTTCTTTCATCAGTGTTTTATAGTTTTCTATGTATAGGTCCTTTGTTTCTTTAGGTAGATATACTCCTAAGTATTTTATTCTTTTTGTTGCAATGGTGAATGGTATTGTTTCCTTAATTTCTCTGTCTGTTTTTTCATTGTTAGTATATAGGAATGCAAGGGATTTCTGTGTGTTAATTTTATATCCTGCAACTTTACTATATTCATTGATTAGCTCTAGTAATTTTCTGGTAGAGTCTTTAGGGTTTTCTATGTAGAGGATCATGTCATCTGCAAACAGTGAGAGTTTTACTTCTTCTTTTCCTATCTGGATTCCTTTTACTTCTTTTTCTGCTCTGATTGCTGTGGCCAGAACTTCCAACACTATGTTGAATAGTAGTGGTGAGAGTGGGCACCCTTGTCTTGTTCCTGATTTCAGGGGAAATGCCTTCAATTTTTCACCATTGAGGGTGATGCTTGCTGTGGGTTTGTCATATATAGCTTTTATTATGTTGAGGTATGTTCCTTCTATTCCTGCTTTTTGGAGAGTTTTAATCATAAATGAGTGTTGAATTTTGTCAAAGGCTTTCTCTGCATCTATTGAGATAATCATATGGTTTTTATCTTTCAATTTGTTAATGTGGTGTATTACATTGATTGATTTGCGGATATTAAAGAATCCTTGCATTCCTGGGATAAAGCCCACTTGGTCATGGTGTACATATACACCATGGAATATTACTCAGCCATTAAAAAGAATTCATTTGAACCAGTCGTAATGAGATGGATGAAGCTGGAGCCCATTATACAGAGTGAAGTAAGCCAGAAAGATAAAGAACATTACAGCATACTGACACATGTATATGGAATTTAGAAAGGTGATAACGATAACCCTATATGCAGAACAGAAAAAGAGACACAGAAATACAGAACAGACTTTTGAACTTTGTGGGAGAATGTGAGGGTGGGATATTTCAAAAGAACAGCATGTATGCTATCTATGGTGAAACAGATCACCAGCCCAGGTGGGATGCATGAGACAAGTGCTCCGGCCTGGTGCACTGGGAAGACCCAGAGGAATCGGGTGGAGAGGGAGGTGGGAGGGGGGATCGGGATTGGGAATACATGTAAATCCATGGCTGATTCATATCAATGTATGACAAAACCCACTGGAAAAAAAAAAATAAAAAAACAAAAAAAAACAAAAGCACCAATTCTTCGGCGCTCAGCTTTCTTTATAGTTCAACTCTCACATCCATACATGACTACTGGAAAAGCCATAGCCTTGACTAGATGGACCTTTGCTGACAAAGTAATGTCTCTGCTTTTTATGCTGTCTAGGTTGGTCATAACTTTCCTTCCAAGGAGTAAGCGTCTTTTAATGTCATGGCTGCAGTCACCATCTGCCGTGATTTTGGAGTCCAGAAAAATAAAGTCTGACACTGTTTCCACTGTTTCCCCATCTATTTCCCATGAAGTGGAGGAGCCAAGATGGTGGAGGAGTAGGACGCGGAGACCACTTTCTCTCCTACAAATTCATCAAAAGAATAACTGAACGCAGAGCAAACTTCACAAAACAACTTCTGATTGCTAGCTGAGGTCATCAGGCGCCCAGAAAAGCAGCCCATTGTCTTCGAAAGGAGGTAGGACAAAATATAAAAGATAAAAAGTGAGACAAAAGAGCTAAGGACGGAGATCCATCCCAGGCAGGGAGTCTTTAGAGGACGTTTCCAGACACCGGGAAACCCTCGCACTGGCGGGCCTGGGGGAAGTGTTTGAATCTAGGAGGGCAACCTGACTGGGAGGGAAACAATAAATAAAACCCACAGATTACATGCCTAAAAGCAACTCTCAGCATTAAAGTACCCCAGACACCCGCATCCACCACCAGCAAGTGGGGGCTGCACGGAGAGGAGCGGGCGGCATTGCTTGGGGTAGGGTCCGGGCCTGAGTGCCCTGAGGACAATCGGAGGGAGCTTTTGTGAGTTGCCAACTTGAACTGTGGGAGACCAAAAGAGAGAGAGAAAATTAACCCGCCCGAACACACTGCCGGCCGTTCGCAGAACAAAGGGACCGAGAAAGTCCAGAGAAGAGCTCGCAGGCTGTGGACCGGTCCAGACCCGCCGGAGGCAGGAGCAGGTCACCACGAGACACAGGGCGCAGGCACCCGACCGGCGCGGGCGGGGACTGGGGCTGGGGACGCGGAGGGCAGAAGGCGCAAGCACCCGACTGGCGCCAGCGGAAACTGAGACTGGGACCGTGGAAGGGAGTAGGCGCGCCGCACCCGGGGAGAGTGCGCCTGTCAAGCCCCTGGCTGCCTGGACCGCTCTGACGGGGAAGGCAGAGAGAGCAGGCGCAGCTTTTTGTTCCGCGCTTTTGTGGAACACCCGAGGGCTGGAACCGCGCGCAGCCCGGGGCGCGCTCCATATAGAGCAGCCGGGAGCCTGAGCAGCGCAGACGGAGAAAGCAGCGTCAGCCTCTCCCCGGAGCACCAGCCCCTCCCCGGAGCGCCAGCCCCTCCCCGCAGTGCGACAGAACTAGCTACCTGAATAAGAGTCCACCTCCGCCCGCCTGTGTCAGGGCGGAAATGAGGCTCTGAAAGACCAGCAAACAGAAGCCAAATAAACAAAGGGAACCGCTTCAGAAGGGACCGGTGCAACAGATTAAAATCCCTGTAGAAAACACCGACTACACCGGAAGGGGCCTGTAGATATCGAGAAGTGTAAGCTGGAACGAGGAGCTATCTGAAACTGAGCCGAACCCACACTGACCGCAACAGCTCCAGAGAAATTCCTAAATATATTTTTACGTTTTTTTTTTTTTTTTAAGTAAGAAAAAAAAATTTTTTTTTAATTTTTTCTCTTTTATTTTCCTTTAAAATTCCCTATTACTCCCCCATTACTCCTTAACTTTCATTTTCATAGATTTTTACGATTTTTTTTAATTAGGGAAAATTTATTTCCCATGAAGTGATGGGACCAGATGCCACGATCTCAGTTTTCTGAATGTTGAGCTTTAAGCCAACTTTTTCACTCTCCTCTTTCACTTTCATCAAGAGGCTCTTTAGTTCTTCTTCACTTTCTGCCATAAGGGTGGTATCATCTGCATATCTGAGGTTATTGATATTTCTCCCAGCAATCTTGATTCCAGCTTGTGCTTCCTCCAGCTCAGCATTTCTCATGTCGTACTCTGCATCTACGTTAAATAAGCAGGGTGACAATATACAGCCTTGACGTACTCCTTTTCCTAGTTGGAACCAGTCTGTTGTTCCATGTTCAGTTCTAACTGTTGCTTCTTGACCTGCATACAGGTTTCTCAAGAGGCAGGTCAGGTGGTCTGGTATATCCATCTCTTTCAGAATTTTCTACAGTGGTCTTAGGACAGTTCTATGCAAAGGAGACAATTAGTATTAGGAGTCACTGTAGAAGGAGAGGAGACCACACCTGCCACCTGCTGATCACCTATAACCACCCATTAACCATCCATTCCATCGTCTGTAAGTGCTCCATGAGTTCCTTGTTGGCTTGGAACAGTTTTGCCAGCATGCACCATGATATAAGGAGGTATTTGGGGAGAAAGAGAAACAAGGGTAAAGTTCTTAAATGACATTTGAGAAATACCCAATTAAGCTAAGTAAGCAGGTTAAGCTAAGTATTGCAGACCTTGTCAGAGCCTTGACTCTTCCTAAGGAGCATCAGAATCCGCAGGAGGGCTGTTTCCCAAACACTCTGGACTGAAGAACCTCTTTTTCCAATGGATGTTGCAGGAGGAGCATGCATCAAGAAGTGATGGCCTAGCAGGAAGTTGCTCAGATCTTCAGTGTTTTTGGTCCCTCCCACCAGCCCAGAGGAACAGGGCCGTCTGTTGTAAGCATGGTTCAGAGGCACTGGAAGCCCACACCTGGTGGTCATCCCAACCTATCTATTGCAGACTCTCTCTGGGACCTGTTTCGGCAGCTATGGGAGCCAGGCTTCACCTGCAGGAGCCCCCGGGCTGGCCTCCCACCCACCTAACACCTAACACAGGGTGTCCCACGTGCTGCTCAGCCCAACTTGGACCTGCCTTCCCTCTATCACCTGCGACTTCATCAACTTTTCTCTACCTCTCAGCTTTTACAGACGCTCAAACCACCTATTAGAAACAACCTAACAAGAATATCTTAGACCTGGGCCCTATCTTGACCACTCTTTCTCTCCTTCCAAACTTACTCTTTTTGGTTATGTGCTTAGTCGCTCAGTCATGTCCGACTCTTTGCAACCCCATGGACTGTAGCCTTCCAGGCTCCTCTGTCCATGGACTTCTCCAGGCCAGAATACTGGAGTGGGTCGCCATGCCCTCTTCCAGGGGATCTTCCCCACCCAGGGATTGAACCCAAGTCTCCCGCTTAGCAGGCAGATTCTTAACAGTCTGAGCCACAAGGGAAGCCCCCTTTTCGGTGGGGGGGGGTGTTATTTTATTTTTATGTATTTATTTTTTGGCCACACCCCTCAGGAAGTGGGATCCTTGCTCCCTGACCAGGGATCGCAGCTGCGCCCCCTGCGTTGGAAGTGAAGAGTCCTAGGCACTGGACCGCCAGGGAGGTCCTAACAAGTAAGTTTACTTGTAAACCCACGGCAGAGGGGCCTCTGCCTGGTGCATCCTTCAGAACTGCTCGTGTACGATTTAGGAGTGGCCTCCAGCGGCCGGAGCCCGTGGGCCGGCCCCCGGAGTGATTTCTAACAGGACCCCTCTCCTGCTGCTGCGGTGCCCCCGGTCCCTTCCCTTCCTGCCCCTGCTTCTTCTAAAAGCTCCTTTCCCTCCTCCTCTGGCTCCTCCCCGGAGCTCTCCCCTCTTTCCTCTGCCAAGACGAGCGAACTCGCACCGCACAACTGTCTGCTGCCAGCCTGAGACGAGACGGGAACAGGAAACCAGAGGGAGCGTCAAGACCCTTCTCCAGCTCCTCACCGCCGCTGCGTCCCACAGAGGCATCGCGCGTCAACAGACTGGAGAAAACCGAACACAGAAAGAAAACCTGGCCCTCCACCGCAGAGGGTCCGAGAAATCCTGGGCCAGGATCTTCTTGTAGTTCTTTGACGGATCTACCTCCTCACATGGAGAAACCAAGAGACTTCCCAATCAGAAAATCAAAACCCTCACCCACGTCTCTAAAATAAAGCCAACCCACCAGCCAGCCACGCCACGGGAAACCTCAGGAGATCCTGGCTCTGTCTCCTCCACGAGGCAGCTGCGCGCTGAGGTGGCAAGGTGCCTGTCCACGGGAGGGGGCCACGTGCCCCCGGACGACCCCCCGAACCGCTTCCCCTGTGACTCACCTGCCCTTGGTTGGCCAGATCCCCGTTTGCCACCTTTTCTCGAGCTCCAGCTGCCTTCTGGAATGTTCCCATGAGGGTCCCAGGCTCCCCGGCCCCTCGGCGACCACACACCCATCGCCAACCTCGTTGCCTCCTGTCCTGAACGGCTCCTTGGGGCCGCGTGGCCCTCATCGTCACGGAAGACCACCCCCAACACCTCTCCAGTCACCGAGCATCACGTCGGCCTCCACCCCTTCTACGACACAGAGTCTCGATGATACAGCTCTGCTGCCCGCTTCCCATTGGTTCGATCGCGCGACAAATATGCACTACGTTCTGGAGACACAATGGGGAACAGGACACCCCGTCCCTGGCCAACCTCCCTCCACGCCGAGGGCACCCTCGTGGCTCGAACCACACACCCCATCCTGCCAAGGCAGCCTTTGAAAAACGTCATGATTCCCTAGGTTTCAGAGCAGGTGGGGGAACAGTGAGGACACGGCAGCTTTTTAACATAATTTCCCTTTCACTCTGGGTCGGCGTCTCCCACTAATTAAAATTAGGCCCCGTGCAGCACCTGGAGAAATGAAGCCTGGAATACTCAACAATCACTCAGAAGAAACGGTGAGTCACTTAGATACCACAGGCGAAGTTTCATAGTCCCGGGGATCTGGCATACCACGCTTCATTAAAAGGAACCACTGAGATCTGAAGCGTCTGTCGAGTTCTCTAGAACAAGACGGAAGTAGCACATTCGCCAAAGGACAACGCCTGCAGTTTAATCCAGGTCCCTGGTTCCCCACCCCGAGGGCCCCCCACCCCCTGGGTTCTGACCTTGAGGTGTGGCCCCCAGGACCCGGCAGGGCCCACATCCCTTCCCCCCATGTCCACATTCTGAAGGCTCTGTGGTCCAGTGAGAGCCATCACTCTGTTCTAAGCATTGATTACTAGATCCTGCAGGTTCATCATAAAAGGAGTGAATCTGGGAAAGACAGGGGGAAGCTAAAGCCTGGGGGTGAGGGCCTGATGTCCGGGGGGCAAGGGCGGGGGTGAGACTTTCTCTCCCAGGCAGCCAAGCACGGAGGCCCAGCCTTGCCCGAGAAGACGCCCTCAAGTTGCTCCAAAGTCTATCCCCACATACCAGACACAGGGACACCCAGCTGCCCCCAAGTCCACCCCCACTCAGGGCTCAGACGGCACCCTCTCGGGCCCCGAGGGCTCCCCAGAGGAGGCAGCAGGGCCCAGGGCTCGCAGTGTGGCCCCTGGACCAGACTAAGTCCCAGCCCACTCCTCCTTTTCAGGGTAACTCTGAGCAAACCATGCCTTCCTTTATTTCCCATAAGGTGGGGACAGGCCTTCAGACGGATGAGAGGGGAACTGAGAGCGTGCTGGTCACAGCCCTTCAGCACGGGGTCTGCATCTGGGGGCTTCCCTCTGCGGAGTCAAGCCTCAGGTAAAACTCAGTCAACCTACAGACACATAGGTAGACGCCAGCAGCACGGAATGCAGAGACCGTTTCCTCTTTCCCCCTTATTCCATCCCCAGGGGAGTCCCTGCTCCTGGGCCCGAGCCTCCAGGCCCTTCCTGCACCTTCAGAGCAAGGACCGCCCTCCCCACCCCACCCCACACTGGGCAGTGAGCAGGGTCCCTTCCCCATAACCAAGAGCACCGCGCACAGAACAGGCTTCTTCCCCCCTGTCCATCCTACACTCCGGCCAGGCCGGTCGTGGCCCGTTTTCAGCCTTGAGCCTTCCTTCCACACGTCTGTCCACACCAGCAACAGCGTTGTCCACCTGGCCGCTCCCCTCTGCAAGCGTTCCTCACTCACCGCTCAGAGCCGTCGTCAATCCCAGCCCCCAGGCCCCCGACTGGAGCCCTGAACACCCTGCACCCCCCACCACAGACGATAGCCAGGCTCATCTCTGCAGTCCCAGCCTGAGACGAAGCCCCGCCCTTTCCAGCTCCATCAAGAAAGGAGACATCCCTGCCAGTGTGGCCCCTGGGATGCAAATACCATGCAACCCAAGCGAGAAACTGTGCACGCCTCTGCAACGTTTCAAGTGCTTTCCAAACACCCAGGCACTTTCCCAGGAAGCCCCGAAGAATGCAAAGTCCTCTGAAGATGAAGCCGTGGGCGCCTCGTTCTACATCACCCCATCTGCTCGACAGTCCTCGGGGAACTCAAGGACAGGGACTCCCCGAAGGGTCCCACAGACCCGCCCGCCACACAGAACAGGCCCCGGGACGACCTGGTGAGCTGAGCCCTGGTTTCAAAGGAAGGAGGCAGCGCTGATGCTCTCCCAGCTCCACAGCCCTGTCTCTCGAGCACTTGGTTCTAGGGCTTGGAAAACACATTTTCTCCAAGTCTGCCCATAAATCTGCATCTTAAATGTTCTGCGGTCCGTAATAAATAATTCACATAAGGGGCCGGTTGCATGGAGCACAGCGGAATATGAGAGGAAGAACACAACCCTGTAGCCCAGATTTAATTCCATCAGCCAAAGTGCCCAGAACGCCATTAGGCCACAGGGAAAGGAAGAGTCATCTTTACACCCGCTCGCTTCACCCCCTGTGCAAAATCATGGCGAGGGGGGCTGTGAATCCTGGCACCTTCAGCTTATTTCACACGACGCAGGTACAAATGGCTTTATTTGCCCTAATTGTGGAAAATAATGAGCTGTCCTTCACCTCCCTCTATCTATGTCCTCTATCCAAAGGTGCTGCTCATTTACAATGGAAAAACAATACTGAGGCATTGTTCTTCAGGAAAATATTCGAGTCGTTCTGAGTTTAATCCTACTGTGTGGAGAAGGAGATGAGCTTCTCCTGGGTGATGGCACAGCGACAAAAATGAGTTAATTACCATCTCATCGCAAGATGGATCTACTTGTCATGAGAACAGAAGCCATTATTTCACACAAAATAATGACCCAGATAAAAAGGAACGGCTGTAGGCAGTAACCGCCAGAGACACAGCTTCATCTTGGCCTAAGTGAATGGCAATTAACAAGTGTCTTCACCGTGTGTGTGTGTGTGTGTGTGTGTCTGTGTGTGTGTGTGTCTGTGTGTGTGTGTGTGTGTGTGTGTGTACCAAGCCATTCATCGAATATTTACTGAAAACACACAAATATTTTTTTTTACTACCTTTCTTCCCAGGGAACTCCTGTGGTCTTCCTCCCGTGTGATGACAGACAAATTTCACGCCCGTGTGAAATCCTGCCATCAGATGGAACAGCTGTTGGCCCCGCAGAGAGCCCCCACGCCCGTCTCTTTGCTGCACCAGAGGCGGTGTTTTCCTGAGAAATCACGTCCAGCAACAGGAAACAGGAGCAGAAGGTGGGGCCCAGTCCCATCGTCTCGTCCTGCTCCTCCTGGTTGCCATGGTCACAGGCCTAAAAACCAGAGCCGCAGCCGCTACCAACAGCAAGACGGGCCGGACCCTCCTGGGGGAGCCCCCAGCCACAGACGGGGCAGGGACACTTGGCGAGGCCACCTCCACACCTGGGCAGTCCAAGGTGGGCTGGGGGCTTCCCCCCACTGTGCTGACCGCGACCCCGGACTGTGTCTCCATTGACAGAAACAGGGGCCAGGGACTCCGGGCCACAGCTGGAGACCAGTTACAGGAAACCGCATGCCTCCCGAGCGTGCAGGTTGGTCCAGTCTGCCTGAACCCAGGCAGGTTTATTTGAAAAACCAGGGGTACTGGGAAGGCAGGGGCATAACGGCCCAGTGGGCTTTGAGAGTGTATCATCTGCAAAGTGTTAAAAAAGAAGGGCACGGAGATTGTCACACTAAGTGAGGTCAGACAGACAGACAGACATCATACGACATCACTTACATGTGGAATCTAGAGAAAGATACAGACGAGCTTATTTCCAACACAGAAAGAGACCCTCAGACACAGAAAACAAACTTAGGGCTACCAGAGGGGAAAGCGGGGAGAAGGGGAGGGATAACTTAGGATTTGGGGTTAACATATACACACGACTATATATAAAATATCTAAACAATAAGGGCCTACTGTGTAGCACAGGGAACTATACTGAATTTTTTATAAAAACCTATAAGGGAAAAGAATCTGAAAAAGAATATATAGACATATACATACACATTTATATGTAAGTATATATATGTATAACCGAATCACTGCATTGTACACCTGAAACTAACATGATATGGCAAATCAACTATACTTCACTAAAAAAATAAATTAAAAAAATTTTACATGCTAATAACAGAATTCTTATGCAAACACAGAAGGAGCAGGAGTCAGTGACTGATCTAACTGAATACTGATCAAACCAGGAGATACTGTTCCCCACACGCAGTCAGTTGGAGGGGAAAGAACGGTGGGACGAAAGTAAAAATTAAGCCATGAGTAGCTGACGTCTTTCGGGGCATACCAGTCATAACTCTGAGGTTCTATCCTGTTGGACAGATGCCCACCTGCGGGCACTACAGACACACGGCAGCTGGGTGCCCGCCCGCCACGATGCTTGGCAGCTGGTGTGGCCATGAGGCAGAGGGTCCGTCCTGCAAGGGTCTGCACAAAAGTGCCAAACCACGCATTTTTAAAAGAGCCTGTTGTATGGTATGGCCAGAACCTATGCCCCATCCTACCAACTTGCCCTCAAATACTCTTAAGTATCTGAGTCCACATTACAAAACCATTTCCACAACCGTTTTTCCCCAGGACTCAGATGATGGGGAAATTCCACCTCTAAAAGGTCCCCACCAAGTTTATGAGGACAAATCATTCACAGCAAATCCAAAGAAGATGGCTCTATTTATACGGACATCTCGGAGTTACAAAAGCACCCGTGTTCTCAGGCTTATGCACGTGTGAACAAAAACTGCTCTTCCTTCCATTTCTTAAGTAATGATCAAAATTCTAAGCAGAGCAGAAGAAATCTTCCATCGTCCAAGTAAAATTACCCAAATGTCTGACCAAAGAGGTCATCTGATTCCTGGGCTGTATGTCTTGGCTCCCACCACACCTGAGTGATGATTCCCTGGGCTTGAAGAGCCTGAACACTCAACAAGGCTGAAGGGAGGGAGGCAGGGAGTGACCCCCCCAAGTAAGAAACCCAGAGTTACTGGCTGTGGAAAGGAACCACCCAATCCTTTCCCTCTTCTGGCGAACTCTCCACGACTCTCGCTGCTTTCACAGCTGAGTCCTAGCCTGTCCTCCCACCTCTCATGGCCCCTTTCTTGCAGAAGGCCCCGATCTTCCTTTCATTCTGCTCTGACCCTCACACCAGCTGCTCGCGTTGCTGGGAGGCCCCCTGCCAGCCTCGCCCCGCTTCCCGCCCCTCCCCAGCCCTCTGCAGCCCCATCAGACCTCATCCTGCCCTCTCCGCCTGACGCACCGCCCTGACCCCACACCACTCTGGGTCTCTGCCGCTTCCCTGCTGCTCAGGCTCATCACTCGTATTCAGAAGGGCTTCCTCCCTTGTGAGGACGTGAGGGCAGAAACCATGACAATTTTATCCTCTGCATCCCAGCACACCGTACCATTTCTGGCCCAATGCTGACCGCCTACGATATTTACTAATAAATTCACTAGTTGACTAATTCACTAATTCACCAATCTACTGGCAGACAGATGGGGAAATGAGAGAAACAATGACAGACTATCTTTCTGGGCTCCAAAATCACTGCAGATGGCGACTGCAGCCATGAAATTAAAAGACCTTGCTCCTGGACAGTGTATTACAAAGCAGACACATTACTTGGCTGACAAAGGTCCATCTAGTCAAAGCTATGGTTTTTCCAGTAGTCGTGTATGGATGTGAGACCACAGAGAAGGCTGAGTCCCGAAGAACTGATGCTTTTGATTGAACCGTGGTATTGGAGAAGACTCTTGAGAGTCCCTTGGAGTACAAGAAGATCAAACCAGTCCATCCTAAAGGAGATCAGTCCTGAATATTCATTGGAAAGACTGATGCTGAAGCTGAAACTCCAATACTTTGGCCATGTGATGCAAAGAACTGACTCACTGGAAAAGACCCTGATGCTGGGAAAGATTGAGGGCAGGAGGAGAAGGGGACGACAGAGGATGAGATGGTTGGATGGCATCACCGACTCAATGGACATGAGTTTGAGGAAACTCCGGGTGTTGGTGATGGACAGGGAGGCCTGGTGTGCTGTGGTTCATGGGGTCGCAGAAAGTCAGACATGACTGAGCGACTGAACATCAACAACAATTGACTGATTGTATCTCAAAAAAATCCTAATCCCCTCAACAGGATGGGGAACTGCCAATCATCTTGGAAGACTGGGTAGGGAGGAGAAGGTGAGCATTAAGCGATGAACTTTACCCCAGTTTGGGAAGGACATTCTTCCTATGTAGATGTCAGCATACGGAAACTGAGTGCACCCTGCAATTAAGCAGGAAACCTCACACGGCCCAAACAGAAGTGCAAAACCAGACACGATTCTGGGCAGGAAATGAAGCCCCTGCAACGAGGCAGTTTTCCCCAGGATGATCGCACGCTTGTGGTTGCTGGACGGTGGCACGTTCCTGCTCACTCTGGGATGGAAGGAGGCTCGTGGCAGTGAAGACCCACAGGGCGAGTGGGAGCTGGGAGCTGGGGGCTCACACCGCCCTGAGGATTTGAAGGGCTTCCTGGTCATGGGGCCAGCAGGCCTGCCAGCTATTCATGCCACTCCAGCCTTAAAAAGGCGGGGTCTGGCATCCTGGGGGGCAGGAAGCCACCTTGCTTCAGGGTCAGGGGCAGCCTGAGCAGGAAGGGGCGGCCCCTGCGAGGCCTCCCGAAGCCCCAGGTTAGAGCAGGCCCGGGACCGAGGCCCACCCGCAGTTCACCCGGGCAAACGCCCAGCCAACCCACCCCACGGTCCATCGACTGCAGCACTGACCTTCTTAATGAACTCTGGGAGGATTTTCTGGTCCGTCAGGTGGTCTAGGGAAGAACAGCAATCTAATTCCAAGATGTAGCCTTCATTGTGAAGATCAGCGTTCTGAGATCTGAAAAGAGAAATACATACACACATCAAGATTTTGCACTATATATATATATATATATATGTATTTCTTAAAAATCACTGGGATGTTCAATGAAATCCTAATTTTTTCCCTTCAGCGAATCACTGAAAAGGCAGTTTCCAAAAAATAACTGATGGTAAAAAACTCAAATAATATAGAGGGAGAGGGGTCTACATCACGGAAAAACCTCTATGACAAAAACGCATCATTATGGAACGACGAGTTCAGTACAGCCTGGCTTGTCTGTTAAACAAGCACACATGCACTCATGTGCACTCACACACACGCATTCATGCACTCACACACATTCACACGCACTCACACTCACACATGTACTCACACGCATTTATGCACCCGCACTCACATGCACTCACACTCACACACTCTCACACGCACTCACACTCACACACACTCACATGCATTCACGCACTCACATGCAGTCATGCACTCACACACACTCATGCACTCACACGCACTCACACACTCACGCACTCATATGCACTCACGCACACTCACGCACTCACACGCACTCTCACACACACTCACATGCACTCACGTACACTCACACACTGTCTCACACGCACTCACGCACTCACACACTCACGCACACTCACATGCACTCACGCACACTCACACACACCCTCACTCACGCACACTCCAGTCACGTTTGTTTCCCGTTGCTGGCTTCCGCCCCCAGGGCACAGAAACAGAACCACTAAGATGCAGGCGAACCCACACCCGCGGACAGCAGTGACCCTGGACGACGCGGACGGCCTGGGAGGGAGCTGGGTGTGGACGCCACCGGCCACCCAAAGGGACTCTGGCTGGATCGCTAATTTTTTCACTTTTTTTTGGAAGAGAAAATATTCATGTGTCACTCAGAAATTTTAAAAATAATTTGGAAAAGATTTTTTAAAGAGTTCAACCCCTCCAGAGGGCAATCTGGCAAAATCTATCAAAACTAAAAATGCATTAAAGAAAGACTATAAGGCGTGCGGGGAGGGTTGTAAATTAGTAAATTAGGAGTTTGGGATTAACATATACACATCTATATAACAGATAACCAACAAGGACCTACTGCACAGCACAGAGAACTCGACTCGACATCTTGCAATAATCCACAGAGGAAAAGAATCTGAAAAAGAACACGTATGTATGTATACACATATACACATGTCTGACTCTTTGTGACCCTCTGGACTGTAGCCCACCAGGCCCCTCTGTCTATGGGGATTCTCCAGGCAAGAATACTGGAGGCGGTTGCCAGGCCCTCCTCCAGGGGATCTTCCCAACCCAGGGATTGAACCCAGGTCTCCCACGTTGCAGGCAGATCCTCTATGCCTGAGCCACTAGCGAAGCCCATACTATGCACACACACACATATATGCACACACACACATATATGCACACACATGTGTGTAACGGGCTGTCAGGGCAGCAATGTGGGCCGCGTGGGCCGCCTAGTCTCTGCCACCGGGGCTGAGCTTGCTCTGTGCAGGGTTCTAGGCGATGGGACGGGCAGGTTTGCTTTTCTTCCGGGAAATGTCCCGGCTTCGTGTTCTTTCCTGGTTCTCTCCTCCCAAAGCCCTCTCACTGAGAACACTCTTGGCTCTCCATGGCTCTGACAGGTGGGGGGCCAGGCACCAGGGCCTCAGACTGGCCTCCCTGGGTGCAGTGGATGTGGGGGGCTGCAGCCAGCCTCCTCCCAGAGCGGGCCTTCTCCGGAAGCCCCCTGTATCCTCAGCGGAAGGGCCCAGAAAAGTCCTCAGCTCAGGAGGCCAGGGTGACGCGTGGGGCCACCTCACAGAAAAGAAAAGGGCACTTTGTACATGTATGACACATACATGTACGGCTGTGTACCACAAATGAGTCTCCCATGTGCATGCATGTGCAATAAAGAATATATATATATATAGCTGAATCACCTTGCTATACACCTGAAACCAACGTGATGCTGTAAATCAACCACACTTCAATTCAGAAAAACAGAGAGACTCCAAGGCGACTGAAGCAGGCATCTGAGGGCAAGAGCGGACGTGAAGGGCTGCCTGCGGCAAACACCTTCATCCCTGCATCAAGACAGAGGCGGCCACGTGCCCTGCGGACGGCAGGCTGCTTCCCTGTCCCCACCACTCACACACACACGTGACCCAACACTCGGCACACTTAGCAGCAAGCGGCCACCAGAGGGAAACCCCATTACTCATGCTGCTCCTTTGAGGGACCCCAGGATGACACTCAGGGTCGCGGGACTCCTGGGAGCCACGTGGTGGTCAGAAATGGAAATGGACCAGTGGGCCCAGCGGGACAGCAGACCACAGGAAGTGGACGGCAGCCACGGGTCCACGGACTGGGCCCTCTCCTCGGGGGGAGCAGGACTGGGAGACCAGGGCCAGGCTCCCCAGTGCTCACGCCACGTGCATAGCGCCTCTCCAAGGCCAAGGGCAGGGCAGGGCCCTCCTCGCCCACTCAGGAGGGTCCCTACCACGGAGGGGCTGTGGCCGCCCTGTGAGAGCCGGGGTACCCCGACAGGCACCTCCACGCTGAACTCCTGCGACACACATAACCCACAAGGAAACGATTTCTGCATGCCTGTTGGCTACACTATTTTAAGACGTTGTTTCTAGGAGTCTTACACATCATTCAAAGCGATTTATGCTGCCATGAACAATTAAACTCAGGACCTCCCTGGTGGCTGAGTGGTAACGATTCTGCCTGCCAATGCAGGAGACACGGGATCGATCCCTAGTCTGGGAAGATCCCACGTGCCTCAGAGCAACTAAACCGATGAGTTACAACTACTGAGTCCATGCCCCAGAGCCCGGGAGCCTCAAGTCCTGAGCCCACGTGTGGCAACTACTGAAGTCCGCGAGCCCTAGAAGCCACGCTCCACAAGAGGAGCCCCTGCACTGTGCCTGGGGAGCAGCCCCACCCTCCACAGCCAGAGAAACGCAACCCCAGAGAAGCCCATGCAGCGACGAAGACCCAGCATGGCCACAAATAGATAAATGATTAAAAAAAAATAAAACCAAAATTTTAAAAACTCTAAATTCAAAAGTGGAAAAGTTAAAGAGGATTTGGATTTCCCCACACGTGCAACTGTGATTAGGTAAGCAAGTGTCAATAACTTATTTTGATTTTAATTTCCCCATTAACAAATCCTTTTGGGGGACAGACTGAGAGTCATACTTCTGATACATAAAACAATCAGATGATTCCAAACTGGCTACGCTGGAATAAACTAATTATGAAAGAATCAACCAATTCTGAACCCCCTCCCTTCTCACCTTAAAACTTCATCAGAGGTTAGATTCATGTTCCTTTTTCCCCCCGTGTTCTTCTCCCCAGGGTTATTCTCACTGTGCTCTGAACAAAAGACAGGCTAAGAGGAACTAAAGCAGAAGATTCCAGACTTTTAAAAGAGAAGACTTAGTCAACACACGGTCATGTGCATCCTGTGGGGGTCTCAGACAACAAAGACAGGAATCGGAGAAGGAAAGTCCTTGGATGTGAGATTCCAGTTGCTGTCACATGGGGACATCAGCTGGTACAAGAATATTTACAAATACCCACTGACATTTTAAATGACTAGAGTGGAAAACAGTGATCACTGAACATAAGTCAAATAGGCGTTTCTCTTAAGGTGACATCCATATGGCCAACAGGTACATGAAAAGATACTCAACATCACTAATTATTAGTTAGTTTAGTTGTTCAGTCGTGTCCGACTCTTTGCGACCCCATGGACTGCAGCACACCAGGCCACCTTGTCCATCACCAACTGCTGGAGTTTACCCAAACCCACGGCCATTGAGTCAGTGATGCTATCCAACCATCTCAACCTCTGTCGTCCCCTTCTCCTCCTGCCTTCAATCTTTCCCAGCATCAGGGTCTTTTCAAATGAGTCAACTCTTCCCATCAGGTGGCCAAAGTATTGAAGTTTCAGCTTCAGCATCAGTCCTTCCAATGAACACCCAGGACTGATCTGTTTTAAGATGGACTGGTTGGATCTCCTTGCAGTCCAAGGGACTCTCAAGAGTCTTTTCCAACACCACAGTTCAAAAGCATCAATTCCTCAGTGCTCAGCTTTCTTTATAGTCCAACTCTCACATCCATACATGATTACTGGAAAAACCATAGCCTTGACTAGATGGACCTTTGCTGACAAAGTAATGTCTCTGCTTTTTAATATGCTGTCTAGGTTGGTCATAACTTTTCTTCCAAGGAGTAAGCATCTTTTAATTTCATGACTGCAATCATGATCTGCAGTGACTTTGGAGCCCCCCAAAATAAAGCCAGCCACTGTTTCCACTGTTTCCCCATCTATTTGCCATGAAGTGATGGGACCAGATGCCATGATCTCAGTTTTCTGAATGTTGAGCTTTAAGCCAACTTTTTCACTCTCCTCTTTCACTTTCATCAAGAGGCTCTTTAGTTCTGCTTCACTTTCTGCCATAAGGGTGGTGTCATAGGGATTATCATATTCGGTAAAGTAAATTAGACAAAGACAAATATTGTTACTATCACTCATGTGTGAAATATTAAAAAATCATACAAACGATCTTCCTTAGAAAACAGAGACAGCCTCACAAACAAGGAACTATAGTTACCAAAGGGGAAAGCAAGGGATAGAATGAGGAGGGATAAACTAGCAGTTTGTGATTAACAGACACATACTACTGTATATAAAATGTAAATATTCAATGTTTTGTTCTAATCTATAAGGGAAAAGAATCTAAGGAAATAACTAAATCACTTTGGTGCCTGTTGGAACCAACACAACATTGTAAATCAACTAGGATAAAGAGAGTCTTCCAGTGAGAAAGCAAAAAAACAAGAAAGTCAACATTGTTTCCAGTTTGTAGAACAGCCACAGAATGAAAGGAGGGAAGCTGGGTCCCTCTTTCAGCAACTCAGGGCCCAGTCCCAGGGGATATTCATTCCTACAGGCTCTAGTAGCTACCAGTTTTTGTTCTGGAACAAGACGTACTCTGAGGAGGAAGGCAGCTCTGGTTCATTTCATAAGAGCCTTAACTCAGTTACATCTGAACTGAAAGAAGCAGAGAAGAGGGACGAAAGTCAGCACTGTTACAAATATTCTAGATGAAAGATGAAAACTCCCATCTTGGTCTTTGGTCACTTGAAGCAAATCCATGCATTTCAGAGGAGTAGGGGAGTAGCTCAGAGGCCCCCCCGCCCCTGCCTTGAGGAATAACTCCAGTTTAAACGAAAGGGTCGGAACTCTGAAGCGTGGCTGCAGGGCAGGGGAGGTGGCAAGGGCCCTTGAGGGCTCTGAGGACCGATGCTGGCTACCCCGGCCCTCAAGTCACACTTGGGGAGGTGCCGGCCCGAGACAGGTGTGTGCTCAGTCATGCCCGACTCTCTGCGACACCAGGGACTGCAGCTCGCCAGGCTCCTCTGTCCCTGGGGTTCTCTAGGCAAGGATACTGGAGTGGGGTGCCATGCCCTCCTCCAGGGCATCTTCCCGACCCAGGGATGGAACCTGCATCTCTCGCGTCTCTTGCATTGGCAGGCGGACTCTTTCCTGCCGTGCCACCTGGGAAGCCCACGTGGGCAGCAGAGTCCCCCTCCTTGCCACCAGTCCTATGAAAATGAGCATCAAATCCACCAAAGTGTGACGTTTGCCTACAGCGCTGGCAGCGGGCACTTCTGGGCTCCTTCTGGGGGTCAGGCGGGAGGGGGGGCAGTAACCTGGTTGCCTGAGTGAATGTGCCCTAAGGCAATCCCAGTGACCCCCCCTTCTGGCGTTCATGCCTTCCTACAATCCCTCCGAGTGGGCAGGACCTGTGGCTTGCTTCTAATAAACAGAGCTAGGCAAAGGGACAGAAGTTCCCTCCCGTGATGACGTGACATTGTACAACTCCATCTTAGCAGCGGTGAGCCACACACCGCCTGTGCTGGCTGCCAGGCAGTGAGAGTGCCGTGTGGGCAACAAACAGCCAGCACGAAGCAGGCATCTCGGCCCTAGGAGATGAAATTCTGCCCACCACCAGAGGGAGCCTGGCCACACAGCCTTCCCCAGCCAAGCCCCTGATGAGACAGCAGCCCTAGCCCACACCTCTGCAGCAGCCCCACGAGGCCCACAGCCAAGAACCCGGAACAGCTGGAGAAACTGAGGTCATCAACGCATGCTCTTTGAGCCACTAGGCTGGTGGTGACTTATCACAGAGCAAAGAAAACTCACTCAGTGGCCGAGCGAGAAGGCACAGCAGCTTCGTGCTCAGACCAGGCCTCCTCCTGGGGGGCCAAGTCTAGGCACCAAGATCCAGCCAGACACCTGAGAACAGCCTCTGCCAGGTGATGAAGGCCTCAAGTCTCAGAGGACAAGGACCACCCTGGCATCAAGAAGCAGACACGCCCTAGAAGTGGGTCCAGGAACCACGGGCTGGCCCCTAAGGGACCCCAGCATGGCAGAGGGGGTGTCCTGCATTCAGCTGAGTTGCTAAGAATCCAGGAGCCATGGGCTGGCCCCCAAGGGACCCCAGCATGGCGGAGGGGGTGTCCTGCATTCAGCTGAGTTGCTAAGAATCCAGGAAGCATGGGCTGGCCCCCAAGGGACCCCAGCACGGCAGAGGGGGTGTCCTGCACTCAGCTGAGTTCCTAAGAATCCCAAAGATGCATCACTGGCTCAGCAGCATCTGCCTCCCTCCCGTGTGGGAGGAGAACTCCACCTACATTTCCCCAAAGGCCACCTCCTTGTGTTGTCCTGGAAAAGGCTACTGGAAACCACCAAACTTCCCCTAGACTGACGCCCCGATTCAGGCTTCCACTTCCCAAAGGGACAGAAAGATCTGGGTCTAAACAGTAAGAAAAAAGCGGGACCCAGGCTGCATTTCTGGAGATGCAGGATTAACTACCAGCCAAAGCCTCTCTGCGGCTTCCCTTGTGGCTCGCTGGTAAAGAATCTGCCTGCAATGCGGGAGACCTGAGTTCCATCCGTGGGTTGGGGAGATCCCATGGAGAAGGGAAAGGCAACCCACTCCAGTATTCTGGAGGATCCCATGGACCCTATAGGCCATGGGGTGGCAAGCAGTTGGACATGACTGAGCGACTTTCACCTCACTTCACTTCAAAGCCTCTCTTATCTGGAAATTACCACCAAATACGCTGAGATTAAATGCGGACACTCACAGAAGTGCTAACAAAGAAATATACCTCCCCACCTCCCTCCACCCCTCCCCTCCACAATTTCCTCTAGGTTTATTAGAGGCTACAGTACTTAAAGCTAATTGGAGGTGGGTCATCTCCCAGAGGTGTGCCTTTGGAGAATTGATTTAAACGTTTTATGGTTAGTTTTTATCACTGTTCAACGAGTAGCCATCTCTTGGCATCCCTGTAAAGATTAAATAAGACAAAAACACGTCCAGCCCTGAGCACAAGGCAAGGCTAGAAGTCTGGGCTCCTCACACATGAGCAGCTGCCGATCTACTCCTATCATCTGCATTCCTGGCCTTTACCACGGTTCCTGATTACTCATGCACACAATGAATACCGACCACGCTACGACTGTGTGGCAGACACTCTTCTTTAGCACAGACCAACAGACAAGGGAGACGGAACCTCTGCCCCCACTGAGCTCACAGTCGGGTGGAAGGGGACAGGCAGTTAATAAGAAATACACATGAGCACCTACAGTACGTCCCGCAGCGGAAAGCACTAGAGAATAAAGAAACCGCAAGGTAAGGAGAATCGGGGGTTGGGTTGGTTATGCAGTTTCTATGAGGGGCTCGGGGCAGTCTCCTTGAGAAGGTGGCACCTGGATAAAGGTCTCTGGGAGGTGAGGCAGTTGACCGTGCTGACAGCCGGGAAACAAGCTTCCAGGCAGAGGACCAGCCAGTGCAAAGGCCCTGGGGTGAGATGGTAAGAAAAGGCCTTGCAGCTCAGCTCAGCAAACAAGGGGCAGAAGAGGAAGAAGAGACAAGATCAGACAGCCAGTGAGGAGCCCGAGAGCACAGACCTCACAGGCCACAGTGACGACAGCGGCGTTTACTCAGAACGACAGGGGAACTCCTTGGAGGATGTTGAACAGAGAAGTGATATGATCTGATTTATTCTAAAAGGATCCTTCTGGGGACTTCCCCACGGGTCTAGTGACTGAGACTCCATGCTCTCCATGCAGGGGGCCTGGGTTCAATCCCTGGTTAAGGAACTAGGGCCCATATGCCACAACTAAGAGTTTGCATGCTGCAAGTAAATATCCCGAGTGCCTTAACTAGGACCCGGCTTAGCCAAATAAATGAATGAATAAAAATAAGTATTACAAAAAAGGATCCTTCTGGCTTCAGGGGACACTAAGAGACGAACCCAGTGGTCCAGGTGGGAGGTGATGGCGGCCCAAAGTGGACTGGTAGCAGTGTGACAATGGTGGGAAGTGCTGGATTCTGGATAAATTTTCAAGGCGGAATCTTCAGGACTTCCTTATGAACAGTTTGTGTGAAAGCAAGCAAGCACGTGAGGATGACTCCAAGGGTTTCTGCCCCAGCGGCAGAGAATGGATGATGCAGCCAGGACTGTGATGAGGAAGGAAGGCTGTGGGAGCAGTGTCCCGGGAAGAATTTGGTTTGCCACGTCCCGAACTTGACACATCCAGCAGACAGCCAAGCCGAGATGTCTAGTAGAGAACTGAACTCATGTTCGAGTCTGGACTTCAAGAGACAGGGCTAGGGAGGTCAATTTGCGAGTTAGCCACTTCCGGATGCTAGTCAAAGCACAAGACTGGATGAGATCTTAATTAAGAGAGGGAGGGGAATCAGGACTGAGCCTGGGGACCCTCCACCCTGAAGAAGTTGGGAAGGAAAGAAGAGAAAGCAGCCAAGGAGACAAAGAAAGAGCAACCACAGAGGAAGAGAGAGAACCGAGAGAACATACTGCCCGGGATCTAGTCAAGGAGGCACATCCAGGGGAGGGGAGGAGCCACCGGGTTCACGGCTTCATTAACATATTTACCACATCCTCTTCAATTGACTTATCCTCTTTAAAGCCCAAGAGAGAAACTAGATTTGATACACCCTATGGAAAGAAGGCTTTGCCAAGAAATCTGTTCACCTTTAATATATGACTATCCTGTTAAATGGGCTGATGGTAAAATTAATCTAAGACATGGGTTCCAAATATCTTGGCTTTTTGAAAAAAAACACCATTCTTGTGCTGTTGGGTCATTTCTCAGAACCAGCCTGGAGCGAACATTAACTAAACAGGGCCTCTGATCCATGTCGTGTCCTGGGGCCCCAACTAAACACACTGCAGAGTTGGGAGGGGGTTATTTCCAGCCACTCCAAAAGGAGTTTCTGAAAGGAAGAGGGAAGAAAAACATATAGAGCATAGAGGGCTTCCCTGGTGGCTCAGATGGGAAAGAATCTGCCCGAAATGCAGGAGACCCGGGTTCCATCCCCAGGTCGGGAAGATCCCCTGCAGAAGAAAATGGCAAACCGCTCGGGTATTCTTGCCTGGAAAATCCCATGGACAGAGGAGCCTGGTGGGCTACATTCCAGGGGGTCAGAGATAGTCGGATACAACTGAGCGCGCGCATGCGCCTGCACACACACAGCACAGATGTAAGGTCCTGAAAGTCAAGAATGAATGAGACAAGATGAGTTCAGATTCTCAGAGCACAGCAGGAAAGCGTCAACAAGGCACATAAATCCAGCACCCCCAACCATTTAAGACACTGGAGAAGCAACTAAGACTTCACAGCTCTGCTGAGTTTTTGCTTTTTTAAATCCTTAAAATCACAACTAAATGCTGTGGTATCCTGGACAGGGGCCCACAACCAGAAAAGGACATTAACAGAAAAACCGATGAAATCCAAATAAAATCCACACTTTAGTTACCAGCAGCATACCGATGTCAATTTCCTAGTTTTGACAAATGTACCTCAGTGATGTAAGATATTAATGATGGCAGGAAACTCAGTGAAGGGTATAAGGGAATTCGCTTTAATTTCTTTGAAACTGTTCTCTTAAGCCTGAAATTATTCCAAATAATAATTTACTTTTTTTCAAAAAAGAAAGAAAGCCATCAGCTATGCTGGGGGTGAGGACGCTTGTTTGTTTTGATTCTGCGATGTTTATTCTTAAAGTCAGTGTTTCTTGTCCTAAATTGCACCGACGCCCCTGCCTGACCATCCTTTCTATATAAGAAGCTCCTTGAGGGACTTCCCTGAGGTTAAGAGGCTAAGACTCTACTCTCAACATGAGGGCCCAGGTTTGATCCCTGGTCAAGGAACAAGACCCCATAGGCCACAACGAAAAGAATCTGATCCCGCAAGTGAGGCCCAGCACAGCCAAATAAATACATAAATTTTTTTTAAGATGCTCCTCAAATCACAAGAAGACAATGAGTGAAACAACTGGGTCTGAGGGAAAAGGAAGAATAATCTTCCTTGATGTGCTCTGACTTTAGACACGGGAGCAAGTCAGCAGGCAAACACCAGGCTCAGTGACTCAGACGGCGTGTCCCCTCGGGCAGGCGTCCCCCCCGGCCGCACCCAACCTCGGGCTCACCTCGGGAGCTCGCACAGACTGTGGTTTATCTGGTGTGAGGTGCAGCCTGGGCCACGGGGCTCTGCAAACACCCCAGTGATGCTGGCGGGCAGCCAGCACGGGAACTGATGGCCTGTGTTCCAGCTGCCCCTTTCCTGGAGGCTTTCCTTGGCGACAATGGAACGAATCCGTAGGAAAGAGGAAACGCAGAAAGAGGGACCTGGAGAGACCAGCCGTGTCCACTCCAGTCTGCTCAGAAGACCAAGCTCCCAGAAAAAGGACCCGACCTTGAGGAAATATATGAATGCATAATGCTATCTGTGCCTCTTTCCATTAGAAAAACTCAAAAATACTTCCCACTCATTGCTGTCCGCACTCTTCTTATTTTTTACTGTGGCAGAACACACATAAAACACTGACCATTTCTGCCATTTCTCAGGAACATTCAGTGCCATTAAGTTCGTTCACAATGCTGGGCAGCTGTCACCACGATCATTTCCAGAACTTTCTCATCACCCCAAACTGCATAAACGGGACTTGGGCCAACACTGAACATGGCCATGTAAGAAAATTCTTATAAATGCTAGTCAAACAAACCCGTGAAACCAGATTTGGACACTGAGTGTGTGTGTGTGCAGGCCTTTCCTAAAGGTAAGGCAGGGCGGCAAAGAGTCATCTACACGCTCATGGAGCCCCTGAGAGATGAACCCAGTAGGGTTGTTTGAAACCATGTAAACGATAACTCACTCCGCGAGACGCTGCCCTCACACACAGACGCAGGCTCACTCACAGCACCACCGTCACAACTGCCGTGGCCGTTCCCCGGGGAGGGTCAGAAGGTCACACCACGGGGAGCGACCTCAGAGGGCCCACGGACGATGAGTGCAAGACGGTATATTTTTGACCAGAGTGCATAATCTAATCACTTTGTTCTCACATAAAGGATAGAGAATCGGTCTTCATTTCCACCAAGAAACATGCTCCCTCCTGCCTTTCTGCACACACAGGGTCCAGCCTGGCTCCCTTCCACATCACCATTTCTGGGAGCAACATGGCTGCAGATGAACTTGACCGGCCAGGGAAAGCCCCAGTGCCCGTGTGAGGTCAGCAGCCAGGCCCAGCCACCACGGTCCCACTGAGGAGCCGGCCAGGACGGCGGAAAAGCTCCGTGTTACGGGCAGCTCAAGCCAAGCCATCACTCAAAACTCCAGGCCAGCGCTGCCAGATCTTCTAATTCTTCTAAAGAGGCTACTATGTTGTGTTTTTATGTTGGCCACAAATGTCCAATTTTGGCTCTAAGCAATGTTTATAAATAGCACGTAAGCCAACGTCCTTGAGATTGACTCTGACCTCTTGGCCACCAGGCCCTGACCCCTGGGATCCATACACAGGGCCCCGCTGTGAGTCACGGAGGCTGGAGGCCAGGCGAAAGATAAGAGGGAACAGACTGTCTCATGGGCTCAGCATCGGGACCGCTGACCCAGAAACCCGAGCCCGGCGTTTTAGCCCTAGGGATGACCCGGCCAACTCTTCCCTGCCCCACTCCCCGCGACCGGGATCAGGACTTGACTCCGACCTGCCTGATCTCACGGCGGCTGGGACAGAACCCTTTTCTGTCCATGATTGCAACACTTCTGAGTGCTTTAAACATTCAACATGATCACGGGCAAAAGGGTTAATCCTCAAGTTATTCCCATGAAATGCCAAGCAGTAAGTTGAATACCTATTTTGGTCTCACAGACAGATCTGAAATCAGGCCACTAAAAAGCAGATGCCCGTCAAAAAACTATTGTAAACTATCCGTTTCAACAATAAACATGTTAATAAAATCTATCATACACACGTCTTTTAAATAATAAACATGTAATAGATCTCACTCCAACTCATTAATCCCTTAGACAGCTTCCAAGACCATGAGCTGAAGCGTCATCTTCTTTTTCCCAGGACAGAAAGCACAGTCTGAACTTGAGTTATGAAAAGAAATGAGGGAGAATGTACAGTTCATCAATAGGGCTATTTTTGCCTCTTTTAGGAACAGTCATAAAGAAATGGTGACAAACACAAACTTAGATCACTAGGCACTTCTCCAATGAGGAAAAAAAAAAGCATTAAATGTCAGTTGACAGAAACAAATTCTCTATCTCTGGGAACAGGAAGGAATTTTAAACTATTTCCCTCAAGGCAATGCCAGGTTCAAGTAAAATGATCAGAATGGTGTTCTCGTGTGTGTGTGTTTTTTTAAGGAGTAATAGGGAGGAAAATGAACTACAGATCTGAAAAAGATCTATGAGTGAAAGAAAAAGAAAGCTTCTTCTAGCTTCATGAGCTTATGTAAAATTAATGACAATAAAGACATCTGCTCATTTATCATCTCTTTCTTCATCGTCTGCTTGACCACTGACCACATGTAGGGCTGGAGTTAGGTCCCACTCTCAGGAAACTTACAGTCCAGCATTTTGCTTAGTGAAATGTCAGACAGGGAAAGACAAATACTGCATGTTATCAATATGTGGAATCTACAAAACAAAACAAATTAGTCAATATGACAAAGTAGAAACAGACTCAGAGGGAGAAGAAACTAGTGGTTAACCGTGGGGAGAGGGGAATGGGGAGGGGAGACTTGGGGGAGGGGTTTCAGAGACAAATTATTGTGCATAAAATAAGCTATAAGAATAAACTGTACAACATGGGGAACATAGCCAACATTTTACAATAACTATAAACGGTGTGTAATCCTTAAAAATTGTGAGTCACTATGTTGTACACTGGAACTTATATAATTCTGTGAATCAACCACACTTCAATCATTTAAAAAGGAAACTTAGCGTCTACAGGCATCTATCTACCCAATACTGCTATTTATTCTAACCACAGAGAAAAGTACAGTCACTCAGTCATGTCCGAGTCTTTGTGACCCCATGGACTGTAGCCTGCCAGGCTTCTCTGTCCATGGGATTTTCCAGGCAAGAATACCGGAGTGGGTTGCCATTTCCTTCTCCAACCATAGAGAAGAGCTATGAAAGTTCAGTTGCTTCTAGAGTCAGGGATCAGGGAAAGTTTTAAAAAGCCAGGAGCATGTCAGCTGAGTCTCTGAAGCTGTGTGAACATTAGTCATGAGACCATGGGTAAAAAGACATTCCAGGCACTGAGAACGGAAGTCAGTAAGGATCTAGATGGAAAAAAAGCATGAGTTACATGATGGAAATAATAAATAGGTCAATCTGGTAAAAGATACAGGAAGGCAAGGTTTGTTTATTATAATTCAGCTGGATCAGTAAACAGAAGCCTGACAAATGAACGGGTGAATCTGCTGTTGGAACGGATGAGATGAGGGCTCTGTAGTGCTGGCTGGAGCAGAAAGGGAGAAAGGCGGATGGAAAGAACCGGAGAGGGTTGCAACAGGACAGGCCTGGCCTTCAATTTGAGGAAAAGAGGAGTCATGAATCATCTTAGACAAAAGAAGATAGGAAAGTACAGATTCTAAGAAGATTAAGCAAGCATCATTGGGTATGATGGAGGAGGAGGTGAAAGAATATTTTAGGAGAGCAGAAATGAGAGCTAAGATCTTTTTGCAGAAGGAGTGACTGGATGGGAGAGAGATGAAAGGTATTTCTTATCTCTGCAGTTGGTGGTGGCTGAGGTCAGAGGAGGGGGACAGACTGCCGATCCCCAAAGATGCTCTAGTTCAACAGGGAAAAGAGTACTGACAATTCCCATGAACTCCTCTTTGCAAAATGAACCAAATCTACAAAAGAAAAAAAAAAAAAAAGGCTGCTGGAGCCCACAGTTTTTTCTAACAGGGACGCTTGAGAAAGGCTTGCAGGGGCTTCCCGCCACCCAGTGCTTGAGACCCTGTGCTTCCACCGCAGCGGGAGCGACGGTCCTGCCTGCCGCAGGCGGAGAAGGGGGGCCAGGAAACACCTAAGTAAATAAATAAATTTAAACCTACCTTATTGAAAAACAAGAAATACTCGAGGAAGAAAAAGGCCAAGTGAACAAACCCAAGTGAATTTTTCAATAAAGCACCTCATTATGGAGTTTATCAGGGGAGTGCTGAAGTAGAAGGGAAAGAAAGAACTCCTCAGGGGGTCACTGCCCTGCCTTCTCCCTTCTTTTTTCACCAACAGACATGCACCCCAGCTGCGGATACGGGTTTGGTATCCCCAGGAACATCTCAGAAAGGATGGGGGGAGGGGTGCAAGTGGTACCCTAACCACACGATCTCCCAGGGAGCTGTGTGCTGCCAGTGGGTGCAAGGCATCATGGGTGCCTAACCAGCCACGCCTGCTATTTATTCTACAGAAACCTTGCCACATCCTGCCTTGCTCTGCGTGTTCTCTGGTTGATAAGCCATCAGCGAGCGCAAGACATAAAGAGTTCACCTTTAACCTTAAAGGCAAGGAAAAAAGCTAACAAACAAGCTCTACCCCAGGGGTCCCTGTATAACGTTGCTGCGAAAGAAATTCAATTTCCACCGCACTGGACGACAGCTAAGAGAACCCCCACCGCACGAAATGGGACTTGGGGCAGAGTCCTACTTTCTCACGAACTCTGCAAGGCTCCTCCCTGGCTTTGAAAGATATGGAAATGATGAAGAGTAGTGCTGATGCATCAATATTATTTTTATAATGCATATTTATTACTTAACATAACACTGAATAAAGGCAGGCAGGTGTGCTCGGTACTGATTGGCTCAGAAAAGTCACAATATCTGCAAACAGAAATAACAGCCACAGCTCCACACATGAATGCCCTTCCTAAGACTCTCACAGGCCACATCCGGTGAAGCAACAGGAAGTCTCTTTTTCATTTACAGATAATGCACACATCCCAGATCAAGTTTGCTTATGGTTTCCTTATTTTCTGGGTCTTCCTGCTGGCACCCTTTAACCTGCTGAGTTACACAGGGCACGTGCTCCATCTCTGAGCTACCAGTAGCAACCCACACGCTGCTGCTGAGCATCTAAAATGTGGCCAGTGCCACTGAGGAAATGAGCGTTTAGTTTTATTTAACTTTAGTTGATATACGTGGAGGTGCGTGCGTGCGTGTGTGGGTGCTAGTGGCTCCCTAAGAGGAAAGTACAGTTTATCGCCTTTCTCAGACTTCGATGTGTATAGAGACCCCTGGGATCCTGTTAAAATGCAGATTCGGAGTCAGCCTCTCTGGGTCAGGCTGGATCCGCATTTCTAAGGAACTCCCAGGAGATACTGTGCATGGAGCACCACGCAGACTCAAAACTGCTTCTGGAACCACTGGTGTGACCCAGAAACTTCACCAATCGGCGGTCTCCAAAGCTTTTTAATCACACAATCCATCAGTAACAGTCTCCTGAGTACTACAGTACCAGCGTCTTACGTATGTTAGAAAACAATACACACAGCACTCAACATTTAGAAGATGAGACACAGATGAAATGAGCAGTATTTAAAAAGGATAATCAGGATACATGTGAAGTCACTCAATCGTGTCTTATTCTTTGTTACCCCCCGGCTCCTCTGTCCATGGGATTCTCCAGTCCAGAACACTGGAGTGAGTTGCCATTTCCTTCTCCCAGGGATCTTCCCACCCAGGGATCGAACCCAGGTCTCCCGCATTGCAAGCAGACTCTTTACTGTTTGAGCCCACCAGGGAATCCTATAATCACAATAGGTTACTGTTTATTAATAATTAATATTCCAAGGCATAATATACACTGGAAATGAGATTCACTGCTAACAATAGTGGAAGTAAATCCACATTGCAAAATGTCATCTTGAAGTTAAAATTTCTTTGGTCACCTTCTGTCAGATTGAAGTAGGTAGGCATTGGCTTTTTTTATGTCACTAAGAAAGCTCTTATACACAGTGAAGAGAAGGGTCAATGTGGCGGTTTCGTGTGTCTGTGTGTGTGAAAGAGAATTTCACATTTACATTACTGGTATTCTGTATTCTCCTCAATCTGCAATCACTTAACAGGAATTTTTAACCATATGTATATGTCATGAGAGCTAACTTAGTTAAAACTACAAAAAAGAATCCACAAATCCACTTTTCCAGGTTCTCAATTGAAACAGCTCCCTGAACCCAGGCCCCTCCAGGAACCCACAACCTGCTTTGCGAGGACAGGGCCCCTCTGAGGTCTGCACCCAGCCAGGCCACTACCTGCAACCTGAATGCTAAACATCGATGTTACTAATGCATAATGCCTCTCCTCATTTTCAATATATATAAGCATAAGTCTCAGTGATCTTTTAACATGGGTGCCCACCTTTGGTAATGACTGGTCTAAACTGTGTAGAATTTTCAGAACAATCAGAAAGCTCTAAAATAAAAAATTAACTTCTGACAATAATACTGAACGCCATGGTCTTAAAGTGGGCTTCCCTTGCAGCTCAGACAGTAAAGAATCTGCCTATAGTGTGGGAGACCCAGATTCAATCCCTAGGATGGGAAGATCCCCTGGAGAAGGGAATGGCAACCCACTCCAGTATTCTTGCCTGGAGAATTCCATGGACAGAGGAGGCTGGTTCACTATAGTCCATGGGGTTGCAAAGAGCTGGATACAACTGAGCAACTACGCTTACACTTATGGTCTTAAAAACACAAGGGAGAAATTCTTCTCAGATTAGTATGTAAATGAAATTACAATTTCAACAGGGTTTACTAGGAACTGAAGGAAACAACCATAGACTATATATGGAAAAATCAATATGCAAAAGTTGCCAAGATCCTGCAGGAGAAGAAGAGTGCCTGACTAGATATTAATACACACTACAAATTTATTGTAATCAAAAGAGCATGGTGTTAGCACAAAAATCAATCAACAGATCAAAGGAACAATAGAGAATCAGGAGTAAATTAGGGTATATGCAGAAATCCAACCTATGATAAAGGCGGCATTTCATTCCATGGCTAAGTTAGGTTAGCACAATCAATGCTATTGACAAAAGGACAAGGAAATACAGTTAAGACTCTCCACCTCATGCCCTTACACTAATCCAGGGGTTCTCACTGGAGGTAGTTTTGTGGGTCAGGGACATTTGGTAATGTCTGGAAACATTTCTGATCATCATAACTGCAAGGGCAGGAAGGGAGGTGTTTGCTACCGACGCCCAGTGGGCAGAGGCGGGCATGATGCCAAATACCCTACATCTCACAGGATGGCTTCTGGCCCAGAAGGTCAACGGCTGAAAAGCTATGAAGGTTGAAAAATCCTACCCTAACCCTAATGGTTATAAAGTTAAAGTGTTAGATGCAGAAAGATCCTGGGGGGAATCTCGGCTCCTCCGTGCCATCAGAAGGGTGACTGTGACAGTTACCATTCTGAGCACTGTTTTCTACATCTTGGATTCCCAGAGGAAAGACAAGGCATATCACAAAGCAAAGAGAAAGGACTCTGGCTCCGGCAATAAATACATGATCAGCGTCATGGCCAATAAATGGCAAATCACGTTAAGAAGTGCCTTTGAATCTAAGGTATGACACAAGGGAACTTCTCTACGAAACAGAACAGGCTCACAGACACAGGGAACAGACCTGTGGTTGCCGGGGGGACGGGGCAGCAGAAGGATAAGTCGGGAGCCTGGGATTATCAGAGGCAAACATATTATATACAGGATGGATAAACAACAAGATCCTGCTTACAGCACAGGGAACTATACTCAATATCCTGGGATAAAACCACCATGGCAAAGAATATGAAAAAGAATGTATATATATAAAATACATATATGTATAACTGAATCACTTTACTGTGTAGCAAAATTTAATACAACATGTGAATCAATGACACTTGAATAAAATAATTTTAAAAAAAAGTGCCTGCAAACATATATGGGAGAAGGCAATGGCACCCCACTCCAGTACTCTTGCCTGGAAAGTCCCATGGATGGAGGAGCCTGGTGGGCTGCAGTCCATGGGGTCGAGAAGAGTCTGACACAACTGAGCGACTTCACTTTCACTTTTCGCTTTCATGCACTGGAGAAGGAAAGGGCAACCCACTCCAGTGTTCCTGCCGGGAGAATCCCAGGGATGGGGGAGCCTGGTGGGCTGCCGCCTATGGGGTCGCACAGAGTTGGACTTGACTGAAGCGACTTAGCAGCAGCAGCAAACGTATATAAACGTTCTTCACAATAAAAGCAGGCTTTCTGTTCCTGTTTGTTAAGATCGAGGTTGCCTGGCAGAGCAATTCTGGGGACTTAACCTGTAGAAGCTGAGGATGAAAATCATGAAAACTTCGACAAATTGGGTCTGTTATAAATCCCCCCAGAGCACAGACTGCTTTCACTTCATTCTCTCTTACCTTACAAGGGTCACTGCCTTAGAAACACAGACACGTAGATTCATGCTGCTTTTGCTTTTAGGGCACAGAGGGAAACAAGGTACTGATGGCCTTAGACCCATCCCCGGTACTGCGCCGTTCAATGCAGAAACTGACAAGGCCCGGGCAGTCTGCTGAACGGAGGCGTCTGAGGGTCTCCCGATGGTTCGCAGCAGCGGCCCGTGTCCTGAAACCAGCATGGGGGTGACCAGGCTCGTGGTTCCACCGCCTGGACAGGTACTGTACAGCCCAGAGGAATCTGGGGATTCTCAGAGGACCCTCCTATAAGCTCTGGGTCCTTAAACCAAATAGGATGTGTTTCTGAGCCATGAGCCCCAAGACGGGCCGTGAGCCCCACCTCCACCAACCCTCCCGCTCACCCAGCCTACACTCTGGTCCTCAGAGGTCATCGGTGACTTCTCCAGCCTCATCTTCTTAGGACATAAAATAGAAGTGAGGGATAACGCAAGACTTCCTCTATTTTTTAGCTATAAAATAGAGTCTAAAACCTCTGCTGAATGCATGAGTGTTTTCCACAAACAAGGACAACAAAAGCAACCCTCATGAGGACGTGGTGAGACTAGACTGTAACACTTAACACACACAGGAATGAAGGGAAAGCACTTCCAGGCCCTCGGAAACAGGTGTGATATGAATACCAGTTACTAATTTGGTTTTTAAAGTCTCTGTAGTCATTTCAAGTTTCATCTCATGGTGGCTGAATAGGAAGCAAATGAAATGATGTACTCCACTAAATCACATTACAGCATTTACCTCTTTATAAAATGGTTCCATTTTTCCACCATTTAAAACATTACAGAAAACAGCTTGGATAGATCATAGAGATAATCATTACATCACAATCTCAAGAACGTTGCCATCACTAATAATGCACTTATGTGGATCTGGGAGTTATTTCTCACCTGCTGCTGCATTCATGGCTAAAAATGCAAAACTAAACCAGTACTAGCCTTTTCCAGGCCCCAACACATGTAAGGCCCACGGTATCCTTCTTAGCTGGAGCAATACACACCATCTAAGTTACTACTAACTGACAAGCAAGACTAACGACAAAAAAAAAGACTGCCAGGAAGACACTCTGAGTTCCTAAATTTAATATGGAATAAGCATACAAAGACAAAAACCCAACATCTGAATAAAACTGTTTGCACCAAATCACCCACACTGAGTTCACAAGGCACCCAGCCACAGAACACAGCTTCCTAGAGTCCACTGTAATTTAAAGGTTGTGTGCGCATGTGGGAGGGGAGAACTTCTCTTTATTCTAAAACAAACACAGGCATGTCACAGTACTGCCGAATTGGCACAGGGTATACGATCAACAGGAATTTTCAAAAAAACGGAGTTGCTTGTGCTATTTGTGTTTTGGGTACCTTGCTTGCTATTCTCCACCATTCCAAACGACTTTCGAGAAAAACCGGAAACCGCTAGTATGCTAATTGTCTCTCAGAGGAGGCAAAAAAATAAATATCGTAGAACACGTGGGGAAAGACACAGGCAATCCAGGACAGCGATCAGACAGTTTTATCCCAACCTGGGATAAAATCTGACATGTGGAGAGACAGAAGAAGAATAAGCAGGCAAGCCAGTTAGGGGTGTGGATTGGGGGGGGGAACCTCTCTTTCCCCAAGAGAG
The DNA here is from genome assembly GCF_033118175.1 of Dama dama. Classification (NCBI taxonomy): domain Eukaryota; kingdom Metazoa; phylum Chordata; class Mammalia; order Artiodactyla; family Cervidae; genus Dama; species Dama dama. Next base: position 65,169,251 of record NC_083699.1, on the reverse strand, counting down.
TGTGGCTATATGCCGACATATTAGATTGGAAAGTGCAAACACAGTAATTAACAGTGAATCCTGAAACTTCCACACGCCGGAGAAGGGTGTCAGCCTGGAGTGAGAGGAGGAAACAGGAGGAATACATTAAGGAGGTCTGCGGAGCGGCCGGACAGCTCTGTGGGGAGCAAGGCAGCAGCCCCCGAGAACTAATCAAGTTCCCGACACCTCAGGAAGCTAGAGAAAGCTGATGAGGATGCTCCCACGCCAGCAATGGGGGGCCGGGGGGGAGCACTGTGAGCAAAGAGCGGGGTCCTTCCCAAATCAGAATCCCAAATGATGACCTCCGCACCAAACAAAGACCTCCTCCCCCCACCAGAGTTAGGAAAAGAACTCCGAGTCCCCTTTCCTGCATTTCTGCTCTCTGGGAATAAACCAGCTGCTGTGGTTCCCCCCCCCACAACAGCAGTACGTGTCAATCACCCCCAGCCCAGCGCTACGCACCCTCCCCACGTGTGATTCTGACAGTCAGACGCTCCAGGCTGAAGCCCAGCTCGCGTGTGAGCGTTTTCTAGGGCGCCTCCCAGAAGGCACCCCTCCCTCCTGTGTATTCCATTTCATTATGAAACCTCTTTCTAGAAGCCCTGTAATTCTCCCAAGAGTCAGAGTAATTGGTAGAAATTAGACACGAAGAGACACAGGGCCACTTAAAGAGTACACTGTCGGCTGTAATTTTTAAAAGAATTTTCTGTTCTGTCCCAACAGGATTCTGTACTTTCCCAATTCTGCCCTTTTCAAAAGCCAATGAAAATGTTCACGTTTTCTCGTGGGCTACGAACAAAGGCCACCACTGGGCTGCACCCTGCGGGCTGACAAGGCCAGCGCTTGCCTGCCTTTAAGACCTTACGGCCAAAGACAGACCACAGAGGGGGCCACAGAGACAGAAATGGCTTCATGGGTGCGGGGGGGGGGGGGGGGCCTCATCCGTCTGCAGCAAAGTCCTGGAGGAAACCCCACCACGTGCGGCTGAAGGCAGGAGCACGAGGGGTGAGGCTCTGCACCCGGGGCCGGGGAGGGGGTTGCCAGTCATGGGGGCATCACGGCAGACGGCCTGAACTTGGTTACCAGGGGACCGGCAGTGGGGCAGGCGCCTCGCTGCTCCTCTGAGGGAGACCATCACGGGCCCGGGCAGAGGCTAGGGTGTGGGAAGGTCAGTCCCGTGAGGCAGGCACGGGTCAGGAAGGGGAGAACCGCATCCTGAGGGCCTGCTCCTATAGCGACGGAAGGCATCTGTACTCCACTTAAGGTCTGCGCAGACTGCCCTTCCTTTGAAGGCCACACTTCGGTTGTTTTTTAAAAACAAACCAAAAAAGTGTGAAAAATAACACATACATACCTTTGTGGCAAACCACTGCTATTTGGGCAATAAAAGGATCTTGTGTGTGTGTGTCTGTGTGTCTGTGTGTGGTTCCATTATTTGGGGTCCACGCTGTGTGGCTATGTTAACAAGATGCGCTTCTGGTACCGGTTAAATATGTAAACCAAAGACAAATTCATCTTTCAGTGAACTTATGGTTGTTCAGTGAAAGATAGAAGCATGGTTTTAGTCCACTTGATTCAGAAAAATTCTACTGGGGCCAAACCTACTCAGCACCTGGCACTCTAGTAAGTAAACAAAGAGAATCCAACGACGAAAGAAGACAGCCAGGAGGAGGGGAGGCGGGCAGACGTATGAAAAAGAGTAATAAAGGACTTGGAAGGGTGATGACTGCTGAGTGTGAAAGAACACGCAACTCCAAGGGTGAGTGATAAGCACCCCCGCCAGCCCGACACACAGAAATCTTCAAGGCAGCGACAAGGCAGCCAGCGGGGTGGGTCAGGGACACACGATGTTATTTAGAAAGAGTCAGGCAACAGTTTAAAAGGAGAAGTTTTCACATAAGAATCCAGACTTCTGGCTTTCCTGCAGAAAGCTGCAAGATCTGGAACTCTGGGCAACAACGGAGCAGAGTTAGGCTCGGGCTCACCCAGGGGTCCCCAGGCAAGGAGCCGGGCCCCTGTAGGCACCGGCAATTTTAAGCCCTGTCTTGGAACAAAGGCAGAGTCGTCAAGATTTTAGAGTCCTGACCCAAGAAGGGGAAGCAAGGAGGAAAGCTGAATGCTCTTGAGGCTTGCTTTCCTAGAAACGAAATAGCAAAAAGCCCAAAGGACTGTCTCTGTCTGCAACTCCTGACACTCGGCGGCCAGAGCTGGCTCCATCCCGCTTGTCTGCTGCTCACAAGTACTTGGGAGAACGGCCTGCTGGTGGGGTTGGACAGGAGAGCCTCCCCAGGCTCCACGCACACGGGCGGTGTGGAAGACAGCAGCTCCGCACAGCTCTCGGCGAGCCACTCAGGAGTCACTCAGTCATGTTCGCCTCTTTTGGGACCCCATTGACTGTACAGTACATGGAATTCTCCAGGCCAGAATACTGCAGTGGGTAGCCTTTCCCTTCCCCAGGGGGTCTTCCCAACCCAGGGATCGAACCCAAGTCTGCCACATTGCAGGCGGATTCTTTACCAGCTGAGCCACAAGGCAAGTCCTGGCGAGTCACCAAGTCCCTCCTAAGTACCGCTGGAAGCCTCTGGTCAGACGGTCAGCAGCAGGGGCTCCGTGAGCATCCCAGGAGTGGGCAGGTCCTCACCCCAGCCTCCCTGAGCTCCCCCACAGACTGCCCCCAGCTCGGACTTCTCTCCTGGCTCCTGGCTCCCCGGGGGACACCTCCCAGCGGGTGTGTGTCCAGCAACAGCCACAAATAGGATGCAACCAACTGATGTGTTCATCTCCTCCCGGGAAGGATGCACTCCATTTCCCAATCAGGTCCCCTCCACCCCCTTCCCGGTTCTGGGTGTTCTCCAGCTTCTGCAGGCTTCACTACTAGCTCTGCTTTGGCTGGCTGCGCCCCAGGCCTGCAGGGTATCCCGGGATACCCGAGGGGCTCCCGGACAATAGCTCCCAGATGCAGGAGCAGGAGAACCAGCGCCCCCGCCTCCTGTGGACTCACCACTCCCCAGAGGCCCAGCCATGCTCACCAGCTCCCTTCCCTTCCCTGCCTGGGTCCCCATCCCAGAGAGACTCCTCCTGGAAGCACTGCCTTAATCGCCACTTGCACGCGGAGCCCCCTCTGGGGTCTGCAGCTGGGAAACCCCACCAGACACGGCCCCTCGCCTGTCCACCGTGCCCTCCCAGCTCCTCCTCCAGCCACCTGCAGCCAAGGGCGCACTCAGATGAAGCAGGCACTCAGGGCCAAGGGCTTACTCAGAGGAAGCGGGCGCTCAGGGCCAGTGCTCTGGGACCACCCTGAGGGATGGGGGGGGAGGGAAGTGGGAGGGGGTTCGGGAAGGGGACACATGTGCACCCGTGGCTGATCCACGTCGATGGATGGCCAAAACCACCAAAATATTGTAAAGTAATCAGCCTCCGATTAAAATACATTAATTAATTACAAAGAAAGAAAGCTCACTCAGACTTCGATTCTTCCTCTCCCTCCAGGCTGTCCCTTTCTCCCTAAATGTTAAATCCAGTATTTCCTCCTACGGGACATGAACCCTCACCTTCTTAGCACGACCGACTTTAACCACCCATCACCTCCCACCATCACCGGCGCTCTGCTCTCTCAGCCCCCATTTTCTTCCCCTTCCAGGCTTCCCCTCCTTCAGACTTTTGAAAGCGCGGCACTTCTAGTGGCTGTGCCTCTAAAACAAAACAAAGACACTGCAGTGGATCCCCACTGACCGCAGCATGAAGTTCGAATTCCTTAGCCCGGCCTCCAGAGGCCCCCTGCCCAGGCCCCGCGTTTCCCTGCAGACCTCGTGTTCCAGTCACCCCACGTCATCAATCCCCGGGGTCCGCTTCTCCAGGCTCCCCCAGACCCCCGAAGGCCCTTCCCAGCACTGGGGCCCCTGCTCCAATCTGCCCATCCGTCCAGACCCAGAGCATGCAGGAGCCACGGGGCCTCCTTTGCTAAAACCCTTGTGTTAACAAATTCCAGGGCAGAGGTAAGAAATCAAGACCCACAGATGGAGCTGGGCACCCACACAACTGGCATGGAGACTTTCATCCTCCTAGCAGAGAAGATTCTTGAGAGCTGGGAGCTCTGCTAGAGTTTTCCCTGCACATTCACCTTAGGAAAATCTAACCGAAAGGGCAGAAACATTTACCACTTAAAACAGTGCCGGTTATTCCAGCCAACAGGCAGGTGTGCTTCAGAGAGGACCTGAGCGGGGGTGGGGGCGGGGAGAGGCGGCTCCCCCATCTCAGTTCCCACAAACGCCCCTCTGGGCATGAGCATCTCACCACCCCGGGTGTGACCCAATGCTCACCATAAACCCAAACCAACTGATTTTCTCCCCACGGGGCTCACTGCTGGAAACACCAAAACGATCTAGTCCTGAAGGGAAACTTGCCTCGTTGGGCAGAGATATGCTACAGGATTACATTTCATTGGCAATTAAAGAGATTTTCAAGGGCAGCTTTGATTATATGCGTTTTTCACCCTCCGCCGGGGCTTCAGAATCCCACCCCCGCATTAGCTGCGGCTCCTCTGCATGCCCCGCTCCGTGGCCCGAAGCCAGAAGGCAGCTGATGAAAGTCGAGAGGGCACACGTGTCCCGCTTCCCCGCACCATATAAGGCGTTATTCCAGGGGACCCGGACCCAAATGGCTTCAACCCATTAGCGATGAAGAAAACACATGGATGACACCCTGAACTAGCTCCGCGTGTGAAAAACGACAGTTCAACGGCTGAAAGACGGCGCAGCACAAGGCAATTCTGTACTTAACATCCACAGCCATGAAACAACCTAGAATTAAACCCACACGCACGAAACCTCAGGGTGACATTTTAATAACTGACTGCCCTCAGCCATCAAGTTTTGAGATCTTTGGCAACTTGTTCGTAGGAAAACTGCCCGGGAAAAAATGAAGGACAACTTAAAATGTACTTCAAAATCAAACTGAATGCAACTATATTGTCTGTTACAAACCACCCACTGTTCCCAAGAAAGAGCTGGGAGAAGGAAGTGCAGACACTCACTTATCAGGGATCTCATAGTCAGCTACTCCTCCTCAAGTCACTTTCCAAAGTCACTGACTGACTCAGTTCAACACACTCAGGATCAGAACAACTGAGTCAGATGTGTGGTTTGACCCGTCATCTTCAAATGAAATGGCAGTTATCAAAATCTTCAGAAGAAACGATCATACAATTTTTCATGGATTGAAGTTATACTTGTCAAAGTGGCAGAGGGCTTGGAGGAACATTACCGCACTACGCTTTGGGAACAACTAATAATATAGTTCATGGGGTTCTAAAAGACACTTGCTCCTAGGAAGAAAAGCTATGACCAACCTAGACAGCATATTAAAAAGCAGAGACATTACTTTGCCAACAAAGGTCCATCTAGTCAAAGCTATGGCTTTTCCAGTAGTCATGTATGGATGTGAGAGTTGGATTATAAAGAAAGCTAAGTGCCGAAGAATTCATGCTTTTGAACTGTGGTGTTGGAGAAGACTCTTGAGAGACCCTTGGACTGCAAGGAGATCCAACCAGTCCATCCTAAAGGAGATCAGTCCTGGGTGTTCATTGGAAGGACTGATGTTGAAGCTGAAACTCCAATACTTTGGCCACATGGTGTGAATAGCCGACTCACTGGAACAGACTCTGAAGTGGGGAAAGATTGAAGGCAAGAGGAGAAGGGGATGACAGAGGATGAGATGGTTGGATGGCATCACTGACTCAACAGACATGAGTTTGGGTAAATTCCTGGAGTTGGTGATGGACAGGGAGGCCTGGTGTGCTGCAGTCCATGGGGTCGCGAAGAGTTGGACATGACTAAGCGACTGAACTGAATAATACAGTTAGGCTGTCAATGATGCTCTCAATTTGCTCAAACCTCACTCGAAAATATTTCATTATAAGACTTAAATAAACTCTTCCCTCTTCATTCATATTACTATCCAAAAGAAATATTTCCTCCTGAAACATTTCTGTAGTTTTCTTTCTAGCAGGAGGTGACTTCCCCCTTTTCCAAACCCCCATGCATGAGGGGCATCTTATTTTCTCAGTTAAACTGCAGGCACCTGGAAGGCTTCCCTGGTGGCTCAGACGATAAAAAATCCACCTGCAATGAGGGAGACCTGGGTTCGATCCCTGGGTTGGGAAGATCCCCTGGAGAAGGGAAAAGGATACCCACTCCAGTATTCTTGCCTGGAGAATCCCATGGACAGAGGAGCCTGGTGGGCTACAGTCCATGGGGTCACAAAGAGTCAGACACGACTGAGCGAGTAGGCACACACACACCTGGCTAGCAGGTCTCACATGCAGCTGAATTCTGCATCTGCATCCTCCCCTTTCTCACCAAGCAAAGTCCCTTCTATGATACCATGCAGAGAGCAGAAGCTAAATGCTTGCAAATGAATCCATGAGGGAGTGAATGGGTGAATGCAAGCAAGCTTGAATGGTTCTGGTTTTTTTTCCCCCTATCTTACTGCAGATTCCAAAGGCCAGTTATTTGCTACAAACTTTATGTTCACCTTTCAACACATTAGGGCTTCCCTTGTGGCTCAGCTGGTAAAGAATCCGCCTGCAACTTGGGAGACCTGGGTTCAATCCCTGGGTTCAGGAAGATCCCCCAGAGAAGAGAAAGGCTTCCCACTCCACTATTCTAGCCTAGAGAATTCCATGTAGTCCATGGGGTCACAAAGAGTCAGATATGACTGAGCGGCTTTCACTTCAACACATTAAGGTTGACATTCCAAGTAGTCATCTCATGATGATTCTTGCCAACAAAGTTGATTTAAGCAGAGAGTAATCTAGAAAGTTTACACACACTCTTTCAATGAAGTCCACTTGGAAAATATTAGGCATTCACCTGCTCTTTGAGAGCTTATAATTTCATTGATCTGCATCTATAGCCGTCAGGACTTTGGCAGACTTGGTGAAAAAATACCATTAACTGCCCATTTTAAAAATTAATTACATAAGATCTCCTTTGCTTCATTTTCACTACTTAAACTCCCAACTGATATGGAAAATGTGCAGCTGGGTTTTATTTTTCATAGCATGGGGTCTTTTTCCTCATGATGCAAAAACATGGAGTTATTGCATTTGCTAGGGCAGAAAATGCCTAGCCTTTAAAATAGTATAATGACTGCTTCCCACCAATACGAAGTGGAAGTAGGGGAAATTCTCTGGGTCATGTTTTCCAGGAGAATGGCAAATTACTATGGCTGTTACCGAACCTGGCAAATTACCAAGCTTCTGCAACTTCCTTTAAAGGGGGAGGAGCACTTGCAAAGATCTGGCACCAAGATATCCAAGCAATTCTCTCTCTGTATCTGCTTATTAAGGAGCTGAAGTGTTCATTAAAGCCACCCAGGCAGGTGGTCCAGACACTCCGGACTGGAGTGAACTCACACCAAGGAGCACACCAACTCTTTTTTGAAAATCTTCCGTGTCTCCTTCTTAATAGCTTGACCCATTTTCTCTTCTGAAAAGTAAGCGCATTAGCTCAGGGCCTGCCCTCAGGAGGAGGAAAGAACTCCTACCGAACGCCCAGCTTTACCACTGGCTGGTAACGAACTGCTCACAAAGAGGGATCATTTCTTTCTTATTCCTAAGAGCAGCCTTCTTGCCCACCTCATCCAGTCGCACTGAAATTTAGAGTTGGCACTGGTCTCGCAAATCATTTAGTACAAACCCCACATCGTACCCGCTAGAAAAAGGGGGCTCAGAAAAATCTACTGATGTGTCCTGCACACAACACCTCCTACGAGGAGCCGAGTGCAGCGCGGAACACAGGTCCTCCGACCAGGAACCCAGGGCTCTTCCTCCCCCTTTTCTGGGGCCCAATACTCTCCAGGGAGTCAGGAGGTGTTGGTGAGTGTCAGGCATGGAGCCAGGCGAGGAGGAGTCAGGTCCTTAGGCCCCAGCTACTCTAAGTGTGGTCCATGGACCAAGAGCATCTGCACCACCTGGAAGCGTATTAGAGATGGGTCCCAGGCCCCACCCCAGACCTTCTGACTCACACTCTGCATCTGAACAGCATCTGTGGGAGACTCACAGGAAAGACATCCAAATTTGAGAAGTGCTGCTGCATAGCAGGGGGAAAAAAAAAAGCAGACACCTTCACATTAGGATCAAGTTCATTTCTGAACTGCTGACTTCATGGCAAGTCCCGTATGAGCAGTACCTGCAGCAGAATTACAGGGAGGGGCAGTCCTGTGTCCTGACCAAAGTGGACTTGTCCCCTTCACACATCGAGACCAACGCAATGGCCTAAGGATCAGAAACCCTGGAGCCCGGCGAATGCCTTAGGTAACCAGGAAGGCACAAGATAAACTGCTCTTATTTTGTCTCTTTTCTGAAATTCTGATACAGAGAAAAGGTAGAGCATTGAAATTACCACCTCATCTAAAAATCAAAGATGCCCCCTTCTGCTTTTTTCATGAAGGGGTCAGCCACAGGAATCCTGGGTGCGGGGACGCAGCAGGCGCCTCACGTCAGGGCTAAGAGCCTGGCAGGGTGCTGGCTGCCGTCTCTGCCTCCTTGATAGCTACCTCCAGGCCTGAGCCTCAGCTTCCGCATATGCATACTGTACCTGTCTCACTGGTAGCTGAGAACAGGTACTACTCCATAGGCTGACTGTGAGGATGCTCGGATGCTTACAAAGCCTGGCACAGAGTGAGTGCCCAATGAATGCGACCTACTGTTACCACGCACGCCTTGTGTGTCAGAGGGCCTTAAAACCACTAGGGCTCCCAGAACAATTCCATCTTGTGACTGACCAGATATTGACCCACTGCCGTTCAACACGAAGCAAGCAACACGCAAAAAGAGCAGACGCTGAGACACGTTTCGCTCTGCAGAAACCACGGTAATTCTGGGCAGGAGCAGAAGCGGACGCCCCCTTTCACTTCAGATTCTAACACACACTGACACAGGGCTCGATCAGCTGTGAGAAGCTGAAGAACTCTGCTGGCCAGGAAAGAGGGGTGGGTCTCTGTCACACAGCCTCTGGTCTCCCAGCTGGCCCTCCTGAGATCACCAGCCAAACGTCTGCTCAGCAGGCAAAGCAAGAGAGAAAGACGGACAGCTGTCCTACTGTCTCTTTTTTAAAAACACAGCACAAGCTGTCACTCCCCGCCTAATAACTGGCCAAAAGTCAGATCCGATCTCCTTTGCCAAGCTTTCCATTTTTACTTTCACGAAAGCAGCAGAAGTATAATGTGTTTTCGAGCCCATCTTCACTGTTTTGATTTATTCATTTTAAACTGAAGTAAAGTTGATTTACAATGTTGTATTAGTGTCAAGCCTACAGCAGTTTTACATATACACGTATATATAGATTCTTTGTATATTCTTTCTCAGATTTCTTCCTTTATAAGTAATTATAAAATCTTTAGTAGAGTTCCCTGTGCTATATAGTAGGTCCTTGTTGGCTGTCTATTTTATATGTGAAAGTGAAAGTGCCAGTCGCTCAATCGTGGCTGACTCTTTGTGACCCCATGGACTGTAGCCCACCGGGCTCCTCTGTCCATGGAATTCTCCAGGCGAGAAGTCTGGAGTGGGTTGCCATGCCCCACCAAGGGATCAAACCCAGGGTCCTGCATTGCAGGCAGATTCTTTACTGTTACAGCGACGCAGGAAGCCATATTTTATATACAGAAGTATGTACATGTTAACCCCAAACTCCTAACTTATCCCTCCGTGCCCCTTCATCATTTTTTTAAAAGCATTTAAAATTCATACAGCTCCTTTTGAAAAAAAAATCTCCACCTCTTCATTTCCTAATTAGACCCAATAAGAGTATAAGAGCAAGCATTACTGGACAAGCCATATTGAAAAACATCGGTCCAAGTCTTGAAAATCCAAATCAAGACCAAATCAATCACAGCATTTAATTCAAGTGAATTTTGTGTTTCCTCCCAAGGGACTGATAGAATGTACTGACAGAATGTTCAAGTATTTTTAGAGTTTGGGGGAAGACATAAAATTTGCATACAGCCTTTAACCAAAATTAGTGTGTTCTCCAGCCATGCTTTTCAGATTAACAGTATTATACTTTTACTAGCTGCTTCGTTTTGGGAGTACACATCCTCAAGGAGACACTTTTCTAGCTGAGTGTAATCCAGTAAATTAAAAGGAGAAAAGGCTGTAAAATGAATTCTCTCCTTATGTCTCCTGGTGTAGACAGCTGCAGGACACTATGAAACTCTTCAGTTGTCTAATGTTTGGTCTTAACCCGTCAGAGGGCAGAGGCCCTGGAAACAGAGGTAAACTCCAAACAGACACGTGTGGGGCTTAGTCACTTAGTTGTGTCTGACTCTTTGCAACCCCATGGACTGTAGCCCACCAGGCTTCTCCGTCCATGGGGTTCTCCAGGCAAGAATACTGGAGTGGGCTGCCACGCCCTCCTCCAGGGGATCTTCCAGATCCAGGCATTGAACCTGGGTCTCGCACATTGCAGGCGGATTCTTTACTGTCTCAGGCACTAGGGCAGCCGCCCAAACACACACGCCCCCACCCTAACCCTTTCCCATCTCCTCCTCCATCCAACGCACTCCCAAGCACCTGGTGATGCTATGGTGAGCACCCTCCCTCAGGGGCCTTACCTGTCGGTCTTCTTGATCAAGATGGCCCTGAAGATGTGCTCGAGGGGCGTCTTCTCCCTCTCGGGGGTCGGCTGCACGAAGGGGTGCAGGGCCGCCAGCGAGAAGCCCTGCTGGTACAGCTCCAGCAGCTGGGCGGGCAGGTCGAGGAGGGAGGCCAGCCTCACGGCGGAGGCCCTCGGGAGCTCAGCTGCAGGAAAGAGAAGGGGGAGGCCCATCAGAGACCCACCGACCCGGCCACCCTGCCCCACCCACACCCCGTGCCACTCAGCCCAGCAGAAAATCTCCAGGTCACCTCCCACTCAAGAGCCTGTCCCCTTCTCAACTACCATCTTCAGGGAAACCTACAAACAGCTGTTTAATTTCAAACTCACCCATAGGCACTGACTACTGGATAGTTTCAATCTAGAGCCTTACTCCTTGGAAGAAAACCTATGACCAACCTAGACAGCATATTAAAAAGCAGAGACATTTCTTTGCCAACAAAGGTCCGTCTAGTCAAGGCTATGGCTTTTCCAGTGGTCGTGTGTGGATGTGAGAGTTGGACTGTGAGGAAAGCTGAGCTCCGAAGAATTGGTGCTTTTGAACTGTGTTGTTGGAGAAGACTCTTGAGAGTCCCTTGGACTGCAAGGAGATCCAACCAGTCAATCCTAAAGGAAATCAATCCTGAATATTCATTGGAAGGACTGATGTTGAAGCTGAAACTCCAATACTTTGGCCACCTGATGCGAAGAGCTGACTCACTGGAAAAGACCCTGATGCTGGGAAACATTGAAGGTGGGAGGAGAAGGGGACGACAGAGGATGAGATGGTTGGATGGCATCACCGACTCAGTGGGCATGAGTTTGAGTAAATTCCAGGAGTTGGTGATGGACAGGGAGGCCTGGTGTGCTGCAGTCCATGGGGTCGCAAAGAGTCGGACACAACTGAGTGACTGAACTGAACTGAATCTAGAGATAAACTTCCCAGAGATCACACTGGAAAAGTCACTTCCACCCCCTCAAAACATAAGAAAGAAGGAAAAGAAGGAGGAGGAGGATCAGAAGATGATGACAGCTGCATACAAATATAAAACTGCTGTGTAGCAAAAAGCAGGAGCAAAACAAAGTCCAAAGACAAACTGGAACAACATTGACAAGCCACTTAACATAAAGGGGTTATCTCCTTAATTTGAAAAACAAACAATAAAAAAAGGAAAGAAAAGAAAAATGGGCAAAGGTAATTGTCTAAAAAGCATAAAAGGGTAATCACTATTTGAAAGGACACTCAAATTAACTCAAGATTAGAGTTCTGCATATCAAAATAAATGTTTTTCACCTACTGAATGATTTTAAAATCTTTTTGAGAAGGGCAGACAACATTCAAAAGTTAACAGATTCAAGTGAAAAGTGTACATCCCTGCCCAATCCCCATGACTTAGATTTTTTTTTTCTCTAGAGGCAATCAATACTATCCATTTTTTGGTATACATGTTAACAATCGCTAAATTTGTACACAAGTAAATAAGTTTACTCATCTCATTTTTTTACACAAATGGTAGAATAATGTTTACAATCTAACTTTTTATCCCTTTTTATCAACTGTGCTAGCCGCTCAGTCCTGCCTGACTCTTTGTGACCCCAAGGACTGTAGCCCGCCAGGCTCCTCTGTCCATGGGGATTCTCCAGGAAAGAACACTGGAGTGGGCTGCCATGCCCTCCTCCAGGGGATCTTCCCGATCCAGGGATCAGAGCTGCATCTCCTACGTCTCCTGCTTTTGTAGGGGGGTCCCTGACCATTAGTGCCACCTGGGAAGCCCATTTCTTTCCCCCATGCCCTGGCTATTGTCACAGTGAAAAAAATGATTCCCAGAAGGTGGTAATTTATATTTCTCTTGTTATGTAATTTGTACTTAAACATTAAACATTTCACGTTTAAATGCTATTTATGTTGTCTTTTCTGTTAATTCATAATTTTTGCCTAGTTGTCAACTGGGTTATTGATCTATTGGTTTGTAATTCTTAATATATTAAGAAATCCAGTTCTTATATGTGATAACAGTTGCAAATACCTCTCAATTCGTTTGTCTTTTGACTTTGCATAACATGAGTTTTGCCATGAAGAATTTTTTTTAATGAAGTTGAATTTGTCAATCTTGCCTTCAGGAACTTCTAAGTTTTAGGTCACAGAACAAACCTGTATTATAAAACAATTCTCTGCTGAATTCCTACAGTAATATTTCATTTCTTACATGTGAATCTTTGCTCCATTAGGAATTTGTGAAATATGAATTCAACATTTCCCATCCACTCCTAGTTTATCCGTTTTTTCCTGATTTGAGATGTTGTCTTTATCATATATTATATTCCTAAGTATATTTAAATCTATACCTGTGATCCATTAATCTATTCTAATAATTTTTATATTATGTTTTATATAAATGTTATACACGTTTTAAAAATTTTATATTATGTTTTAAACTCTGGTCACATTATTTTCTGAATTTTCCTATCTCCCTGTTTGTTTTCTGAATCTTTCTGTTTATTTGTTTTTCCAAGTGGTCTTTAAAATAAGCTCATCAAATTACCCCTCAAAAAAAATCTTGCTGCTATTTTTATCAGATCATGTTCACATTACAGCTGACAGAGAATGGACTTTCTTCTTTTTATTCATTTTTAATTGAAAAACAGTTAATTTACAACATTTTGTTAGTTGCAGGTGTATAGAAAAGTGATTCAGTTATACATATCTCTATGTATCTGTTCTTTTTCAAATTCTGTCTCATTACAGGTTATTATACGATCCTGAATACAGTTCCCTGTGCCGCAGAGTAGGTCCCTGTTGATGTATTTTACATATAGCAGTTTGATATATTAATCTCAAATTCCTAACCTATCACTCTCCCCTCAGACTATTTGATTTTCTTTTTAATCCATAGGAATTGGAAATTGAAGCCAACCAATATTTTACAGAAAGTTAACAATGTCAACATCCCGAGAATGGATATTTTCATCATGCTACAAGTTTCCATCCAAGAACCTGGCATGACTTTCATTTATTCAAGACTTTTTGGAGGTCCCTCAGATGCATATTACAATTTTTTTTCACAGAGATACTGCACAGTTATGAAGTCTCTTCTAGTTATTTTATATTTTATTGCTATTTGAATAGATTTTTTCCTCCTTTTCATTCTGTGATATTCATCGTGGGCAAGAATGTTGGGGAAACAGTCTCGCTCATCGTGGCTGATGGGAGAACCTGTGTGGAGGGTCATGTGGTATCTGCCTTCAATCTTAAAAGTGCATTCACCCTTGGTCCAACAACCTCACCACTGGGTATGATGCCTATGCTGGACACATAAATGTGTCTCAAGATGCATGGGCAAAGATGTTCACCACGGGATTACTGCAAAAACTAAGAGCCAAAGCGCTCTTCATTGTAGGGTGAGCTCAACACTGGGGACACCCCAGTGATGAATCCTATGAGCCGTTAAGAGGATTACATGCTAATGAAAATGTGTCCGAGATCCATGACTAAGTTAAGAGACAAGGGGTCTAGCAGTATTTATCACAGGATACTAACATATAAAAAAATGGGAGAATAGATAGAGATGAATAAAAATCTCTTTTTCTGGAAGAAATCACAAAAGCATCAATATTGGAGAGACTGGAGTAGGGAGGGGAGGATGGAAAGGTAGATTTTACTTTATTTTGTACTTTCAACACTATTACCATCCACAGCAATCGTTTGGGTGGAGGGCTGAGGAGACATTTTAATTTTCTTCTTTATACATAAAAATATTATTTAAAAATTTTATGAATTTTAAAAAATAATGTTACTTAAAAAAACAAACTAAAGATGAAAAATATTATTTAAAAATTTTATGTATTTAAAAAATAATGTGTTACTTTAAAAACAGAATAAAGATGAAATCTAAGGGTACTTAAGAATGCACTTAAAGTCAGACACTATAGTTCTCATTCCACACATCACACACGAAATTTATAGGAAAAGAAAATCTACAGCAATGGTTTATGCTAAAGCAAATGACCGCCATCCTGGAGAAACTGCCATGATGACACTGACAAAGATAAGGCTGATGGAGAGAGCTGGAAAGAACGCAATGTTTCCCTTTAAGAGTAGTTCTAGATATGCTGTCAGATTTATAAAAAAACAGAACAAAACAAGACTTGAAGGTAAGTCTGGAAAGAATGTGCTCCCAGGCACAGAAACCCAGTGGGCCAGGGGTGGCCCTGCCCGGGACCCTGGCTTTGGAGCAGGGTTCGTGTACGCCCGCCCCTCTGTGCGGCAACAGAGGCTGCACCCAGCGTCACTACAAACGGAGACTCTCAGGCCTCACCCCAGACCTACTGCATCGGAACTGGAGCCTCATACATCTTCCCTGGTGGCCCAGCTGGTGAAGAATCCTGCAATGCAGGAGACCTGGGTTCCATCCCTGGCTTGGGAAGATCTCCTGGAGAAGGGGACAGCCACCCACACCTGTAGTGTTGCTTGGAAATTCATAGACACAGGAGCCTGGTGGGCTACAGTCCATGGGGTTGCAAAGAGTTGGATACGACTGAGTCCCTAACTCAGTCACTCAGGGGTTGCAAAGAGTTGGACTCACTGAGTGACTAACACTTTCACTTTTTTTTTCCCCAATGTATTCACAATCCCTTCAGGAGATTGAAGCCTAAGTCCAATACTGTGCCCACCTGATGTGAAGAGTTGGCTCACTGGAAAAGACACTGATGCTGGGAAAGACTGAAGGCAAAAGGAGAAGGAGGTGGCAGAGGATGAGAGGGTTAGACAGCATCACCAATTCAATGCACATGGATCTGAGCAAACTCCGGGAGACAGTGCAGGACAGAGGAGCCTGGCGTGCTGCAGTCCATGGAGTCGCAAAGAGTCAGACATGACTCAGTAGCTGAACAACAGGAGTGATTTTCCAGATAGTTTCCCTTTGGCGTTCCTCCACTGGACAAAGACCCTTTGGGTCTGAGGGCACACACCTCCGTGACCCTGTGACTCACGCTCCAACCCCACACAGCCGAGACCCTGGCGGTCCCTGCCCCTGGAAGCCACAGGCCCCCTCCCCAATCTACGCACGCCCCAGGCCCAGGGCGGCAGAGAAACCAGCAGAGAGCAGGTGAGGAGACACTGCTGCAGGTGCAAAATTCAAGGGGAGCCAAAAACTCAGCAACCAAGACAAATCAATATTGAATGCAATATGCTAAAAAGTGAAAGTTAATGCCCGCAGTCCACCCTGAACACACTATCAGAAACGTTAATAAAGATAGGATCAGTATTATGGATTTTCCTTTTGCCTCAAGCTCCAATACAGCTCGGCAGGGTACTGTTCCGGATCGCCTCTTTCTAAAACATGTTGCCTCGCCTGCCTCACCCGAGTGCCGGCCCAGTTCCGCCTCTCTCGCATTCATGTCTGGGGCCCTGCAAACGACGGGAGTGGGCCTGTGTATAGGGAAGCAGGGGCGTGTTTCCCCCGCTGTCAGATGACGAAGCAACAGAAGCGTGCGTGTGACGCACAGACATTGCGTGTTTCATTTAAAAAACCTGAATGGACTTTTGGCTGGAGTAAGCCTTCCTGGATGGTAGCACCTCGGAAGAAGTCATGTCGGACTCTCTGCAACCCCATGGACCGTAGCCCGCCGGGCTCCTCTGTCCATGGGCTTCTCCAGGCAAGGATACTGGAGTGGGCTGCCATTTCCTCCTCCAAAGGGATCTTCCCAACCCAGGAATCGAAGTGGGGTCTCCTACATTGCAGGCAGATTCTTCACCTTCTGAGCCACCTTTCTGGAGGGTAATTTTATAATAACCATCAAACGTAAAAATACCATACAGCAAGGAGACCACCCTCCTCTTTGAAGAAACTGTACATAAAGAGCATCTGTGAGTCATCAAAGATGAGACCTTAAAGTCAGGCTCTACAGGTTGGTATTTGGTAAATGTTTCAAGTATCTCAGACTCTTTCTGCAATGATAAAGTAAGCCTGTACCAAAATGTTAATAATATGTATGTGTTTCCTCTTACACATCATCCTATAATTAAAAAATAAATAAATAAAAGCAGTTGATGCACTTAGAAGCCTTGGGATGCTAGGATCAGCTACGTTCCTCACTGGCCTCAACCCCAGACGTGTGAATGGTCAGTTTCTGCTTATAAAACAGAGATTACTTCTATCACAGAATCAATGTAAGAATCACATGGGATGACGCACATGTAATTGATGAAGCTCAAAACGGCCGAGCCCAGTAGCGTGGGGAGCGGTGGACAGACAGCTGGCCATGGGGCCTGGTTCGCTGCAGATGTTGAGGACGGTTCAGCCCTGGGACCCTGAACCTCCCCACCCCCCCACACCCTTTCATCTCCACCCTCCGAACCAGGGCACTAAAAATATTAGTCAATCAACCACTTTACAGCTAAATGCCTCCTGAATAAAACATACACCTTTTAAATTTTTATCTCCAAATCTAAAGATGCATCTCCTGTCAAAACTCAGGGATTTTATGGTTTTAATTTTTGGTATGCATGCTGTCAAAGTAAGTTGATCTTCATGGTTAAAAAACAAATAAAAATGAATCTAAACCATCTTATGGCAATAAAAAAAGGCCCCTATTGTAAATATGATTAAAGGCCTTAATTCCGTGTTTCTTTTTGAACCTTAACCTTAAAAAAAAAAAAAAAAAAAAAAAAAAGCCCTGTTCCTATAAAGTGACCAATTCCCCAATATTATTACTGGGAAAACAAACGAAAGATTGACTTATGTGTTTGGATGAACATACCAAACGTGGCCTCTTGGTCTATTTTTCTCACCCCTCCCACCAGAATAACCTCTCCACTATTTTTGTTTTGTAATATTTGCCTGATTTCGTTTACAAATTACATAACCTCGGGCGACTCATGTAATTCCCATCCTGTCTCTTGGGTTCTTCCTTTTGAAAACAAAGACCCTTGACAGGCCATTCCTTTCAGAGTGTCCAACTTTCAAATGCAACGATATCATTATTTCAAGCTGGAGACTAAGCTGTAAGTTTCTAACTAGAAAGTGACATTGGAGAATAGAATAAATATTTCCAATGTGAACTGAAAGGGTCCTCCCGACCAGAGCCAAAAGGAGAACGAACAACCACACGGGCGGGCGGGCGGGTGGAGAGACGGAAAGATGGGGGAAAAGAACCTGTCGCTGGCGTGGCCGGGTGAAACTCACCACTGAAGGTCTTCCCTGGTGGCCTGGTGGTTAAGGGTCCGTGGGCCCATGCAGGGGACACGGGCTCCATCCCTGCTCTGGGAAGATCCCCCACACGTCGGAGCAACTAAGCCTGCATGTCCCAACTACTGAGCCTGCGCCCTCCAGCAAAACCCTAACCCTAACCCTAACCAGCTGCGACCACCGAAACCCAAGCACCCCAGAGCTGGCGCTCCGCAACACGCCGAGTCACCGCAACAAGAAGCCGTGCACCACAACGCCAGAGGAGCCCTGCTTGCCACCCCTGGAGGAGGCCCACGCACAGCCACGGAGACTCAGCACAGCCCGAGATACGGGGATGCACTTATCCAAAAACCTCACTGCTGAAGGAGAGAGCCCCGATGGGACCGTCTTGGCCAGTGCGACTCTCCGGGCTAGGGCCCGACACCCACTCGAAGGTCAGACTTTCCTCCCCACTTTCTAAACTGCCCTGTTTCACAGACTTCACCAGCAGCGATCGGTCTGCAAGCCGGGGTCCCATGCTCGGGAAGCCAACTCCATGCCACATGGGGCCTCGTCCCGCCGCCGTGCAAAAGCCCAGTTCTCCAGCCCGAGCAGGGGCTGGGTCTCATCCTGTGACCTGCAGTGGGCCTGGGACAGACCCAAGGCCAGGATCTGAGGCCCCCAGGGCCCGATGGATAGGGTAAGCAAGAGACAGAGCTAGGGATGGACAAGGAGGTGGAAGTCCCACCTCACCAGGAGAGGGAATCCCACCTGTCCTCCCAGTCAGATTGTTACCAAGGAGTTCGGTGGGTCCAATGGTGCCAGAACTTCTCTAATTCTTACCCCCAAGAACTCAAAATTCTTGACCTTTGTAGAAACTCTCCTAATATTCAGCTTTGGCAAGTAGTCCCATTTCATTTTCAAACCCACACAGCTTGCCTGGTGGCTCAGACGGTAAAGGATCTCCATGCAAGGCAGGAGACCCAGGTTCAATCCCTGGGTTGGGAGCATCCCCCGGAGAAGGAAATGGTCACCCACTCCAGTATTCTTGCCTGGAGATTTCCAGGGATAGAGGAGCCTGGTGAGCTACAGGCCATGGGGTCATACAGAGTCAGACAAGACTGAGTGACTAACACACATGGCCCAGAGCCAAGACCTGGTAGGTTGTGGAGGCTGGCTGGGGCACTTGATGAACATAGGAGGACGGATGCCCCCTCCTCCTTCTCATCCCAGACGGTGACACTGCCGAGGGGTTCAATCCCTGGGTCAGGAAGATCCCTTGGAGAAGGAAATGGCAATCCACTCCAGTACTCTTGCCTGGAAAATCCCATGGACGGAGGAGCCTGGTAGGCTACAGGCATGGGGTCGCAAAGAGTCGGACACAACTGAGCAACTTCACTTTTCTCTTATAGGTTATTACAAAGTATTGAGTATACTTCCCTGTGGTCCTTGTTGGTAAGCTATTTTATATGTAGTAGTGTGTATATGTTAATCCCCAATTCCTCCCTTTTCTATACTGATGTAGATGTGAACAAAGAGATTAGGACCATATAACTACATTTCAAATCCCTTGGAAACCTTTGCTTTGTCCTCATTCAATTACCAATAAGAGGCTTTTTTAAAAATCAAAACTGCTGGAAAGGTATTTTGGGTAACATGAGAGTCCAAAGGTCTTTTGAAATACTGTTTTGCTCTTCAGTGTTTAGAACATAATTCCGTATGAATAAATACACCATTATTCCAGAAGTTTTTTTTCTTTTTTTTTTTAAAGAAAGGAATGAAACAGGGGGAAAAGCATAATCCACAAAACCACATATTTCTTAACACTCCTGGGATAAAGTAGATTGCTTTTGCTATGACTATGTTTGTTTAACAAAAACATTCTGCAGCCCCACTGACTCCCTGGAAACGAGGCCTTTCAGACATCTGCAGAAGAGCCAAAGCGATGTTGCTGCTGCTTCAAATTTCCTTAAGGGGAAGGAAAGATCCCCTGGAGAAGGACGGCCACCCACTCCAGTGTTCTTGCCTGGAGAATCCCACGGACAGAGGAGCCTGGCGGGCTACAGTCCATGGGGTCACAAAGAGTTGGACACGACTGAAGTGACTCAGCACACACACACACACACACACACCAGCTTCCAACACAAGAAAGAAAGCGTGTGCACAATGACCAATGACCTCACATCTGACTTAAGTCTCCGCAGCAGGCCGGCCACGCCCAGCTGCAACAGCCCCCATGATCGTGCCCGGTGATCGTTTGTGCTTTAACCCGATTACTCCAAGTCTGACTTTGCTTTTCTAATTACATCCACTAATGGATCTGTCAGTATCTGTCAGTATCAGGAGCCCAACACGAGAGACAGATACCATCTCCCGAGGGTCAGCGCCTGCTCAGGTGAGGCTGATAAGGATACTGTTCAACCAAATCCTTTTTTTCCCTCTAAGTTCCTTGAAGGCCACCATTTCTGTAATATCAATCTGCCTGGCTTCGCAGTAGAACCAATTCAGCAAAACACAAAAGTCAATTAATGCTTGATGTGGGGTTTTTCACACATTTGCGTTTTAAGACAAGGTTTGCAGTCCATGTCTTTGGTATCATTTCTAAATCTGGGGCATCAAATGTCCATCTTAGGGTCTTCAAATTCAAAGTTTTGTCAACTTTTTATCAACAAATTCGTGTTTCTGAAACAAAGCAAAACAAAAAGAAACACACACTCCAGACTCAGAAGACCACACCATCAAAACACTATTTATTCTTTTATGTTCTGTTAATTGGACTGAAATTCACTTAACATAAAGTCACTCATTTAAAGTGAAAGAGTCGGGGCATTTAAATATATTTACAATGTTATACGACCATCGCCTGTATCTAGTTCTGAAATGAGGCAACTGCAAGTCCATTAAGCACTTATTCACCATTCCTCTCTCCCCTGGCCCCAGGCAATCAGCAACCCGCTTTCGTAAAACACAGTTCTTAACACCTTAACTACATACATCACAGATAAACTCAAGAGGGAAATCTCAGTAGGACTAAAAGCACTTCTTCAAGCTTTCATGAACCTAGGATTCTACAGGTCAAGCAGCAATAACTGACAAAACAACAGATGCTCATCCAAGGAGTTCTGAGATGGGGTCACCAGTCCACAAGTGGTGACGAATCCCCCATGCGGGAGGCATGGATTCGACCCCTGGTCCGGGAGGATCCCACAGACCACGGAGCAGCCTGGATGGGAGGGGAGTTTGGGGGAGAATGGATACATGTTTACGTATGGCTGAGTCCCTTTGCTCTCCACCTAAACATTGCTAATTGCCTATACTCCAATATAAAATAAATAATTAAAAACAAAACAATACCAGGCACGGTGCAGCTTAGATCTCACAGTGGGGGTGCTCATATATCAAAAGCAACCAGCTAGACGCTGAACCCACAGTATTAATAAAATATTTCACACACTTAAATGTACTTTGTATAGAGAAGACACAAAGGATTACCAAGTCTTCAAACTTTTAACCAAACTCATTCACACCAGACCCAACAACAGCTTAGCATGAGTCAGAAGGGAACCTAATTATCAGTATTTTATGCCCTTTTTCCTAATTGAGCGTGATAACTCTATAGCTGACACTCCTGGAAGTCCTCTTTTGATTCTGAGACTACAATAAACTGATTGCATCAAAGACCAGCCTCTAATGAATATGTACAAACAATATGGAAATGAAACTATTTAGAATGTAAATGAGACCCTATATGGATTTCTATGATAGAAGTCTCAAGACCTGGCATAAAAGTAATCAGCACAGAAAATCTTCAAGGCTGAAAACGTGGCTGGTCTGAATTGAATGTGCCACACGCGTAAAATGTCCATGAGATTTCAATGACTTAGCACGAAAATAAGAATGCAAGACACCTAGGCTAAGAAGTTGTTTTTTACTGCTAACATACTGAAATGACAATATTTGGAATATATGAGGATTAAATAAAATACATTAAAGTGAATCTCACCTGTTTCTACCTGTTTTAAATGTGGCTACTGGAAAATGTAAACTTACATATTGAGCTCACATATGAGCGGGATGGCACTGCCCTTATAATTACTTATTAAGCATTTGCTTAACATTTATCACTGTTTTCAATTATACAAATTATTCATTTAATCTTTTTCTGTCCTTCCCAATAAATAAGTTCTGCCAGGAAAGAGTTCTGCCAGGCAAGGCTGGGTTTGTTCGCCAACAAGCTGGCCTGAAGAAGGCTCATTAACAATCATCACTAAATGAAGAATTCCTCCACTGGCTGATCCGGTCACCACCCCCGTCATGACCACACCAGACTTTTTCTACCAAAGGAAGGCCAAGGCAAACTGCCCCCTGCAGCCACTCGGAGGTGCCGCACACTCTGGGCTCCAAGTAAATTAGCCAAGATGATACCAAGATGACATAAGTTTGAGCAAAGTCCAGGAGACAGTGAAGGACAGAGAAACCTGGCGTGCTGCAGCTCATGGGATCCCAAAGAGTCGGACACGACTGATTAACTGAACAACCACAAACACAATGAAAGAAACCATAATAAGTCCTAAAAAACCATCACCCAGGGTAAAACCCAGAGGGAGTTTATTTTTTTCTTAATCATGGTAAAACATACATAAAAATTTACCACTGTAACCCTATTTCAGTGTACAGTTCAACAGTTCCAAGTACACTAACGCTGCTGCGTGACCATCACCACCGGGCCTCTCCAGAAAACCTTCTCTCAACCAACAGCGCCGGCTGCAGCCGCCCCTCAGCCGCCCAAGCAGAGAGGACCGCGCCTCCATCCCCCAGCCTTGTTTCCTCTGCCCGCTCCAGCAGGAGCAGGAGATGCAAGAGCAGCAGGGAGAAAAAAAGAAGCTGCTCTGACTCACAGGAATTCCCAAACATGAAAAACCCGCCACTGGGAAAGAACCAAAGGTTGAGGCGACAACAGAAGCAAAGGAAGAATGCAAGAATCTCACTTTGCAGACGTGGCCGAAAGACTGAACCGAGACTCAGCATCCTAGTCGCAAGCAGGATAAAATGGGGGGGAGGAGAAATTTCCCAAAAAGCGTGGTGCCCCGGGGGCATAAGTGCACTTCAGTTTGGCATTTCCATGGGACATAAGAGCATACTACTATTTCTTTTTATCCTGAGTCATTACCATAATGGGACTCCACTCTGCAACAGGGCTTTACGTTAATATGTCAATGAAGTCTTTACTTAGGAGAGTTTTTTTTTTTCCTTACATTTCAGCATATAATAATATAAAATAATACACTATGGAAACTGTCAAAAAGCATAAAAATTCTCCAGGCACACAGACTAGTTTTGAGAGTTTATGACAGTTAGGGACCTCCCCAGTGGCCCAGAGGTTAAGGCTTCACACTTCCAGTACAGGGGACGTGTGT
The DNA here is from genome assembly GCF_033118175.1 of Dama dama. Classification (NCBI taxonomy): domain Eukaryota; kingdom Metazoa; phylum Chordata; class Mammalia; order Artiodactyla; family Cervidae; genus Dama; species Dama dama. The sequence goes on along the minus strand of NC_083699.1, from coordinate 65,146,016 downwards.
CTGATCCCTGGTTGGGGAACTAAGATCCCACCCGCCACAGGGCAAAAAATAAATAAAAATCAATACACTAAAGGTGAACTTTCCTACAAACGGTGCCACAACAACAGACGCTCTGTACAGAAATGTCTAAAATTCAGTCACTACACAAATAAAGTTGTAGAGTCATTCCTGGAATAGATTCATAAAGACAGGAAGTAAATGATGGTTTCCAGGGTTTGGGGAAGGGAAGAACGGGGAACTGGTAGTTTAACAGATATAGGATTTCAGTTGAGGAAGATAAGATCTGGAGATGGATGGTGGTGATGGTTGCCCAACAATTCGAATGTACTTAATGACACTGTACACAGAAAAATAGATCAAAGGGTTAAGTTTTATGTTAGCTGTGTGCGTTACCAAAACTTTCCTGGTGGCTCAGACGGTAAAGCGTCTTCTTGCAACGTGGGAGACCTGGGTTCGACCCCTGGGTCTGGAAGATCCCCTGGAGGAAATGGCAACCCACTGCAGTACTCTTGCCTGGAAAACTCCATGGACCGAGGAGCATGGCAGGCTACAGTCCATGGGGTCGCAAAGAGTCAGACACGAATGAGCAACTTTACCAAAATTTGGAAAAAATAGGATGTCAGTACATCAGTCATGAAAAAAAAGAAGAGTTTATGACAGAATAAATCCCATTCTCTCTCTGTAGGCTTAGTACCACGTCTACCCTCAAAGGAAGCCCACTTGTGGTTTCAAAGGCACTGTTCCCAGACACACCAGCGATGCACACCAGTGGGTCCCCCCTCTTGCTGCAGTGGAGACACACAGTCAGCAGCGCAGTCAATAAACCATTTGCAAGATTTACCAAAGTTCCATATATGCGAACGCCTTTTAATAAATAAAATTCTTATGTATATGACATCACAAAAGATTCAACAGCACTCAGATGAGGATAGGACCAGACAGCTCCCAAGCTCTAAAAAAGGCGTCACACCTGCATTTTCAGCTTTGCATGAACAATTACCGCATTCACGTGCAAACTCCCAAATTGGTGCATGGAAATAGAAAATCGTACACATGGGCCCCACTCACCAATTTGCATGCAAAATTGTCATCAGCATTCTCTGGTTTATTTTTTGCCATGTAAGATATGGGCTGGGGGCGGTCAATGATGCCTCAGGAGACTGATTTTTAGGAGGCATTTTGGTTCCCACTATTAAAAAGGGGGGTCCCTGATGATGTCTGGGTCTACACACGCAAATAAAATCCTTCCCAGCTGCCTTCTCACGCATTTCAGTGGAAGAGTGGAAAAGCCTGAGAATGAGAAGTAGAATAATGGGTAACGGATATGGAACAAGTAATAGAACAAAGAAGAAACATGGCAAAAAATCGTGTTTTCACCCAGAAAAACGCCATCTATCAATGACAGTTTGCGTAAGAAGAGAAAGATGGATATTAACCAGGCAGGAAAAGGACTTCCCTGATTCAGCCAATGATATTTATTGAAATGGACCAGGAAGCATGGCCTTTGAGACTGCCAGTGAGGCCCTGACAGGCATCTCCGTGCTCATAAGGCATCTTAAAAGTTTTCTCTAACATTCCTTCCCTCCCTTGCCACTTTCCTTTTTCATCTGACATGCAGCTAGTGTGAACTGAGATACACTGGAAGTGTGAGAAATACATACGATTTCAAAGACTTTGTGGAAAAAAGAAAAAGAATGTAAAATATCTCAGAGTGTTTTACTGATCACATGCTGAATTGATAATGTTCTGAATATACTGGGTTAAATAAAATACAATGTTAAAATTGATTTACCTATTTTAATTTTTTTTAATGTCACTACTAGAAAATTTTAAAATAGACTCATGGCTCACCTTATATTTCTATCAGACAAGGTCTGTTCTAGAACCTTTTGTTTTAAATTTAGTTACTTAAATTTTTTATTTTAAACTTATTTCAATCCAAAAAACATTATCCCTCCTCTACTTGTATTTTAAATAAGATCCATGGCTCACATTATATTTCTATTGTATAGATTTGTTCTAGAACCTTTTGTTTTAATTATTTAAGCTGATTTCAGTCAAAAAAAGAAAAACATGATCCCGTCTCTACTTTTATTAAGCTGCCAATTTAGCTCCTTACTAAGCATCCCGTTAGCCACAGACATCAGTACAGTCACTTCTCTTCCAAAAATAAACCTGTAACACAGAGAAATGGGGCAAAGCTGCTGAAATATTTACAGTGTGGGATCAGTGAGTCATCTGTCTTCAAATATATTAAATCTTTTCTTCTTACTCGTTGTCACTACTCCAAATTGGAGCGGAAAAGCAAAACTTCTTACAGTCTTCACATCTGATAGTGAAAGGAGCTCAGTCGTGTCCAACTCTGTGATTCCGTGGAACTCTTCAGGCCAGAATACTGGAGTGGGTAGCCTTTCCCTTCTCCAGGGGATCTTCTCAACCCAGGGATCGAACCCAGGTCTCCCGCATTGCAGGGGGATTCTTTACGAGCTGAGCCACAAGGGAAGCCCCAGAATACTGGAGTGGATAGTCTATCCCTTCTCCTGCAGATCTTCCTGATCCAGGAATCAAACCAGGGTCTCCTGCATCACAGGCAGATTCTTCACCAACTGAGCTATCAGGGAAGCCCTCACATCTGACGTTTGGTCCCTGAGCCCTTAAATATCCGCTCTTGGGGAATTCCTAGTAACACCATCACATCAGCTCCTAAGGTGTTCACCTCTCTGGAGCAGGTGGGTTCGCAAACTTTTTCTGCCCTTACTCTGTCTGCAGCCCACACACCCTCCTGAGTCTCACCCCGCCGGGCAGCGAACCTCAAAGTGAGCATCTCTCCTGCAAAGCACTGCTCTGGCAAAACTGGAAATAGCCTCGGAGGCCGCCAGCCAGCCAGCATCACGGCTGAGATTATTCACATCAGAAATACCAATAGATCCCTACAGTCTGTTTTGTTAAGTCCATGCAAGTGCTCTGGACTGGATTTTTCTGGGTGATTTATGTTACATTCCAGAAACGTGAATTCTCCCTCACGCACTTAACACATTGCTGCGGGTCACACTCCTATTTAACAGAGCCGCCTCCCTTCCTGGGCTTCCATCTGGCTCCTTTGGGAGTGGGATGAGAACTTCATGACGTTCAGTTCCCATATACCAGTAAGAAGGGAGTATCATTAGTACTTCGTTATCACTACAGATCAGTGTCTTAACTCTAAACAACGTAGGCAGAAAGAGAACAGAAACCTGCAACTGAATTACAGGGTGGAAAGCTGGTGATGTCTCCAAGCTGGCGAAGGCAGAGATGGGTGGTGCAGTGACCGAGGATGCACTTGTGTGGTACCGTGAAAAGACCTGTGGTGTGTATGCAGTCCAGGGGTCTTTTAGAGTCCCGATTCTACTGTTAGCTCTGTGTCCTCAGCCAGATCCCTGAGGATATCACGATCTGTAAAGCAAAGGGACTGTGGTTTGGGCAATTAGGGAGACTTCATGGCGGCGCTCACAGTAAAGAACCTGTCTGCCAATGCAAGAGATTAACAGCCCCCCCGGAGGAAGGCATGGCAACCCACTCCAGTATTCCTGCCTGGAAAATCCCGTGGACAGAGGAGGGCTACGGTCCCCGGGGTCGCCAAAGAGTCGGACACAACTTAGCGACTAACCAACAGCAGCGTGTATATACACCTGAAAGATGAGTCCCTGGACAAACCAACTTTTTTGATTTACTAACCAATTATGGACTCAACAGTGATAATGAGGGAGTGGCCAAGCCATTCAGTAAGACGGGAACAGAAAATACCCCAGGGGAGAGAGACAGCTGTGAGTGAGGAACTCAGCTGAAGTCAGGCTGAGGACAAGTCAGCTGTCATCTGGCCAGCCTGCGGCCTGTCCTTCCCCAGCTATCAAAACCTTTCCCACTGGGTCGTTTTACAATTTAAACACTACTTTTAACCTGCTTTTCTGAGAACAGTTTCAAAGGATTTTTTTTAGCTGAAAGAGCCCTTAAAGATGATGATGATGATGACGAGACAATGACAGAAGTTATTTCAGAAATAATGCTAACAGCGATGATAACAACGATACTAACTTCCTCTGATCATACATTTCATGCCAGACATTGTCTCATGTATTCCACACGAATCCTCATTTAATTACCAAACCACCCCTGAGGGATGCATTATTACTATCTCCACTTTAAAAATGAGAAGACTCTGGATCAGAGAGGTTGAGTAACTTTCCCAAGGTTGTACAGCTGGTAAGTGGTGGCCTAAGATTCAAACTCAGGCATTCAGAGCCAAAGCCTTTAACCTCGATACTATGAAGTTTCTCTAACTGCCCAAGCCACCCCTCATTTTACAGATCGTAACATGATGCCCCCAAGGTATTAAACAACTGGCTTATAGACATAGCTAGCAGCAGAATCAAGACTCTGCGAGACCCCTGGACCACACACCACGGCTCTCCCACTACACCACAGAAGTGTGGCGGGCGCAGCAGGATTAGAACAAAAGGCTCCAGGAAACCGATGGGCACTGTCTCCTGCTTCTGCACAACTGTGGCTCCCTTCCCAGGCTCCGCAGTTTGTTTCTGATCCAGCAATAGCCAACTGCTTGGATCACTGTTTTCCTTGAAAGGCTGAGCACAACAAAGCCTTTCCTTGAAATGCAACGTTGATTTCTTCAATGAATTTGGCAGTGTAATCATGATAGAAAAAAAAAAAAAGTACAGCGTGGATGTGTGCACCACGTTCAGAGCCAGGAAATCTACAATTTGGGAACCAGAAAAATAAGAATAGCTACCTAGTGCTTATAAATAACCATCAGAAACCAGACTTGCCTCATTTCAGGGTATGGCAAGCAAAAATAAAGCAACTGTTTAAAAAAGCAAATCCAGTTGGCAAAGTTAAATTTTCACAGTGACATTCAAAGTGAGGACTTATTTATAAAGTGAGGACTGATGGAATTCAGGCGAGCAAACGCAAATAACACGTTGCTGACCTTCTCCATGTCCCTGGACTCCTGCTCACAGTGCAGAAGGGGAGGCACAGGACAAAGGTCAAGGCCGGGGAGTGACAGATGCCTTGGTGGACCTCTACAGAGTCTGACCCGTATCTGGTTTGAGCATCTCCTGGTACTGGGGGGACAGGACAAGTGTTGCTGTAACAAAGTTTCTTCATTCACCTCCACTCTCCTTGTGTCATTACTAACACATTCCCAAATACCCATGTTCACATATCTTTACAGGTTCAAGATTTGATAGGAATTCCCAAATTGCCCTATGCATCAGTCTGACCACTCAGTCCAATCTATGCCTGTTTCCCTAGGTTACTCATCCAATAGGTGAAAATTATTGTGTCGCTTTGTTCTGAATTTCTATAATTGATAGTAAGTTTAGAATCTTTATATATAATGTACAGTTATATACGTCTGATTCTTCAGTTAACAATCCTGCTGCCCATCTTTCTATAACTCAGCTTATCTTTTTCTTACCGATTGTAGTAAGATTTTCTCTATGATGTTGTTGTTATTGTTGTTAAGTTGTATCTGACTCTTTGTGACCCCATGGACTGTAGCACACCAGGCTCCTCTTTCCTCCACTATCTCCCAGAGTTTGCTCAAATTCATGTCCACTGAGTCAGTGATTCTATCTAACCATCTCATCCTCTGTCATCCCCTTCTTCTCTTGCCCTCAATCTTTCCCAACATCAGGGTCTTTTCCAATGAGTCAGCTCTTTGCATCGGGTGGCCAAAGTACTGGAACTTCAGCTTCAGCATCAGTCCTTCCAATGAATATTCAGGGTTGATTTCTTTAGGATGGACTGGTTGGATCTCCTTGCAGTCCAAGGGACTCTCAATAGTCTTCAGCACCACAATTCGAAAGCATCAATTCTTCGGTGCTCAGCCTTCTTTATGATCCAACCTCTCACATCCGTACATGACTCCTGGGAAAACCATAGCTTTGACTAGATGGTCCTTAGCTGGCAAAGTGATGTCTCTGCTTTTTAAGATGGATACTAGTCCTTCGTCTGATATGCATATGGGCATACCTCTTTTTACTGTGCTTCGCAGACACTACGTTTTTTACAAATTGAAGGTTTGTGGCAACCCCATATTGTCAGATGAGCGTTAGCCCTTTTTTGACAGTAAAGTTTGTTTTTTTGTTTTGTTTTGTTTTTGCTTCGCTCTCCAGCTTGCAGGATCTTAGTTCCCCAACGAGGGATCTAACCAGGGCGTACAGCAGTGAAAACTCTGTCTTAACCACTGTACTGCCAGGGGATTCTCAGCAATAAAGTACTTTTTAATTAAGAAATGTATATTGTTTTTAAATACAATGCTTTTTGCACAATTAACAGACTCAGTTCAGTTCAGTTCAGTCACTCAGTCGTGTCCGACTCTTTGCGACCCCATGAATTGCAGCACGCCAGGCCTCCCTGTCCATCACCAGCTCCCAGAGTTTACTCAAACTCATGTCCATTGGGTCAGTGATGCCATCCAGCCATCTCATCCTCTGTTGTCCCCTTCTCCTCCTGCCCCCAATCCCTCCCAGCATCAGGGTTTTTTCCAATGAGTCAACTCTTTGCATGAGGTGGCCAAAGTATTGGGGTCTCAGCTTCAGCATCAGTCCTTCCAATGAGAACCCAGGACTGATCTCCTTTAGGATGGACTGGTTGGATCTCCTTGCAGTCCAAGGGACTCTCAAGAGTCTTCTCCAACACCACAGTTCAAAACCATCAATTCTTCGGCGCTCAGCTTTCTTCACCGTCCAACTCTCACATCCATACATGACCACTGGAAAAACCATAGCCTTGACTAGACGGACCTTTGTTGGTAATGTCTCTGCTTTTTAACATGCTGTCTAGGTTGGTCATAAGTTTCCTTCCAAGGAGTAAGCATCTTTTAATTTCATGGCTGCAATCACCATCTGCAGTGATTTTGCAGCCCCAAAAAATAAAGTCTGACACTGTTTCCACTGTCTCCCCATCTATTTCCCATGAAGTGATGGGACCAGATGCCATGATTTTAGTTTTCTGAATGTTGAGCTTTAAGCCAACTTTTTCACTCTCCTCTTTCACTTTCATCAAGAGGCTTTTTAGTTCCTCTTCACTTTCTGCCATAAGGGTGGTGTCACCTGCATATCTGAGGTTATTGATATTTCTCCCGGCAATCTCGATTCCAGCTTGTGCTTCTTCAATCATAACTTTTATACACACTGGGAAAACAAAACGTTTGTGTGACTCGCTTTACTGTGGTGTCTGGAACTGAACTGCAATTTCTCTGAGGTATGCTTGTACTGCAATTTTGTCTTTTTTTTAACATTGAAGTTTTAAAAGTGTACGTGATAAAAATTTCCGAAACTCTGAGGATTCTGGGTTACATGGCATCCTTTCTAAATGCAAAGCCTGGGCTCCTATAAAACCCCACTTAGAGTTAAAAGTGGCACCACTAACCCCTAAGATAAGTGAGTGCTTTGAACTGGGTTTCCGTTATGGTGCCAAGTAGCTCATGGCCCCCAGAACAGTCCTGCACTCCTATGCTGAGGGCCAGGAATAGAGGGTGTCTGAACAGGGTCGAGAGCCCCAAAAGAGGATGAATTAAACATCCAGGAGCCCTCTTTCTTGTAAAGCTACTGAGATAATCTTATCTGCCAGGTCAAATCTATATAACTTTAGATTGCAGATTCCTTGTGTTAATGCCTAACAAAATATTTTTCTTGACAATTCAAAAAATACACATGCTTTTGGAACTTTATAGAGTTCCAACTCTAACAGAAAAAGACTCTGGTTTTGCAAAAAGGGAAACTGAAGCTTCTCCTCCCAGAGCTCCCCTATTTGGGGACTGCTGAAGATAGTTACAACAGAGTCAGGGTCTCCAATACCGGAGGGCCACCACTGCCAGTGTCCCTGTGACCCCCGCCCCCAACTGGCCTGGAGGAATCACACACCGAAGCACGCCTCGTCCATGCCGCGGCTGCAGGCACCATTACCTTCCTGACGATTCCACGTGGCCCACACTCCTAAGTCTCCATCTGAAGCTGGTTCAGAAAAATCCCCCTGGCAAGTCCCACAGGCGATCGAAACTTACCATGCTCAAAACAAACCCGTTCACGGCCCCTGCACCTGCCCTGCCTCCAGCGCCTCCGCACGCTTTGCAACATCACAGCCAAGGGAGACGCGGCCCGAAACCGGAAACGCACGGACGCTTCCTCCGCCTCTCGGTCTTCTCGGCATCCAACCGGCCCCGTCTGCTGCCAAGCCTCCTGTGAACTCTCCGTTATGAGGTTCCTTCCTTTGCACGGCCACGCCTCAGCTTTCCTGCTCTCCAGGCTGCCTGCAGGCTGCCCTCCGTCTACACTGACAATCCGGCTAAAGTGTAGGCTTGCACACTCCCCCCACCCCCGGGCCCAAACCCAGGGCCCCACCCTTCGGTCCAGTGGTTCTCAGGAGGGAAGGCTGTCTCCGAGGGAACATTTTAGAGACGGGGGTACTCTTAGTTACCACAGGGATGGGGGACTCATCACCACTTCGGGGGGAGCCCAGGCCAGCTGGACGGCTAGGATGCACAGGGTAGACACTAAGGACTCTCCCGACCGCTGCACAATTTTTGAAAATCCTACTGGACAGTCTTCTTTTATTTATTTTTTAAATAATTGAATAACCCGGAGTATGTGCTTTATTCTTTTGTACATCAAAAATATACATTTATAACAACTTACTTCTATTTAATTTTTATTCGAGTAGTTTTGCTTTTCAATGTTGTGCTGGTTTCTGCTATACAGGAAAGTGCATCAGTTATATGTGCACAATACAGCCCCTCCTTTTGGGGTGTCCTTCCCACTTCGGTCACCCCAGAGCACGCAGGAGAGCTCCCCGAACCCTACAGCAGGTTCTCACTACTTACCTGTTCTATACACCAATGTGCACTTATGTGCACGTAAATCCCCATCTCCCAGTTCAAAGCACCTCTTCTCCCCCTTTGGTGTTCCTACCTTTCTTTTCTATGTCTGTGTCTCTATTTCTGTTTTGCAAATAAGATCATCTATACTACTGGACATTCTTTGTAGAGGAAAAGCCTGGCTCTAATTATCGAAGCCTAGAATTTCACTCCGCATAGAAACAAAAGTAAGCGCATGAAGTTTACCGTACACTGAACCTTCCAGGAATGTAGTCCTGAGTGCCTCAAGGGTGAAAGTGAAAGTCACTCAGTCGTGTCCAACTCTGCAACCCCATGGACTGTCCATGGAATTCTCCAGACCAGAATACTGCAGTGGGTAGCCTTTCCCTTCTCCGGGGGATCTTCCCAGCCCAGGGATTGCACCCAGGTCTCCCACATTGCAGGCAAATTCTTTAGCAGCTGAGCCACCAGGGAAGCCCCAGAATAATGGAGTGGGTAGCCTATCCCTTCTCCAGCAGATCTTCCCCACCCAGGGATCAAACTCAGGTCTCCCGCATTGCAGGCGGATTCTTTACCAGCTGAGCTGTCAGGGACGCTGCCTCCTGGGTGGTCAACGCCTATTTCCCGGCCTGGGGGTGGGGTAGATCCCCAGGCCCCTCACCATGCACCAGGTCAGACCTGCATCTCAACAGCGAGGGCCACTGGCTTCCCTGGCTCCCTCTGTTCGAGGAGGATTCTGTATGAGGCTTCAGGAGTCGTGCTCTGAAAAGGACTGAGCTCACAGGAAACAGTTCCTGGTCGATGGGGATGGGTGACGTCTGCAGTGGCAGAACCGGAATCCACGCAGGTGGACAAGGCCCAGCCTCCCGCCCTTCCCCTCCCCCGTCCCGTCTGCCCGGAGAATCCGCCCTCATGGCTCTCTCTAGAAGATGCTTCCTCAGCCTCCCCCCACGGCCCGTCTCCCTCCAGACCCCACCTGGCGCCCCCGCAGCTGCTAGGGCGTCTCCCAAGAGGCCTGGACCTCCTCCTGCCCATTCGGTCCCCTCAACCGTCTCCCGTCTGCCCAGCTACCAAGCAGAACTCAACAGTACTCAGCAGACAGATACGCAATGAACAGGACGCAGCGAACACATCCGTCACTGCGACGGACAAATGGGTGAGCCCGCCTCTTCCCCGGCACCACGCGGCCTCCCGAGACCCGGGGCCTCCGGAGATGAGGTGAGCCTGGCTGACAGACCGAGGCTGGCGGGCACAGTCCCGCTCCAGGACCAGCCTCGTCTGGGCGTGTGATGGAGGCTCCAGGCTGGGACCGGGTACCACCGGGCTTGGGGAGCAGGCGCAGACGCGCCCACGGGGGCCACTCCTGTGGCTTGGTTCGGTTCAGTTCGGTTTGGCTCCGTTTGGTCACCCAGGTTTGTTCGGCTGCTGAGAGGCCGTGAGGCGAACTTGCCCTGTGATAATTTCCTGCCACTGTCACTTGGAGGAAGGATGTTGTTTTTAGGGGGCGGGGGACGCCGAAGAGGCGTATTTGGCTAAAGAACACCATTTGTTCGCCTGGGCTCTGCGTGCGGGTGTGAAGGTGGTGGTTCTCAAATCCACCGGGAAGAGTCTCCACACACAGGTCAGGGGTGGGAAAATAAACACCCCAGGATGACAAGCGTGCAAATTAACCCTGGAACCAGGCGAGGAGCCAGGAATGGCGGACAGGAAACAATGAAGCTGACGGCACGTCAGGGCGAGGAAAATTCTGAGCAAGGGAGCATTCCGCCCCAAAGTTTTATTAGGAGACAGCATTCGCACCAAGCATTCATGGTCCCCAAAGTCCAATCTGTTAGCACCAGGGCAGGAGCTGTCCACTGTGTGCAAAGGCCCAGTGACACTGAAAATTTAGGACCCCGAGAGGTCTTCTCGCCTCTGAGTTCACTCCCCAGCTCTCAGATAATCAGCTAATAGAGCCCAAATAATCTAATCATGAAGTAATAAATGCACATGGCAAAAACACAACGGATAGTCCTACTCAACAGAATTAGACATCAGCTGTTCTGTCGAGATGCTAATGAAACATCAATCTGTGAGAATGCCATGCCAAGGAGAAGAAAGACAAATTGGGCTCCTCCACTCCTCATGGAAATTAGAAGATTCTAAACTAATCAATTAGCTCCACATCCCCACTATCTCCACCCTGTCTCTGCATTATTATTCCTCTTCATGAAATTTCCTGGGAATCCACTTACTATTCTTACGATCGCAGATATCAAATGAAAATCAAGCCCTCTGCGGAACAGGAGAGAAACTTCCCATTGTAATGTAAGATGAGCTGATTAAGGGCACTTAATCTACGAGCAGCTAATTCTCAAAGCCTCCAAGTGGAGTGGAGGAGAGGTCAGGAAGGAGGGATGCCGCTTAGTTTTGATCACGCAGAAAAATGGGTTCTGGCGCTCAGCAGGCTGCCCTGTTAACAATTACAGTAACGAGGGTCATGCGCGCTGCAAGTTAGAAACAGGACCCAATCTTCAGAGAACCAAGAGAGAAAGAACACCCTTCCTTTTAGGAAATATGTTGCTCAGGGCTTAGGGATTCTCCTAAAAGATGCAAGCAGCTCAAAGGGAAGAATGGTTTTGTCTTCCGAAGAGAAATTTCACTTTGCCGAACTGCTTACACCCTGGAAAAGGATTGCAGACCTAGATTTGGAATAAGTTTATTATAAGAAGCAATAATCAACCTCCACTGAGAAAAAAGGAAATCTAAGAAAAAAGGAATCTTTTTCAGTCTTAAAAATTCTGGGAGGGACTTCCCAGGTGTTCCAGTGGTTAAGAATTTGCCTTCTAATGCAGGGGACCCAGGTTTGATCCCTGGTCAGGGAACTAAAATCTCCCACACGCGTCAGGGCAGCTAAACCCATGCAATGCAACAAAAGAAACCTGTGCACCTCAGAGCAAACCCAGCATAGTCAAAAAAAAATTGTGTTTTTAAATTCTGGGAGATTCCCTAAGAGTTTTTGTTTATATGAATTTTATCTAGTGATATTTATAATATTAGAAAAATTCAAAAACAAGAGTATCTGAGCACACATGAATTAGTGATGATGTCATTACACATCACGTAACCTTTAGAAAATTCCACCGTGGGCTCGTAAAAGAGTAAGAGTGGAAAAGAAGGCAAAAGTGGGGGAAAAAAATAGTATTATTTTGAAAACAGCTCTGTCCTCAGGGACTCCCGGGGACCACACTCTGAGACCTGCTACGCTCTGGCTGACGCAGAGATGACAACTGCTTCGAGAGTCACTTCTGCCATAAAACCTAAACACCCCCTGTGTTCAATGCGTCCATAAAATGCTTACAAGCTAACAGATGCCAGCACTAGGAGAACTTCAGAAAGTATGTGTGCAACTTTCGATGACAAGAGAACAGGCTCTTGAGTCTCCTACAGCTCACCACATTTGATTTATGGCCTCTGCTGATACAGACGACTTGCTGCTTCCACACAGGGCTGGGCAATGTCTTCACTAAGGGACGGGCCTGCCTGGGTAAATGCGATCCCATCAACAAATACCTTATTCAAGCCAGTCATTCCCAGAGGCGGGTGACCCTAGTGGTCAAAGGTGCAGCCTCTACAGGGGGATATCCTGGGTTTGAATCCTGGCTCGGCCACTTGCTGGCTGGTGTTGGGTGAGTTACTTAACCTCTCAATGCCTTCGCTTCCCCAAATATAAAAAGGGCCAATAACAGTATTTACCTCTCAGGATATTTACAGAAATCAAGAGGGTTAGCCACCTAAGACATAGTAAGTACTTCATAAACATCAGCTGTTAGTGTACCTTCTTTGACAATATACAAGGTACCCCAAAAGTCTCAATGCAGTTTTAAGCTCAAACTTTAGAAGTACAAGCAACACAAACTTCCCAAACAAGTTGTTGAATTCTGTGAATTTTAAATAATAAAATTTCCATTTCTTGTTTCAGTTCCTCTGATTGAAAAGGGAGAATGCTACCTGAAACAAAAATTTAACTACAACTGTCATCGTGAGGTGGGGAATAAGATGAATATATAAATGATCCTTACAAAAAGATTTTTTTTATCATTAAGACATGTTAATTTAATAGACATTTATTAAGCACCTACAATAGAACAGGAAAGACTATAGAGATTTCTTCAAGAGAATTAGAGATACCAAGGGAACATTTCATGCAAAGATGGGCACAATAAAGGACAAAATGGTATTGACTTAACAGAAGCAGAAGATATTAAGAAGAGGTGGCAAGAATATACAGAAGAACTGTACAAAAAAGATCTTCACAACCCAGATAATCATGATGGTGTGATCGCTCACCTAGAGCCAGACATCCTGGAATGTGAAGTCAAGTGGGCCTTAGGAAGCATGAACAAAGCTAGTGGAGGTGATGGAATTCCAGTTGAGCTATTTCAAATCCTAAAAGATAATGCTGTGAAAGTGCTGCACTCAATATGCCAGCAAATTTGGAAAACTCAGCAGTGGCCACAGGACTGGAAAAGGTCAGTTTTTCACTCCAGGCCCAAAGAAAGGCAGTGCCAAAGAATGCTCAAACTACTGCACAATTGCACTCATCTCACACGCTAACAAAGTAATGCTCAAAATTCTCCAAGCCAGGCTTCAGCAATACATGAACCATGAACTTCCAGATGTTCAAGCTGGATTTAGAAAAGGCAGAGGAACCAGAGATCAAACTGCCAACATCCCTTGGATCATCAAAAAAGCAAGAGAGTTCCAGAAAAACATCTATTTCTGCTTTATTGACTACGCCAAAGGCTTTGACCGTGTGGATTACAGCAAACTGTGGAAAATTCTTCAAGAGATGGGACTACCAGACCACCTGACCTGCCTCCTGAGAAATCTGTATGCAGGCCAAGAAGCAACAGTTAGAACTGGACATGGAACAGCAGACTGGTTCCAAATAGGAAAAGGAGTACGTCAAGGCTGTATCTTGTCGCCCTGCTTATTTAACTTATATATAGAGTACATCATGAGAAACGCTGAGCTGGATGAAGCACAAGCTGGAATCAAGATTACCAGAAGAAATATCAATAACCTCAGATATGCAGATGACACCACCCTTATGGCAGAAAGTGAAGAAGAACTAAAGAGCTTCTTGATGAAAGTGAAAGAGGATAGTGAAAAAGTTGGCTTACAGCTCAATATTCAGAAAACTAAGATTATGGCATCTGGTCCCATCACTTCATGGCAAATAGTTGGGGAAACAGTGAAAACAGTGACAGACTTTATTTTCTTGGGCTCCAAAATCACGGCAGATGGTGATTGCAGCCATGAAATTAAAAGATGCTTGCTCCTTCGAAGAAAAGTTATGACCAACCTAGACAGCATGTTAAAAAGCAGAGACATTACTTTGTCAACAAAGGTCCGTCTAGTCAAAGCTATGGTTTTTCCAGTGGTCATGTATGGATGTGAGAGTTTGACTATAAAGAAAGCTGAGTGTGGAAGAATTGATGCTTTTGAACAGTGGTTTTGGAGAAGACTCTTGAGAGTCCCTTGGACTGAAAGGAGATCCAACCAGCCCATCCTAAAGGAAATCAATTTGATTATTCATTGTAGGGACAGATGTTGAAGCTAAAACTCCAATACTCTGGCCACCTGATGCGAAGAACTGATTCATTTGAAAAGACCCTGATGCTGGGAAAGATTGAGGGCAGGAGGAGAAGGGGACGACAGAGGATGAGATGGTTGGATGGCATCACTGACTCGATGGACACGAGTTTGAGTAAACTCCGGGAGTTGGTGATTGACAGGGAGGCCTGGCGTGCCGCGGTCCATGGGGTCACAAAGAGTCGGACACGACTGAGCGACTGAACCAAACTGAACTGAACTGAGCACTTTACTATGTGTCAGGTTTGTACTAGGTGCCAAGGAGATAAAAAGAAACCAGACAAGGTGTCTAGCCCATGCAGTCTAGCGGGCTAGAAGTGGATCAACAGGGCATGTCTGTGGTACTAGCACGTCCAATTAAGCTCAGGCTGGGTCCTGGGGCCTCAGGTAGTAGTGTCCTTAGCCTCTTGAGGGCAGAGGAAAGGTGACAATATTGTCCTTGCTGACATTTGGAAAACATCTTCCTACCAGAGAAGTCAATTCTTCCCCTCATGTCATTAATTCTGTTCATTTGCAAGAAGCCTGTTTATCTATAGCTTTCTATTGCACCAGCTCTTCAGTACAGATCTTTATTGAGCTTTTCCGTCTTTGTAAATCATAAACTGTCCTTTCAACATCCACAATGAGAAGCATTCGACCCATACGTTCTATTTACATAGCACAGTAACAGCCTCTTATTTAGATGTCAAATTTCAGCAACTAAAAACTCAAATGCATACAAAACAAACCCAAAGCACAAAGAAGTCAAAATAATTCTCAAAACCATAGCCACATTCCATAAACTTCAGCCCCTTTTGAAGAGTGTCTCAAGCTATAGTTACTCTTATTTTATACACATAGAGAGCTTGTTCATCTTTTTTTTCTACCAGATTAAAAGTATAAAAATCTGAAGAGTAAATCAAAAATATGATACTCACCTTTAGGAATTCTCTAAAGTTACAAACCAGTACACCCTGGTTTTTGCTGAATGAAATTAGTCTTAATAGAACCAAAAAGCGCTAAGTGATGTTCACAAAGTATTTCAGACGTCTAAACTCAGACATGAAAAGTCCTTTGCCATAGTGAAAGACAATTTTTCATTTCCCATATGTCAAAAGACTGAAAACTAAAAACCAAACTCAAATCTACACACAAAATTTTCTTAAAAATTCTAGTTTTACTAGAATTCACTTACTTAACTAGCTATCACTCATATCTTTAAGGACCTAGTCAGTATCATCATGATATAGAAAAAGATTAAAAATGAACATGTTATTATAGAATGTTGACCATGACTATTTGTTTAAATGTTAGAAAAAAGTAAACTCTCATATTTATATACATTATGTTTATCTTTTTTGTGTCAATAACTTGGAGCTATTTGACATTTGCAGACCAAAACAAAAAACTAAGAAAATTAAATGTGATATTTTCTTCTCAGATAACCAAAACCAAGATGCTTTTGAAAGCATGAATTTTTCAGGTGATTGGCTGATTTCAACAATGCATGTGGACATAGCTTTGGTTTGAATTTTTCTGAGGCTTAACACTGATCCAGATCCACATGAATATCAGACACAATCCGATAAGTAGTACTCAAAATATACACTGGGTTTCCCAGGTGGCTCTGTGGTA
This sequence comes from Dama dama, assembly GCF_033118175.1. Classification (NCBI taxonomy): domain Eukaryota; kingdom Metazoa; phylum Chordata; class Mammalia; order Artiodactyla; family Cervidae; genus Dama; species Dama dama. The sequence continues at coordinate 65,129,890 of NC_083699.1, read as the reverse complement.
AAGAATCCACCTGCCAATGCAGGAGACCCAGGTTCCATCCCTGGGTCAGGAAGATCTGGAGGAGGAAATGGCAATGCAGTCCAGTATTCTTGCCTGGGAAATCCCATGGACAGAGAAGCAAGCCTGACAAACTACAGTCCCTGGGGTCTCAAAGAGTGGGATACGATTGAGCACACATGCAATGCAAAATAATACACACTGCAGAAGGCAAAAATTATGTGGAATTTTCTCACCCAGTAAAATACCAAAACTGTCTCAATTCCCCTTTTGCAATGTGATTTTTTTTCTATTATGTGTATTTTTATATTTGCAGGTTTATTGGAGGCTAGTGGTGAGTTGCACATGGACAGATTTAAGTAACCATATTTGGTTTTCTAGAAACCGTCTTCTCCTTTCTCCTTCCCCCAAGGCCCATCATGTTATAAATAAACCCACAGCCCAGAGAGAAGACCTCAGGAAGCCCAGGTGGACATCGCGTCAGAATGTGCTGAGCCCATTTTGTCTGAAAAGCCCTCTTAACTGCCTGACCACACCTGGGCAAGCAAATTGAAGCAGGAAACAGAATATTCGGATCAGCGGGGTCAACCACCCACACCACCAGCCAGGACCGGAGCCGCACATTTCATTCAGAGGTGGGGTGGGGAATATTTCATCTTAACTGACTTCCTAGTTCTCATCTTTCCCAGTTTTCATCTTCCCAGTTTTCTTCTTTTATGCTAAGGTAGAAGTATCACATCAGAGACCTGTTACGCAAAAAGAGACATGAACCGTGAGCCTCCTTTTCCAAGCCAAAGTTCAGAGTGGAAGGTCTGAAACCAGGAAGAATCTTTTAGACCCTGATGACGTCAGAACCTCTGAGCGCCGTCTCTGTGGCTGTGACGTGATCCACTCACTCCCCCTCCACCTGCTCCCCCACCCCCAGAAATTCACCCTTCGTAAGGCAGCCCCTACCCTCGATTGGCCAGACTTCTGAAACGAAATGACAGGCAAAGGAGGATCAGCCCCAGAGTCAAATGGAGAGATCTCAGAAGACAGCAGTCATTCTGGAAAGGGAGATGGAAAAGCCCACGGAGGCCCCTGAGGCAGGGGCCAGTGCCAAGCTCAGGAAAGATGGAGAGAAACGTACGTGCCTCAACAGCAAAGGGCTTCCCTGGTGGCTCAGTCAGTGAAGGATCTGCCTGCGATGCAGGAGACCTGGGTTCGATCCCTGGGTCAGGAAGACCCCCTGGACGAGGGTATGGCAACCCACGCCCGTATTGTTGCCTGGAGAATCCCATGGACAGAGGAGCCTGGCGGGCTACAGTCCATGGGATTGCAAAGAGTCAGACATGACTGAGCGACTAACACTTTACGTTCACTTTTCTTTCAACATCAAAACCACAACACAGACCTCGTTAGGCAAAGATTAGGTCGCTGCTAACAAACCTAACCTAATTTTCCTCTGACCATCTTCGACAAGGAATAATCTCTGCTACATTCAAATACAGACTTTCTGGTAGGGGGTGGGGTTCAGTGAAAATCCTCTTATAAAGAGGGGTCAATCTCAAATAGACTCGAAGGTGGCTTGCCTTGGAGGCAAATACTTCTTTAAAACTTACACAAATTATCAGCAATAATCAAACTTTAAAATACCCCTCTATATTTTCATTTTTAATTAAAACATATACATGCAGCTCCACACCTGTATATAAACACATACACATATATGTATGTATGTCTCACTAGGAAAGCCAAGCTAAGTACTGGAGTTTGTCTGTAATAATCTAATGTGCTAAAACGCAATGGCCAGACCAGAGACAGTAACAGACGATTCAAGAGAAAGAATAGGGCCCTTTCAGGCAATTACACAATTACACACGATGACCATGTTTACATTATCAAAGGGAGGCAGACCCAATTACCTAGCTACTTCAAATTAATAACCCCATTTTCCTCCATTATCTGGCAGGCAGGGTCTAAATAATGAGAGTCATTACCTCAAATTTACTCAGACGGTATAGGTTTGGCCAGTGAATCCAGAGGTAGTTTTTCCTTCCAGAATGCCTCCACCATCAGCAAATATCACAGTGCGCGGCAGTAAGCCCACGCCAGCCTTGTCTGTAAGCAGTGTAAGCAAATTGCCCCCATTGCCTGGCAGATTAACACGCTATTCTCATCACTGTTTTTTTGTTTTTTTTTTTCTTGAGTGCACAGTGCAGCTTGTGAGATCTTTGTTCCCCGACCAGGGATCGAACCCATGCCCCCTGCATTAGGAGTGTGGCGTCGTAACCACTGGGCTACCAGGGAAGTCCCAGGGAGTCATATTCTTAATAATCCAGGCTTGAAGGTTTTTTTTTTTCCCCTGACAAAAACTCACAGGGCCATAGAACTTTAGGGCCCAAGGTCTAAAAGCCAGCTGCCGGCAGCAGTCCGACCAGAAACCAGGGAGGGTGCGCCAAAGCCCAGATGCTGGCATCCAGTCCTGGCTCTACCTCTCATGGGCTGCACGGTGACCTCGGCCAGCACTGAGCTCTCCAGACCTAAGAGTTTTCATCCGGACGAAGGTGGGAATCATGGCATGTGTCTTAGGTGTTTGAGAAAAACGAGAGGACACGTGTGATGCACTTAGTGTAGCTCCAGGCACATCCTGCCTTTTAAAAGATGCATGGAGATTGTAACACGGAAACATACACGACCATGTGTAAGATAGACAGCCAGTGAGAATCTGCTGTCTGACCCAGGGAACCCAAACCGGGATCGGTAACAACCTGGAGGGGTGGGATGGGGAGGGAGGCGGGAGGGAGGCTCAAGATGGAGGGGACACATGAATACACATGGCTGGTTCATGTCGATGTTTGGTGGAAACCAGCACAATATTGTAAAGCAATTATCCTTCAATTAAAAGTAAATACATTTTAAAAAATTACTGAAGTATAGTTGATTTACCATGTTGGGGTAGTTCCCAGTGTCCAGTAATGTGATTCAGTTTTATATATATATATATACACACACACACACATATACACATGCATATACATATTTTTCATGTTCTTTTCCATTATGGTTTATCACAGGACATTGAATATGCTTCCCTCTGCTCTACAGTAGGACCTTGTTGTCTGTCCATTCTCCATATAATAGTCTGCATTTGTTAATCCCGAACTCCCGAGCCATTCCCCCCCATTCCCTCGGCAAACACAAATCCGTTCTCTACGTCTGTGAATCCGTTTCTGGTCTGTAAGTAAGTTCATTTGTGTCACATTTTAGATTCCACATTAAGCGGTATCATACAGTAGGTGTCTTTCCCTTTCTGACTTACTTTGCTTAGTATGACAATCTGTAGATCCATCCACATTGCTGAAAATGGCATTGGTTTGGTTTAGTCGCTCAGTCGTGTCTGACTCTTGCAACCCTGGGGGCTGTAGCCTGCCAGGCTCCTCTGTCCACGGGATTTCCCAGGCAAGAATACTTGAGTGGCAAATAGATAAATATGAGGTAAACACATGAACATGAGGCTGCAGTACTCTCAACCACTGGTAACAGAAATCTAAAGTGCCAGCGTGTTCTGTGCTTTTAATAACATCTTCATCCATTCAGCACTATGTGTTCTGTCTTTATTATGCTTGGAGTTGGCATAGCTTCTTGACTCTCTGGGCTGATACGGCTCACAAGTGTGGGGGAAATTCTTAGCCGTTCTCTCTTCAAATACTGCTTCTGTCCCATCTGTCCCTGTCTTCTCCTGAGACTCCAATTACACATATCTTAGACTTTCTCATTGTGACCCACTTATCTCTTTTCTGTTTGTTCCACTGCTAACTCTCTGCACTTCAGTTTGAACAATTTCCGTTAACCTTTCCCCAATCCACTCTTCCTTGTCTTCTGCCATATATGATCTTCTGTGATTCCACATTCTGTCAAGAGCCTTTATTTCAGGTACTTTCCCACAGATAGATTCTTTATAGATTTTTTTGATCCTTTGATTCCACTTGATTCATTACAGATTCCAATTCTCTTAAGAAATTTTCCATCTTTTCCCCTTTTCTCCATTAAAACCTTTTCTCTTGAGCATATGAATCATAGTTTTTTGTAAATTTATTTTTTTCGCTAAATCACATCAGTTAATTCTGGTTCACCTGTGAGTCTGTTTCTATTATCTGTTTTTTTAGTCACAAAGGCATGACAACAACTTCTGACTGATACCAGCATCTGGTACTAAAAGTTAAGGGGACTTGTGATGAGGGTGCCTCCTCAGGAGATGGCTGTCCTTCCCTCGCACTGAGCAGATGGAGCAGGGGTGGGGGGCCTGGCGCCCTGATCTGGAGAGAGCTGGTCCCCCTCTCTGAGGACCCGGCTCTCAGCTGGACGGCTCCTGCATCCTCCAATCTCCCCAAACGGGCCCTGTGCCCCAGTCTTTACCTCCTCATCACCCTCCCCCCTCCCAAGCCCTCACTGTCTCAACACCTCTCAGAGGCCTTTAAACAGAATGCCTTTTAAAAAGTACTTCATACGGCTTTTCTTTGGTTGTCGGGATCATTAGTTTGCCCCAAACTACTCAATCTCACCCAGAAACAGAAAACCCTCCCTTAAATTTCTCAAAGTGCTTTCATTACAACATTTAACCTTCCCCTTGTAAACCTATCTTTCGGTGTCCTATCTTTTTGCCTTTTCATACTGTTCATGGGGTTCTTGAGGCAAGAATACTGACGTGGTTTGCCATGCCCTTCTCCAGTGGACCACATTCGGTCAGACTTCTCCACCATGACCTGTCCATCTTGGGTGGCCCCACACGGCGTGGCTTAGTTTCATTGAGTTAGACAAGGCTGTGGTCAACATTACTTTGCCAACAAAGGTCCATCTAGTCAAGGCTATGGTTTTTCCAGTAGTCATGTATGGATGTGAGAGTTGGACTATAAAGAAAGCTGAGTGGTGAAGAATTGATGCTTTTGAACTGTGGTGTTGGAGAAGACTCTTGAGAGTCCCTTGGACAGCAAGGAGAGCCAACCAGTCCATCCTAAAGGAGATCAGTCCTAGGTGTTCATTGGAAGGACTGATGCTGAAGCTGAAACTCCAATACTTTGGCCACCTGATGCGAAGAGCTGACTGAACTGAACTGAACTTATAAACCCATAAGAAAAAAAGGGAGCAATGTTCGTTACATGGATATCTGAAACCAGAGGTTGGCGAACCACAGCCCGCAGGTCAGACCCAGTGCGTGGCCAGGTCTGCACACGGTCATGACTGTTCACATACTGCGGGGGGCTGCTTTTGCATTTGGCAGCCCTGCAAGGGCAGAGTTGAATAGCTGTGAGAGAGACCATACTGCCCTCCAAACCCGAACTACATGTCTTCCCCTTCACAGAAAAAGTTTGTCAGCCTATTTTATACGGGTCCAGTGAACTTTGGAGAAGGAAATGGCAACCCACTCCAGCATTCTTGCCTGGGAAATGCCATGGACAGAGGAACCTGGCTGCCTACAGTCTAAAGGGTCGCAAAGAGTCAGACGTGGCCGAGCACAGCACGGAGCACGCAGGGAACAGGCGTTGGTTTTGTGACTTACAAGCTAGCTTCAGAGAGAAGACTGCATCCAGGGGACCTGGTTTCTAGTCCAGCTGCCTCCCCCATTAGTCACAAGTTGCCTCCTATCACAGTGATTTATTATAATCATTTTTAAAGACGAACACAACAACGAGAGAGTGATGATTTTCAACCAGATAGTCCCAATATGGAAAAAGAAGGAGTCCCGGCAAACACAGGGAAGGACTCGTCTATCTTTGGAATATTTGGGGAATTTCAGCCGTCACCTTGGAAATCTGCTGAAACAAATAACGGGTGACAAGTAGTCAAGGATGCCACTCTGAGGTAGGAAAGTCTTTTTTTATTGTTGCTGTTCAGAAAATAAACATGTAAGGCAGAACAATGAAAAGAATCCTGATGAGTGTGTTCAATCCGTATCCATTTGATTGCTAAGAGCTTTCATCAAGGCACTCCCTGAGCAGAGGAAAAAATATCCCTAACAGAGGATGGCAACTCAGAAGGACACAAACACATGCACGCACGCAATATGTGACTAAACAAAACACAGCGGAAAAAATCCGATGCCGTTTCAAACTTAAGGCCTTAAAAGAAAGGCCATCTTCCTTTTCCCCTCCTTTGCTTAATACAAGTACATGGTAATTCGCTTCTTGTTAATAAATTGTACAATCTAATGATTGGTGCAATTTAGCACCCCATGTCAATTACGGATGCTAAAAATTTCGGATCATAAGATCTCCAAAATTATCTCACACACACAAGACACACTACACACCTACATGCACATACACCTACACATATACACCTACACACATATACCTACATACCTACACGTATATACCTACACACACCCACACATACACCCCCAAACATACCTATACACGTACATGAGCACACACACACACACACCCATACATATACACACACCCACACACACCCCTATACACATACACACCCACACACACCTACACACATACCTACACATGTACACACACATACACACCCCCCCACATACCTATACATGTACACACACATACACACACCCCTACACATATGCACCTACACACACCCACACACATACCTATACACGTACACACACACACACACACACACACACACCCCTACACACATACCTACACATGTACACACACCTACACATACCCACACACATACCTATACACATACACACGCACACACACCTACACATATGCACCTACACACACCCACACACATACCTATACACGTACACACCTACATGCACATACACCTACACATATACACCTACACACATATACCTACATACCTACAGGTATATACCTACACACACCTACACACACACCTACACATGTACATACACTCACACACACACCCCTACACATATGCACCTACACACACCCACACACATACCTATACACGTACACACATACACATACCCCCACACATACACACACCCATACATACACACACATCCACACATATGCATGCACACACACACACCCACACATACACACACCCATACATACACACACACACACACATACGCACGCACACACACATGCCTAAACGCACACACCCCCTGATGGGCACAGTTAGCCTGTTCTGTTTCACTGCATCTTGTGCAGAAGCCTGAGCTAAGCTTGTCTCCATCCTGCCAACTATGAAGCCCAGTTTTCCCAGGAAGAACACACATAGGGCTCCAGAGTGCGAAGCCCAGAGTGAGAACGGAGAAAGATGAATACATCAAAGTAATGGAATCACGGCCTCACAAAAAAGCATCAACTCCTCTTCGTGGTGAGGAAGGCGGATGCGGTGAAGGGAAGGACCCTCGAGGCCACGCTGACAGCACCCCAAATTCTCCCAGTGCTTCGACTGAGCCCGAGACACACAGGCGAGGGCAGGACCCACCCGCGTTCCCCGGGCAAGCCCAGTGCCCTGCGACCCTCAAGCCCTGGGCTCTTCAGTGGCTGCCCTGCGCCAGGCCCGCAGGCCCAGCCCCGAGGGCAGCGTCCGCGGGGCTCCACGACCCTGGGTCTCCCCCAAATGCACCTTCCAGCCTCTCCTCCTTGCCCCTCCACTTCTGCAATAAAGAGTCCCTTTAAAGCACACCATCCCGCCTTCCCAACCTGCAAAGCAATGAAGCGCTACTCGAGGAACATATTCCTCCTTCTGACTTTACCACGAAAAATTATTTTATTCTAAAGATGTACTTTGCCAACAAACATCCATCTAGTCAAAGCTATGGTTTTCCTAGTGGTCATGTATGGATGTGAGAGTTGGACCATAAAGAAAGCTGAGCAATGAAGAATTGATGCTTTTGAACTGTGGTGTTGGAGAAGACTCTTGAGAATCCCTTGGACTGCAAGGAGATCCAACCAGTCCATCCTAAAGGAGATCAGTCCTGGGTGTTCATTGGAAGGACTGATGCTGAAGCTGAAGCTCCAATACTTGGGCCACCTGATGGGAAGAGCTGACTCATTTGAAAAGACTCTGATGCTGGGAAAGATTGAGGGCAGGAGGAGAAGGGGACGACAGAGGATGAGATGGTTGGATGGTATCACCAACTTGATGGACATGAGTTTGAGTAAACTCCAGGAGTTGGGTGATGGACAGGGAGGGCTGGCATGCTGCAGTCCATGGGGTTGCAAAAAGGCGGACTCGACTGAGTGACTGAACTGAACTGAACTGGAAGATGTACTAGCAATAAAAAGCCCTACAGTCATTCACTTAGGATAACAGAAGTACTGAATCACAAAATCTGAAGAGACCCCTGACATCATCGACTCTCATTTTCCCAGTCGGTGGTTCAGGAAGCCCACGGTAGAATGCAGTGGAATATCCCTCTCTCCTCACTGATAAACTCCATCAAGAGAGCAGTTTCAGGACTTCCTGGCAGTCCAGCGGTGAAGACTCCGCATTCCCACTCCAGGGGCAGTATGTTCGATCTCTGGTTGGGGAAGGAAGATCCCACAGGCCGTGTGGTGCAGCCAAAAAAATAAGAATTTTTTTTACAAGAAGGCAGCTTCTCGGGGACCAGTGGTCCCTCGTGTCCTTCAGAACCAAACCTCAAGGCCAGTTCTGATTTTCAACTAAACACCGACCTTCTCTCTAGAGGGGAGGATGTGCGCTGGTCACAGCAAAGAGTGGGGCGGACGCGCAGGAAGAGGCTGTAAAGCTCCTTGGCCCCGGTCCCCTCGTCTCCTGAGGTCAGCAACGGCCGCCTGCGAACTGCCCTGTGGGGAAGGAGGCTGGGAGAAGCAGGCTCACTCCTAAAACCCCAAATTAATTCCTCAGCAGACCATCTGCATGCATGATCACCATCTTTTCTTCATAAACCAGGCCCTTCATAAATCAAACCTCTTCATAAACTCAGAGACCAGAGCGTTCAGCAAGCGCTCACTCGAAACATGGGGAAACGTCCATACGGAGACCCAGGCCCTGGAAGGGCAGCCGGCTGAGACGTATTTCTCCACCACACTGGGCCATGCCTCAGCACGCTTCCCGCTTTCCAGAAATCCTGTCAGCGTAGTTTATGTGGCTCACACCTCATTCCCTTTCAGGCGACAAGGCTTTTTATCTTTTTCATTTGGAAACTTATTTTTGCGACTTCCCAAACCTGCGCTGCTAACTTCTGAGGCACTGGGGTCTGTCCGGAGTTCTTGTGGACGAGCAGGGCTCCTTTTCTGCTGACTGTCTCCACACCATGGCTGTGGAATGCAGCCCTTACCCCCCATCACAGTCTTTTGTCTTCCCCGTTAAGACCTTTGCAGATGTTTTTCGTATGTCTACTATCCTTCGACTAGATGTTCAATGTCAGAGTCCGCCAAGCAGAGCAATGGGGTGGAGAAAAAGGCTGAGGCATTGCTTCACTAAACCTAGAGCATGGAGCTGCAAAACAAAACAAAACTTAACTTGGAACAAAGATAAGGCTAAAATAAGATCTCAGATTGAAAATGGTAAGGAAACTGGGATGAGCTGAGGCCAATTCCAGCTGAGCCAATTTTTACCAGTCGTAAAAGATGACTTAGGCCCCGACGCCCCAGGACAATGGACCAATTAAATCTTTATAAGGGAGACAGTGAATGCCACAAAATCAGACTCAGCCAGAAAGGGGCACACGCGCTTCCCCTTCCTGCAGCTGGCCCGCGAGGGCAGCATGTGGCCACCCCTCCCCAGGAAGGAGGCCGGCCTGTCCTCCCCCGCACGGCCGGCCTGAACCAGATCCAATAGCAGGTCCCCTGGGGGGCAGTTTCCTTTGGCCACAGGCCCCTCACGGTCCTTGAGTTCCTTGCCTACTCCAGGTCTAAGTAAGTAAAAGAGTAACAGGGTCCCTACGCCACAGGTGCCCACCAGGCTGCATGTAAAAAAATAAACAGAATCTGTTCAGCAAAGTGGCCAAGGGCACAGCTCCCGGAGTTAGGTACCTGGGCCCAAGTCCCTAGCAGTTTCCTCATCTGTAAAATGGGCATGATCATACTACAAGCCTGCTGGAGTGTTATGAGGATTAAAGCAGTCAATATAAGTGAAAGGCTTCAACTGGGGCCTGGCATGTAGCAAAATGCCGACCGAGCTGCCGGTGGCTGCTGGGATGCTGTTGGTAAGTATTCCACAACAGTGTCTATCACCTAGACAGCATATTAAAAAGCAGAGACATTACTTTGCCAACAAAGGTCCGTCCAGTCAAGGCTATGGTTTTTCCAGTGGTCATGTATGGATGTGACAGTTGGACCATAAAGAAAGCTGGGCAATGAAGAATTGATGCTTTTGAACTGTGGTATTGGAGAAGACTCTTGAGAGTCCCTAGGACTGCAAGAAGATCCAACCAGTCCATCCTAAAGGAGATCAGTCCTGGGTGTTCATTGGAAGGACTGATGCTGAAGCTGAAACTCCAATACTTTGGCCACCTGATGGGAAGAGCCGACTCACTGGAAAAGACCCTGATGCTGGGAAAGATTGAGGGCAGGAGGAGAAGGGGACGACAAAGAATGAGATGGTTGGATGGCATCACCGACTCAATGGACATGGGTTTGGGGGGACTCCGGGAGTTGGTGATGGACAGGGAGGCCTGGCGTGCTAAGGTTCATGGGGTCACAAAGAGTTGGACACGTCTGAGCGACTGAACTGAGCTGAACTGATGGTTTTTATTAGGCTTTCACAATGGCGGGAGCTGCCAGCAGCAGCCAGGTGCAGTTATCGGGGCAGGATAAACACTGGGCACCGTCATGGGAACCGTAGGACATGTCAGAGCTGAGAGGCCTTAGAAAGGCAGGCCTACAGCCCTCAGCACAAGCCTGGGCCAGGGACGGAGAGTGGGGGGACAGGGGAACAGAGGGGAGCTCAGCACAGACACCCGGGTCCGGGCCCCAGAAGACTTCCAGGGAGAAAGACCCTGGGCCCTGCAGACGCCTGCTCACCTTGAATAGGACGTTTCCCTTCTCCCCGCCTCCCACATCAGCTTCCCCGGTTGCTCAGAGGGTAAAGCATCTGCCTGCAATGAAGGAGGTCTGGGTTCAATCCCTGGGCCGGGAAGACCCCTTGGAGAAGGAAATGGCAACCCACTCCAGTATTCTTGCCTGGAGAATCCCATGGACAGAAGAGCCTGGTGGGCTACAGTCCATGGGGTCACAAGAGTCAGACACGACTGAGTGACTTTCTTTCTTTCTTTCCTCCCGTAATACCAACGCCTGGACGCAGAGCCAAGGCCAGCCCCACGGGAGATGGGGAGATGAATCACAGAAGACAGCCCAAGGACCCCTCCTGTCCACTCAGAGATACCTCCTAAAGGTCTGCTCTGTACCAAACCCTCCGGCTACGGCATCTCATTTCACCCTGGTGGAGACCCCTTGTCGCTGCGGGCTCAGAGAGGTGAGGTCATGGAGTTAGCAGCAAGCAGCATGAACTGTAATCATGAACTGGATCAATCAGAGACCCCAAAGCATGCCCCATCCAGCACACACTGGAGCTCTGGCCCTCCACAGATGATCAATTTATCAGAATCAGCAGGAAGCCCTCATGTGTCTTTCCAATGACACTGAAGCAGAAAGGAAAATTTCCCCTGGACAACTGCTGAGCCAGTCCTCGTGAGGACAGAGGTGGGTGAGACAGGTCCACAGCCCCAGAAACTTGTGTTCAGTCCTTACTAACAAGCTCTGAGGTGGATTCCTCAGTGCTTCATCTGTCCAGCTGTAAAATGTGAATATTGATATTTGTCCCCTTCCAGCTCTACTTCTGTATACAGGCTGAGGAAGCCCCTAGCGGAACAAGTCTCCCATAAACGATAACTAAACACAGGACAAAACCAAAAAAAGAAAGAAAATCTATCTGAGGGCTCTGGAGAGTGAGCCAAGGCAGGTAGGTACTGAAGCGGAGTTGATACTTGGAGGAAAGCTGGTACACGGAGTTCCTATTATTTACAGCTCTTGGCCAAGGTCAAGTCCTGGTCTATGCCACAGGGGCATCTAAAACCCAGAAACTCAGTTTTACTGGCTTGGAGAAACTGAAGACAGAATCCTGGGGTGCTTCTGCTGCTGGAATATGAAGGGGGAAATCCCAGAAAGGAGGGAGCCAGAGAGAGGACGTCTCAAATTCTGAGTATAAACTGTGTCCACATCTCCGATTGACCCCTGGACCACGCATGCACGAAGCACTCTCCAAACAGTCCCGTCAAGTCTGGAAGGACACAGCCCTGAAAGCCCCCACCTCAGAAGCAGAGTTCACAGCTGGAGTCCAATCAAGTAAATCGCAGGCTGAAACAGACAGAAAAACCAATCCTCACCAGACGAACATAGCAGAATCTAGAGTCTCCGTGATGTAACAGGTACAATGTCCAGGACACCATACAGAATTATTCCAAAATCAAGTGAATATGTGGCTCACACTCAAGAAACAAAAAGACACTCAGAGAAAACTCAACCCACACTCACCCGGAAGTTAGACAAGAATTTTAAAGCAGCTCCTTTAGAACTATACTCAGTACCCATCCAACCAAGGTCAAAGAGTTGTTCAAAGCTGAAGTAAGGTCAGGTAAAAAAAGGAGCTTTGAAAAGTTTCACATATGCTCTATCTGACATAAGAATTTAGGTGGCCTCTGCTTCTCAGGTTTCCAGAAACCATACATTAAAAGAAACCATTTTAATATACATGACTGTTTTTCAAAGAACAAGTTATACTCAAGGACTGAATTTATGATCAAAATCTTGTTTTTAAATAAATCACAAAGACAAATAATCATCAGTTCAGTTCAGTCGCTCAGTCGTGTCCGACTCTTTGCGACCCCACGAATCTCAGCACGCCAGGCCTCCCTGTCCATCACCAACTCCCGGAGTCCACCCAAACCCATGTCCATCGAGTCGGTGATACCATCCAACCATCTCATCCTCTGTCATCCCCTTCTCCTGCCTTCAATCTTTCCCAACATCAGGGTCTTTTCCAATGAGTCAGTTCTTCACATCAGTTCAGTTCAGTCGCTCAGTCTTGTCCGACTCTCTGCAACCCCATGGATTGCAGCACACCAGGCTTCCCTGTCCATCACCAACTCCCAGAGCTTGCTGAAACTCATGTCCGTCGAGTCGGTGTTGGAGTTTCAGGAGTTTCAGCTTTAGCATCAGCCCTTCCAATGAATATTCAGGAGTGATTTCCTTTAGGACTGACTGGTTTGATTTCCTTGCAGTCCAAGGGACTCTCAAGAGTCTTGAGACTCTTCAGAACACAAATAATAATGTGTTATGATAAATCAAAGCCTGTAATGCCCAGATACCACCAAAAATCTTTTTTTTTCCCCACACATCTTTTTAGAAAACAAAATTGAGCCAGGTGGCAGAGCCTATTTTGTGCAGAAGGAAGGGGCAGTGTGCACAGGGTTATCACTGTGGGCTTAAGAAGCCACACAGCCTGGACTCAAATGTCAGCCTCACAACATAGAAGCTGGGTCTCCCTCCACGAGTCACGGAGCCTCTTTGCACCTCAGTTTCCTACTGGAAACTGTTGATCATCATAGTATCAGCCTCACAGGATTCGGGTGATAATTCACATTCAGGGCCTATGTGGCTCAGAGTCAAGTGCTCAGTAAACAGGAGTTGCGAGAGGGGAGGTGACCTGACGGGTCTGCCCAGGAGCTGGGAGTAACTTCTGGATCCGAGCTCCCGTTTCCAACCACTTCTTCACAAACGTTCTTCAAACGGGCACAAACACACTGTAAATGGGTTATTCCAAGTTCCTGAAGAACTCTAAAATGTGAAAAATACACAGAAAGCCAACCCTGCCATGTCACATATTTGATCCAAAAATTAAATCTAAAAGTAGAATGTTTGACTTTTAAACAGCCTCTTTTTCTTCCTTTGAATTTGAAAGGTCTTCAGATGTGGTTTAGAAGGAAACCATCCTTTCAAAAAGGTGATCCTGGGGAATCTGTATGAATGTCTTTTAAATTTTTCATTAAGATAAAGTGGATTTACAATGTTGTGTTAGTTTCTGACGCACAGCAAAGTGATTCAGCTATACCTACACCCATCCTTTTTCATATTCTTTCCCTTCATGGTTTACTATTGCTGTTGTTGTTCAGTCTCTAAATAAGTCAGGTCTGATGATTCTGCAACCGCATGGACTGTAGCCCACCAGACTCCTCTGTCCATGGGATTTCCCAGGTAGGAATACTGGGGTGGGCTGCCATTTCCTCCTCCAGGGGATCTTCCCGACCCAGGGATCGAACTCACATCTCTTGCACTGGCAGGCCATTCTTTACCGCTGAGCCAGCAGGGAAGCCCTCATGGTTTATTACAGGATACTGAAGAGAGTTCCCTGTGCCATCCAGCACAACCTTACTGCTTCTCTGCTTCACATACGGCAGTTTGAGAGTGCCTTCCTCCCAGCCCTCTTCTCCAGGGCCACCCAGAGCCTCAGAACTCATCTCACACGCGACGGCCCAGCACGTCTCTGCAGGGACCCCGCCTCAGAGAATCGGCCCAGCACGTCTCTGCAGGGACCCCAGCCTCAGAGAGTCTGCCCAGCACATCTCTGCTGGGACCCCAGCCTCAGAGAGTCTGCCCAGCACATCTCTGCTGGGACCCCAGCCTCAGAGAGTCGGCCCAGCACATCTCTGCAGGGACCCCAAGCTCAAAGGGATGGCCCAGCACGTCTCTGCGAGGACCCCAGCCTCAGAGAGTCTGCCCAGCATGTCTCTGCAGGGACCCCAGCCTCAGAGAGTTGGCCCAGCACGTCTCTGCAGGGACCCCAGCCTCAGAACTCGCCTCACGGGTGACGGCCCACCATATCTCTGCTGGGACCCCACTGCAGACTCTGGTCTGAGCAGAGCAAGGACTGCCTGCTCATAGTTCCTGCACTCACTGTTTTTCTCTTCTTTTCCTTCCCATTTTCATAACAGCTGACACAGCATTAAGAAGTTTAAGCTGTAAAAAAAAAACTGCCTAGGAATTGAGGAGGGAAAGTCACTTTTATTTTTTTGCCTGCCATAACCAATATTATCACTGTTTATGAAACTCAAGATTTTGCCTTAAAAAAAAGAAAACCAACAAATGTTGGGACAGGGAGCCACAGACAGAAGCGATATCCTTCCCCACAGAGCCCTCCGTCTCCCTGTGAGCAAGAAATGAAAACCAGGAATTCACTACACACTGGCCGCAAGGAAGCAGTGGAGAAGGTCTACGTGGGCGGGTTCAAGCCAGAGCCAGGAGCCTACTCCTCACCCTCATCTCGTGAGAAGAAGTCACAGCCTTAAAAATTCCTCAGCACAAGTGCCCAGGCAACTGATGCCAGAAAGAGGAGGGGGAGAACCCAGAGGAACCCAAAGCTTCCAGGAACTCCTGACAAGGCTAGAGGAACCCAAAGTTCCAGGAACTTCTGATAAGGCTCCGGTGGGAGGCGCAAAGGGGACTTGGCTGGAAGGTTCTGGAACTGCAAGGACCTCAGAGGCCTCCCTCCCTCCTAAATGTCCTAAATGGCCAAAATCACCATCGGCCATGAACATCTTTATCTATAACACCCGCTTCCCATCACCTGTGTGCACATGCACACATAATAACTTGAAACACAGTTCCCCAGTCAGACCCTTCAGCCGAGCTAGCTCAACACTGCTGGCCAGAGTCAAAGACCTCAGCTCCCAAACTGGCCATGAGCCGTGATGCTGAGGCACCCAGCGTCCCGCGGGGCACCAGACTTCCAAAGGTCAGCCACCTGCGTATCACACCTGCTGATAAAGTAAGACTCAAGCGGCTAAGGACCCAACAACTGCCTGAGATGAGGTCCACAGAGGCGCTCCGTTTTCCTGCAAGCTCTCCACTCAGTCAGGCATCACGCATCTCTCCCACCCAGAGGCTTCTCCCTCAGAGGAGGTGCTTCTCGTCAGATGCCTGCGGTCCTCGAGGCCTGGAGCTGGACCACACCCCCGCGGCTCTGCCTTGCAGAGTCCCACCCTAGGTGGCCAACCCCTGCCTGCCACCATCCTACAGGCGAAGGGGACCCTGGACAAGGGTCAGCAAGGACAGACAGCCTCGTTTTGCAGAGAAGGGAAGCAAGGTCAAAGAATCATTTCAATCACTTCCATTCCTGGGCAGCAACCCCTGCTGGGCTCTCCTGGACACTGTTCTTAACGGACTCTACACTGATGTGATGAAAATGGCCACAGTCTCCTGAGCCTTGACCATGGCGCTACCCAAGGCCTATTCAGCTTTAACAGCCCTGGGGAATACGCTGGCATTTTACAGATACGAAACCAAGACCCTGAGGGGTTAAGAACCTCACTCAGGTCACAGAGCAAATGAGAGACAGCTCTCCACCAGCTCCGCAGCCTCACGCCCAGATCTGTGCTCCCCCAAAAGCCCATGCTTTTAAATCACTCCACCAGGGTGATTCCCCGACATCCAGGCTGATGGACTGATAAACAGCCTCTGATTAATCAGTTAATGCTGCTGCTATTTGCCCCCTTTTCTCCCAGATAAACACAGGCTGATCCTGGGGCTGTGAGAAAGAGGCCAGCACACCCTCAGAAAGGCAGCCAGCCCTGCGGCGCTGAGCGACGCCGGCCTGGACATCGACGGGTGTCTGATGGCTTCGTCAAAGCACTCAATGAGAAGTGAGGGGAGAAACAGGCTTCCATCCAATGCCATTTTTAAACCACCAATTCACCATGCAGGGCCGTGTTATCAAAAGAGCCTCAGCCACACTGTGTTTGCAAAATCCTATACATTGTTAAAACATACACACACACCATGTATTGGTCCAGCATTCCCTGCGGAGCCAGGCAGGAGACATCCAGGCAAGCTGGAGTTCTTTCCTGCAGGACGAGGACTGTAAACTGAATCAGCTCTATTTCTAGCATCCACCGGTGGAGCCAGGATGGCGCCTTGCCTCTTTTAAACCCAGTATATACAGACGGGGAATTGGTGCTTCCTGGTCCCACAGCTTCGATCTGCTGGTGTTGAGGTCAGGGTTCCCAAGAGAGAAAAACTGCCACCAGACCACACAGCCCTGGCATCACTGAGCCGGAAGTTGACAGCACCCCTTGGCCGTTCTGGATGACCAACGCCGCAGAAACCAGAGGCCAAGAAGTGGCCCCTGTAGTGACTGGGGTGAGCGATCCTGATTTTCAAGGGGAAACTGGATGTCATAAAAAATGGAACCCAGGGGAGTCTCTGGAGCTTCTCTTGTCTAGGAGTACATATTAATGGAAAACTAAAGCAGTTGGGGAGATGGGGGGAGGGGAGGAGCAGTAAGAATTCTGATTCCTATATTACCCCAGCAGGTAAATAACCCCAGCTAGGTGAGGTGTTGACCGAATGCAAAGCCAAGTCCCCGCAGTCATGGCGGCAATGCTGACTTCTCCCCCGGTTCCCCCAGTCCCAGCTGAATATGCCCCATCCTGCAGACTGAACCAGAAAAATAATCCCCATCACCCAGAGGAGGACATGTGCCCCTGGGGCCTTGTGGCTCCTCTTTCACACGAAAGAGCAAGCTGGATCACTTGTGTGAAGCGTAGTTGTCACTTGTTAGGTAGAAATGGAGCTGTTCTATCATTATGTTGAGTTAAAAGTGGAGAAGGACGTGTGGACGTGGAAAACGCGAAGGGGTGGACTGTGTTGGTCATTTCATCGCTGCCTCTCAGTTCCCAAACTCCCTTCAAGGCCCCAATCTTTGCTGTGAACTAAAAGTCTGCAAACAGCATTCCTCCTCTGCCAGCCAACTTCCTATCAAGTCTGCGGGGGAGGCTCTAGGTGGACACTGGACAGCAGGCGAGGGGAGAAGGGACCTCCATCTTCTGCTCGTGATGCCTCATCCTGGGGGCGGCAGCCGGCTCCAGCCTCCCACCTGGCGTCTCTCCCTACTCCCCGAAGCAGCCTCATGGAGCTCAGCAGTAGGTGCTGAAGACGGCGCAGCTAATGAGATACGAACAGCCACGATCCTCCAGGCACTTAAAACCCCGCAAGAAGAAGCCGCTGAACAAAGCAGGCACTGTGATCGCTGCCGCCAGGACATCCAGGCTCCTCGGAGAGCGCATCACAGGAGGTCCGGGGACGGATGTCAGTGGCGTGGCTACACCCTGGGACTCCTGGCTACCTGCTCAGATACACACGAATATTGGCACCAGAGCACACTTAGAGCCACAGCTCCGACTGTGTTACCTGCCCAGAGCCAACACGCCCTTCAGGGAGGCTGCTGTGCATTCAAGAGACTTAAATTATTCTGCAACCCTGGAATTCTTACATTAATCATTCATTCATTCATTCATTCATTCAACAGTGCATTCATCAGGAAGGCTTAGCAACGAGTAAAGCCATGCTGTTGGGGAGCCTACATTAGTGGGGGGCCCCCACAAGTAACAACATACAAAACTACGACTTCAGATGACGGCAAGTTGCTTGGAGGAGGTAAGTGGGTGGTGGAGGCTGCAAGTGAATGGGGTGAACGGAGGGACCATTTCAGGCAGGAAGGTGAGAGAAGGTCCCCCTGAGGAGAAGGCATTTAGAAGAGACTGGGATGAAGAGAAGTGGTGAGCCCCAAGACGTGCGAGCCAGCCTTCCAGCAGAAAGCTCCAGAACACCACCAACATACGGGAGCCATGAACCGAGGCGGTCCATCACGGGGGAAGCGGTCCTCTCCTCTCCTTTCCAGCAAACCCCCCGAAGTCAGACCCAGTTCAGTGGCTGCGTCCACATGCCCACATCAGCCTGCGGTTATTCCTCCTTACTTTCAATTTACATCGCAAGCTGGAGAGAAATGAATTACATCCCCGTGGGCTTCTCTGTTCCATACAATTAAGAAAAGCTATTTCTTAGTCACAAGGCGGATGACGACACCAAGATTTCCCATTTTCTCTCTGCAGGGAGGCTGTCATCACTCAATATTAATTGATCCTACTTTCATCCATAAAGCCAGAGTTGAAACAAATTTTTGGTCACAAAAATGGCAACTATTACATTATAAAAGTAAATTATTAATGGCGCCTCCATTAAAGCACACCCGTCTTCCGAAGGCATCAGCTGCTTTAGCACTTCTGGTGTTTCTTTAATGGGGTAAAAATGAGCAAATTATTATATTCCTTCCTGACAGTGCATAAACTGCCAGCGCTGATTTTGTCTAAGGTTGCCAGAGATTTCCCCCATTTCATCACAACCAGGAGCTCACAGAAAGGGCGTGATAGAACCCTGGGTTCCCCGCAGGAGAGCGCGTCCATCGAATGCAATTTCATTTTCCTGCTAGAGAGCAGAGAAAGTGAAAACAGCAAGAAGGCACGATCGACCCAGACACTGAGGAGGGCGAGTCTCATTTATATATTTTTCTGTCTTTTCCGAGGCGAAATTTTGGTATTTATTTTTAGAGCAGGGATGAAGGAAGACAGAAGAAAGGAAAGGAGGGAGGCATGAAGGAGGAAGCAGGGAAGAGGGGAAGAAGAGAGGAAAGAGAAGAGGAAAGGAGGGAAAATCACGTTGGAGCCACCATTAAACAGCCTGCCCTGGACCAGGGACCTGCGGGAACAGTGATGCTCATTACAACTGACTGGCAGGCGTGGCCATTGGGGGGCCAGATGCCGGTATGAGTGAGGAAGAGTTCTCAAGCTCATGGCTCTAGAAACCCAAGTCTTCCAACTCCTCCTGGTCATGAATTTCTGCAGGTGCTAGGGCCCTGTGGAAGGGTAAACACGGGGCATCTGCATTTCATCAACAGGCTAAGATGTCACAAATCCTGACTTTCACAGCCGGAAGCCGGGCTTAGCGACTGATTTACATACAGGCCAAAGAATAACCATGGCAAAGCAGAAAGCTTTTCTAAAACACAGAATTTAGTCTCGAGAAGAGACGCACTCCACTCAGCAAGGCCTACGATGTGAAATTAGAGATGCTATGGACACAGCTCACGGCATCAAAGACAAGACAAGGATGGAAAAGCAAGCGGTGGTCCTCTGCTTTTGGACTGGAAGATCACCCAGGGTAGGGATCGTCCCTGCTGACGGCTGTTATTTAAGGGACTCGAGCACCCCTCCCCCAGGGGCTAGGTGTCGGCTGCCCCTTCCCCTGGAAAACTGCCCTCAGTCCAAGGATAGGCACCTAAGAGTCTGGAAGAGTCACAAAAGTTATTCAAGTGGCCCCTCTTTCTACTCATTGTGGCAGAAAGAGTGGACTATGTCTGTTAAAACCCACCCACAGTCTTCAAAGTAGTTTTCCTAGAATATAGAAGCTAGAAGCCCAAAAATACATGCCCCCTTTACAGATGATGACCCTGTAACAGAGAGGTTAAGTGACTTTCTCAAAGTCACATAGCTAATCGGTGGCAGAATCAGAATTTGAAGTCTGGCTCAAGAGTCTGCACCCTCAGCTACTCACAACACTGCCTCTCATAGAGAAGCAAGACCTCTTTAAAAAAAAAAAAAATACTATCTGTTTCTTTATTTATTTTTGGCCGTGCTGAGTCTGCAAGGCTGCATATGGACTTTCTCCAGTTGCTCTGAGTGGGGTCTACTCTTCGTTGTGGTGGGTGGGCTACCCATCGCAGTGGCTTCTCTTGTTTCAGAGCACAGGCTCTTGAGCACACAGGCTTAGCTGTCTGACTCTGGGACCCCATGGACTGCAGCCCTCCAGGCTCCTCCGTCCACGGAATTTGGAGTGCAAATTTTAAGGCAAGAATATTGGACTGGGTGGCCATTCCCTCCTCCAGGGGATCTTCTTGACTCAGGAATCGAACCAGGATCTCTCTCACTGCAGGCGGATTCTCTACCTTCTGAGGCACCAGGGAAGCCCAATACGCAGAAAAGTTGAGTTTAAAGTTGTTTGCACCTTCATTAACTTGGCTGTCAACCCCAAGCTCTGCCCAGGACTCTACGATTCCGCCCCAGTTCCCAGCACACAACCTTGGCTAGTCCACCTCTCTGGGGGCACTGGCCCCCATCACCTGGCTTCTCACTTACAGCAAAGAAAGTTAAGGCTCTTGGACAAAAGCTGTCTTGGATTTTAGCTATTTTAGTCTAAGCCATTTGTATGAAGTCCATGGTAATAAATCACCAGGTAGAAAAAAAGAGCAAGTTTCTGCTCTAATTTACGGTTTCCAGATTGGCAGAGAACAGTGGTTTTAGACAAGCAAAGCTGGGCCACTGGGCTAGAGGATAAAGCACAGATCCGGCAAACGCCGGCGCCCTCCTCCCGCCTGTCACCTCTCCAGCACCATCTCAGCCCAGGCTGTTGGAGGAACCAGCAGTGCCGCTTCTCCAAGGTTTATCTCACTCTAGACCAACACACCGTGTCTCATCAAGAGAGCCACGGCGGTCTGGAAGCCTGCAGCATGCTCCCAGAGCATGCTGGGTGCTTCTTTTAAGCCCCCCAAAGTTCAGTCTGTGGGCACAAACAGCCCTGATGAGTCCTCCAGCCCCAGGAAGTTGGTATGACTTGAGCCACTAATCCAGGGGTTTTTTCCAAGCGGGGGGGGAGGGGGGAGGGGCAAGACAAGGGATCCCGCCTGGTCTAAGATTTCCAGGGCTTTCCTGCTCCCACCCAAGAGGAGACAAGTCTCCAGCCATCAGCCATGCAGGGCCCACCAGGTCAAAGACATGTCATGGGAAATCAAGGACGATGCTTTCCCGGGATAACACACAGACTCTGTTAAGGCTGTGGCCCCAGGGGACTGGTTTCCGGATATGGGAAAATGGGCACTAGGCTGGGGCATCAATAAGGTTGAACTGGACAGAGAGGGTTCAGACGCTGGTTCCTATGATAGGAGGCCTCGCCATCTTGTTCACTCGTGCAGGCCCAGCCTGGAGCCAGAGAAAGGGCAGGTAATCAATAAATATCCAATGAATTCATGTTGTTGAATAACCCTGTCAGACAGGGCTGCCTTCTCCATTAAAGAAAGTCCACCCACCAAGTGTGCCAGCTCCCTTAGGAACAGATCACCATCAAAGGCAACACACATTCCATATGGCTCCATACCGTCCTTACGCTTAACAAGCAACTCAGAATCTACACCCAAGATGCCCAACTGAAATAACCCCCTTCCTCTTTTAGGAGGGCCCAATAAGGCTGTCAAAAGAAGGTATTCTCCTCCGTATGAATCATGTATATGCACCTGAAAAGCATGTTTATGCAACAGAATAGAAATAAACCCCAGCTGCTGATGACTCGAGCAAGTACCAACTGCCTAGCTCATTTTTATTTATCAGGAGATCTGACCTATAAACAAAGAACAGCTTAAGACATGTCTGAAACACAAAACTGAGAAAATGACTCTCCAGAATTAATGACAGTGACAAGTGACCTGAAGGCAGAATCACCTACACTTTCACACTATTTGAAAATACCTCATAGATAAAATTCAACAGGCCACCTTTCTTCCAAAGCACGCGTGAAATCTGGTCCAAGCATTGTCTAAAGCATTTCTATAAAAATTATTTGAAGCAATATAGCTAATAACCATAATTAACAGGATGCATAGCACATAAGCTTATTTTCTGTTCTGTTTTAACCAAAGGAGATAAAAATTATTATCATGACCACAGTGCCATTTTTATGACTCCCTACAGAAAAAGAATTTGATTTTGCTTTGACACATCACAGTCATCACCAAGGAATTTCATTTTACTGAAGGCAGGCTTAAGTTGCTGGAATTTACTGCTTGTACACACACACACACACACACACACACACACACACAGACCTCTGAGCCCATTTTCACACAAGACTGAATGCCGATTCCTGGTATGGATACAGAGACACTGGGGAAACAGCAAGAAGAGTTTTTACATTAAGAAAGGGATTCAAAGAATGCCCTCTTCCCTCTTAAATCTTATTACCTCCATTAGTGAATATCTAACAATAACATTAATACTAATAGCAGGCTTGGTTGCATTCTCAAAAGCAACAACCATACAGAAGATGAATGTAGTAGCTGTGCTCAGAAAAGCTTGAAGCCACGTCACACATATTATCTCATTTATCTTTAAAAATCCCTGAAGACTCCGTACAAGTGTATTCATCTGCGGTGAGACATGTTTTATGGGAGCCGATTTCCTTACCAATTCTTCGTATCTTCTGTTTAAAAATAGGATCTGTGTTTAGCGCGCCTTCCCACCAGAACCTCAGCTCCTAACTCATGCAACTGACTTCCTTTCATGAGTCTCAAAAACAACAACAACAAAATGCAACCAACTCTTAGCAATTATAGAAACTAAAAACAAAAATGAAACATATGCAGGAAATCAAAGAAATTCACAGGCCCCAACAATTGCCATTGCCCAAGCTGAAATTAAGTAAATATAGACACGCCACCCCCACCCCCTCGCCATGAAAACTCCGCCATGCAATTTATTAATGAACACTGAAAGGAAGCAGAAGCTGAAAAGTGGGACAGGAGAAACCGTTTAATCTAATAGTCTGGAAATTACATCGGAAGGAACAGATGGTTTCACAGAAGTCAAAGCAACCCAGAGGCGCAGGGAGCGATTTTCTAGGAAAGAAAAATGTTTCCCTACCTACTGCCCGTACTATTTTCAGCAAAGGAGGCGTCTATATTCAGCACAGGACAAGTTCCGAGCCTGGCACGCTGACAAAACCAGGACTGCGTGGCAGCCTTCCACACGCACCCGCTTTGCACTTGGCCTCCAAACCTGAGCTGGAGGTCAAACAGCCCGATTTAACACCAGCAACATACAGAAGGCCACGTTCCGCTGCAGCGGGTCAGACACTGACATTTGCAATCTTGGCAAACGCGAACACCGGTGGTTCTCAGGTCGTGGGCAGCGTGATCTTGACGTGGTTGCCCATCCCCAGGTCTTGAGGGCCCCGGGCAGCAGGGAGACTGGCGCTTTGGCATGGAATCGCCCTGGGCCTGAGCCTCCCTGCCCATACCGGGACTGAAAGGCACTGCCAGGGCTGTTACCGGTTACTTGAGACGAAGACGATGAAGACCCACGTGGCGTCACACGCAGCGGCTATTTTCACCCCCACTGCCTATGAGTCACCAAGCCACGTGAGCACGCTCTCCCTAGAGCAGGACCCACCCGGCACAGGCAGAGCCCTGGCTGCTGGGGTCTTGGGGTCACAGATCAGGGCCTGCCGAGCCTCAGGGCTGGGCCCAGGAGGCCTGCCCAACAGCCAGCTCTGCTTACAAGCAAAGCATTCATCTGAGCTCCAATGCCTGCCCCACCACGTATGTGCTGTGTGGCCGTGGGCATGCTGGATAACCTCTCTGAGCCCCATTTCCTCATCTCCCAAGTCAGGATGCCCTGAGGATGAACTCAGCCCAGGCATGGTGCGTGACTCACTGGCAGTCATCACCCCTGTTACTGCTACCAACAGTAATAATACCCTTATCATCACAGGAAGCTCCTGTCCACACCTCATCACCTACGGACAACCTCAGCCAACCACGGAGGGCACAGATGCAGCCAGGCCTTCTGACACGGAGATTCAGGGCTGCGGCAGGAGGACCCTCCCCTCAGGGATGAGCTTCACGTCTGGGAGATACGAAAAGCCGTCCCCCTAACAGACAGGGGAACCCTGCCTTATGCC
Source organism: Dama dama (assembly GCF_033118175.1). Taxonomy (NCBI): domain Eukaryota; kingdom Metazoa; phylum Chordata; class Mammalia; order Artiodactyla; family Cervidae; genus Dama; species Dama dama. The sequence continues at coordinate 65,105,378 of NC_083699.1, read as the reverse complement.
ACAGCCTCAAGAGCAGCTTCTCTTTACCCTCCTTCCTGGCTTCTGACATTTTACTTCAAGATCTGTTTGTTTGTTTTCCCTAAAAAAAAAACACACACCATCAACATCAGAGCCTCCATGTTCAGTTCTGCGGAAGACCAGCAAATGTTACAGATGAATTTGTTATGTTCTAAAGCTGCAGGTATCATATTTAGAGCGGTAATAAATACCTCGTTATGGATGGCAAAACAAACACTTCAGGGCACTCGAGGCTCCAGGAAAGGAACCCCATGGCGAAAGCCACTTTAAACCGAGACTCCTCCTGTAATGCAAATAATCCCCCATCCCCCGGGGCTCTTCCTTCCTTCCCTGAGCTGAAGGCTTCCCTGAAAAAGGGGGGCTCACGCGTGCAGCACAGGCAACGGCAGTCAGGGGTCAGACAGCCAGGCGTCCCGGGCGGCGCCCGGACCCACTCCACTCAAGCTCAGTCCATGAGCTCCGGTCTGTGCTGTCGCCTCTGGGTCATTTCTCGTTTTATTTTTCTACTGATATAAAGCTGATGTACAGAATCATGTTAGTTTTAGGTATTCAGCATAGTGATTCAGTTGTATATACATACATGCATATGTATGTATGTGTGTGTATATATATACATATACTTTTTCAGATTCTTTTCCCTTACAGGTTATGACAAAATATTGAGTATAGTCCCCTGTCTACACAAGTAGGTCTTTGTTGTTATTTGTTTTACACACAGTAGTGTGGACACGTTCATCCCAAATTACCAATTCATCCCCCCCCCCACCCCCGCCACGCTCTTTCACCTTTGGTGACTGGAAGTTTGTCTTCTTTGTCTGTGAGTCTCTTTGTTTTGTAAGTAAGTTTATTTGTGTCCTTTTCTTTCTTAAGATTCCACATACCAGTGATATCATATGACATTTGTCTTTGGCTGGCTCACTTCACTTGGTGTGATCATTTCAGGGTCCATCCACATTGCTGCAAATGGCATTATTTCATTCTTTTCATGGCTGAGTAGTATTCCTCTGTGTGTGTGTGTGTGTGTGTGTGTGTGTGAGAGAGAGAGAGAGAGAGAGAGAGAGAGACATCTTTATCCATTCATCTGTCGATGGACACCTTAAGTTGCTCTCCCATCTTGGTTACTGTAAATAGCACTGCCACGAACAAAGAGGTGCATGTGTCTTTCAGAATTAAAGCTTTCCCTGAATATATGCCCAGGATCGAGCTTATCTCTACGGGTCTGGTCACACTGGTGAGGGTGGGAAAGGAGTACAAATGGGGTGCAGGGGATAGAGATAGTAGAGACCTAATCAAAGCAAAGGCTTCTAGAAAAAGACCGGGAGGAGGCTGGACCACGTGACCCCTGAGGCCCAAGTACATCTTACAGACCGGCTAAGGTCCAGTGTTTCCAGCTAGACGTGATGAGCTGTGTAAATGAAAACCAAGGTCTGCTTAGATGTTGTGGGTGTAACTGGGCCCCTAATATGCCCGGCATGTTCTGGTCAAGCCACAGTACACTGACTGTCCCCCCGATGGCCTACGCTCCCCCTCCACCCTGGATAAGCCAGAAGGGCACAGACACTCAGGAGTCAAGGCCCCTGGTCCAAGAATGGTCCACAGACCCCAGACCACTGGCAACACATCTGTTAGCCAGCACAAAATTGTTCCCTAGACCCCCACCTCTTGCTTCTTGGAAGAAAAGTTATGACCAATCTAGATAGGTTATTAAAAAGCAGAGACATTACTTTGCCAACAAAGGTCCGTCTAGTCAAAGCTATGGTTTTTCCAGTGGTCATGTATGGATGTGAGAGTTGGACTGAAAAGAAAGCTGAGCGCCGAAGAATTGATGGTTTTGAACTGTGGTGTTGGAGAAGACTCTTGAGAGTCCCTTGGACTGCAAGGAGATCCAACCAATCAATCCTAAAGGAGATCAGTCCTGGGTGTTCATTGGAAGGACTGATGCTGAAGCTGAAACTCCAATACTTTGACCACCTCATGCGAAGAGTTGACTCATTGGAAAAGACCCTGACACTGGGAAAGATTGAAGGTGGGGGGAGAAGGGGACGACAGAGGATGAGATGGCTGGATGGCATCACCGACTCGATGGGCATGAGTTTGAGTAAACTCCGGGAGTTGGTGATGGACAGGGAGGCCAGGCGTGCTGCGATTCATGGGGTCGCAAAGAGTCGGACACGCCTGAGCGACTGGACTGAGACCCACCTCTCACTCCTCGGCCTTCAGCTGAGCCCAGCAACCTCCCTGCAAACACTCATTTCCAACCACACAGCCTCTCATCCCCAAACCCAAGCGCTCCCATCCGCCTGCACAGCGGCCGGTCACCCCCGAGGGCTGACCTCTCAGGGAAGAGGTGGAGCTTTTCCAGCACCGTGAAGGGCAGGGACCCCGGGGGGCCTTGGGGCTGTGTGTGGGTGGGGGGGAGTGCTCCACGGGTGGATGGTTCACGCCGAGGCAGAGTGGGGAAATGTGAGGTCCACCTCAGGACCAGCGAGACAGTGCCCAGAGTCTGCTTGGAGAGGAGGAAGCCAGGTTAGAAGCACTGGCTTTCATGACAGCCAACCCCTGAAGTCTGCGGGGGGCCCTGGGGAGGCTGGGTTTCAGTGACAACGGAGATGTAGGGACTCAGGCCAGCAGAACGACTGTGGCTGCTGGGGGGAACCGACTGCCCACGGGCCAGTCCAGTGGGTTCCGAGGTGGTCCCTGCGGCAGCAGTGGCAAACGGCAGCATCGCCCGGGAACTTGAGAGAGGTGCATCCTGGGCCTCTCCCCAGACGTCCAGATGACAAAAGTCACGGACTGGGGCTCGGTAATCTGAACCCACAAGCCCACCGCTGATTCTGTCGTTGCTCAAGTTGGAGAACTGTTTGTGCCATGTTTCCAAGCTACACCATGTCTCCTGCTCGGTACTCTGGGGAAAGAACCCCGCCTTCAGGGAACTGGAGGTGACCTGCAGGAATTACAAACCTCTCCGAGGGCTGAAGGGAAACAAAATCTCAGGACAGGTGGCCCACCTGATGGTGACCAGCTGGGATACCCAGGCTGGGAAAGACCGCCTGGCACTTCACCAATGCCGCCCACTCACCCTCCACCATGGCTGCTCACGGCTTCACCCACAGTCTCAAAAAGCACCAAGGCCTGGCTGCCTCTCCCAAGACGGACTTCAGGGGCCCAGGGTGCAGCCTGGCATGGGAACCTTTTAACCAAAGTTGGAGAATCACTGTGTTCCACTGGCAGCATTTTTATTTGAGGAGTATGGCCTGTCCTTGCAAATATATGGCAAGCTATTTCAAGGAAATAAAATCTGAACTGGTCATGAAATATAGTTATGTATGCAAACATTTACTAAACTTTATTTCATACTTTAAAAAATCACACCAGTATCATTTCTCTCGTCCTTCTCCACTCAGATCAAAGAAACTCACAGCCCACTTGGTCTTGGAAGGTTCTCAGCGTGGTCCCCAGATGAGTCGTATCAGCATCACCTGGGAACTTCTGACAATACCATTCCCAGGCTTGGCCCCAGACCTAATGAATCAGAAATTCTGAGACCCAGGAGTCTGGGTTTCAAAGGGCTTTTCAGGTGACTCTGACTCACTATCAAGTTAGCGGACCATGCCTTTAGTGAAATGATTCGTTCTTAAGGCCTGGAGTCTTTCTCTGGAGGTTAACATCATGTTTGATGACATTTTAGAATTTTCTTATCACGTCCCTTGACAACCCATGAAATCCGACAGGCTAGCAGCACCAAGATTTATGACAAGTCACTCAGTACCCAGGGTCTTGGCCCCAAAATACTTTAACCTGTTAGTTTTTAGACTTTAAAGTAAACTGTGATCCATCTTTTTAGGCGAATCTCTATCCCAGTTGGGAGGAGAGATTAAAAGAACAACTTAAAGAGACAATGATTATCAGCTGCTTCTGCAGTCGTGCTTAGGGTAAGGTTACCCAGACTGGAAGTGAAATAAAAATTGGACCCTTACATGATTCACTGCACAATACACATGTTTTGAATAATGAATGTGACCCTGTGTTATTCTCATGACCACCCAAAATTTATCCACAGGGCTTAAGGCTGAAATGCTGGCAGTCAAAATGCAAGTATGAGCCTGGTCAGCATAAATGTTGAAGCAAAAAACCCCAAAGGTCAGCTCTTCAAGACCTCTGAGACCGGAAACCCACAAAGACGGGAATTTTAGAAATGTGGCAATGTGAACTGATCCTAGAAGTTGTAACGTGTGCCATGGGAATGTTTTACAAGCAGGAATTTAAGCGGAGAAACAGGAGACGAGCTTGAAGAAGACGTGCGGTGGAGCACGAGGTGCTTCTCAGCGTTTTCACGGTGAAGCCCTTCAGTTTAGCCAAAACCACCACAGCATGCAGGCGACGCAGGAATCAAAAGCAGACCAAAGCGAAGGCTCTGCTGCTCGGTAAGACGATGGAATTGGCTACAAACACCCAGCAGCTTGGTGGCCTAGGGCAACGACCCCATACTCAAGACCTCACTTTGTCCTCCTATATCCTGGAGGTAACTTCACCTACCTCGTAAGACTGTTGTTACTTCGTTTAAAATTGATTAACACACACTAGGTGCTGAATTGGGCTTCCCAGGTGGCACAGAGGTAAAAGAATCAGGCTGCCAATGTAGGAGACACTGGTTCCATGTCTGGGAAGATCCCCCTGGAGGAGAAAATGGCAACCCAACAGTATTCTTGCCTGGGCAGTCCCCTGGACAGAGGAGCCTGGCGGGCTACAATCCATGGGGTTGCAAAGAGTCGGATGAGATTGAGCACACACACACAGGTACTGAATACACGGCATCTGTAATTATCACACGTGAAAAAGTGAATCTGCTGCTGCTGCTGCTGCTAGGCCACTTCAGTCGTGTCCGACTCTGTGCGACCCCACGGACCGTATCCGCCAGGCTCCTCCGTCCATGGGATTTCCCAGGCAAGAATACTGGAGCAGGTTGCCACTTCCTCCTCCAGGGGATCTTCCCAACTCAAGGATCAAACCTACATCTCCTGCGTCTCCCCCTTTGGCAGGTGGATTCTTCACCACTGAGCTGGGAAAGCCCCACCACCCCTCATGTATCGTTTGAAATGTCAAATAGTATAGCTACTCTGGAGAGCAGTTGTGCAGCTTCTCATAGAGGTAAACGATACATTTACCACACCACCCGGAAATCCCACCCCTCCTATTTACACAGCAGGAAAGAAAACAGGTCCACACAAGGCTTGTCCACAGACGTTCACAGCAGCTTATTTGAGACCAGCCCCAAAGTGGAAACAGCCCAAATATTCAACAGGAAATGACTAGAAACACTGGGCACATCCAAACAACGGAATACTACCCAGAAACAGAACGGAATGATCTCTCGATTCGTACAACGGCATGGATGAATCCCCGAAGAATTACACCGAGTTAAGGAAGTTAGACACCAAAGCCTGCACGCTGTATGACGACAGTGCTATACTATTCTGGAAGGAGCAGGTGAATCTACAGTGACCGAAGGCCAATCAGTGGCAGTGCCGGGCAGGGAACCCTCGGGGGCGGTGTGATTATGTGGTGGTAATCACAAGGGTGTGTCAGTTACCAAAACTCAGCAAGCCATGCACCTCACATGGGTGCATTTTACTGCAGGTAAGTTAGACCCCAGTGAAGTTCTTTTTTAGACTGAGACATCATTCAAGAGGTCTGAGACATCATTCAAGAGGTCTGAGCGCTCTCTTTCACGCAATAGAAAGGTCCCATGTGAAGGGAGTTCGAATACTGGATTCTGGTCCCACTTAGTACTACCACCTGTCAAGGCAATCTCCTCGTCTGAAGGAGAGAGAGAGAGAGAGAGAGAGAGAGAGAGAGCCTTCCCTCCGGCTCTCAGGCTCCTTTCGGGCAATATCTGAAAACGCTTTAGTTGTCAAGCAGCACGGGCATCTCTAGTTGCGATGCACAGGCCCAGGTGAGGTATGTAGGATCTGAGTTCCCGATTCGAGTTAGAACCTGGGCCCCCCGGCATTGGGAGCATGGAGTCTTCTCCACTGGACCACCAGGGACGCCCACACGCTGCAACAAAGACCCAGCCCACGCAAAATAAATAATAGACAAACTGCTTTTAAAAAAAAGGAAACGCTGTGTTGACATACACACCGTCATGTGTGAAATAGACGGTTGGGGGGCAGCCGCTATGTGCACAGGGGACTCCGCTCAGTCCTCTGTGATGACCCGGGGGGTGGGATGGCGGGAGGGAGGCGCAAGAGGGAGGGAGATGTGTAAGTTTACGGCTGATTCATGCTGCGTACAGCTGAAACTAACACAGCATTGTAAAGCAACTCTTCGAATTTAAAAAAAAGTCAATGCTTCAAAGCAGAATCAGAGCATTGTGCTGGCCCCCATGCCAGACATCCAGGTGCCCAGTGAAGCCACCTCCGCCCCCCCCACCCCCCACCCCCCACCCCCTCACCGGCCAGTCAGGCCCCGGGGCCACCCTCTGACTTCTCTCAACCCACCCACCCTCTCATCCCGACAGCCACTCCATTCGCTGAGGTCCCCTTCACTCCCTGCTCAAGACCGCAACGGCTTCAAAATGTTCTCCTCTCCCCCAGTTTTACCCCTTCCATCCCTTCTTTCTAAACCCAAAGCAAGCTTTCCAGAATATAAATCTGATCATGTCACCTACCCTAGCCCCACCTTAAGAGCCTTGAGAGCTCTTGAGAGAGCCTAGACTCCTCAGTCCAAGACCTAAGACCTTCAGTCATCTGGCCCCAAAAAGGACACACGCCAATCAACTTGAACCACCCACAGCTTCTCAAATATGCAGTGTTGTCTGTATGCTCTGTCCCCTTTGCCTGAAAAGATCACCTGTTCCCAGCCTCATTCCCCACCTTATTGTTCAGTTGCTCAGTCGTGTCCGACTCTTTATGACCCCATGGACCGCAGCACACCTGGCCTCCCTGTCCTTCACCAACTCCCGGAGCTCACTCAAACTCATGTCCATCGAGTTGGTGATGCCATCCAACCACATCCTCTGTCATCCCCTTCTCCTCCTGCCCTCAATCTTTCCCAGTATCAGGGTCTTTTCCAATGAGTCAGTTCTTCACATCAGGTGGCCAAAGTATTGGAGTTTCAGCTTCAGCATCAGTCCTTCCAATGAATATTCAGGACTGATTTCCTTTAGGATGGACTGGTTGATCTTGCAGTCCAAGCGACTCTCAAGAGCCTTCTCCAGCACCACAGCATTCTCCACCTGGCTAACTCCAAATCCCCCTGCAGGCCTCAAACCTTCCTTGACACACACATCCTCCAACAAGGGAACCTTTCACCACATCCCCTCCATCACCAGCACCCTAGTCACGTGGTTATTCATCTGGAAGATGCTGAAGCAATGGAGACCAGCAGGCTAGACCCGTGGTATGGACTGAATGGTGTCCCTTTGAAATCCAAATGCTGAAGCCCAGCTCCCAGGGCGAGAGTATTGAGGGTAAGGCAGTAACTAAGGTGACATGTACTGGGGCTTCCCAGGCGGCTCAACAGTGAAGAATCTGCCTGTTAACACACGGGCCACGGGAGACATGGGTTCAATCCCTGGGTCAGGAAGTTCCCCTGGAGAAAAACAAATGGCAACCCACTCCAGTATTCTTGCCTAGAAAACTCCATGGACAGAGGAGCCTGGTGAGCTACAGTCCTTGAGGTTGCAAAGAATTAGACACGACTGAGCTGGCCAGGACACAAGTAACTAAGGAAATGAGGTCATAAGCATGGACTCTATTCCCATAAGACCAACGTCCTTCTAAGAAGAGACAGGAAGGGGTCGCTCTGTCTCACTCGGGTGTGAAGATGCGGCAGGAAGGCGGCTGTCCACAGGCCAGGAAGACAGTTCCCACCAGAACGCCCCATCGTGGGGGCCCCCCCATCATGAACTTTCAGCCTCCAAATCCGTGATTAAAAATAAACATCACCTGGAGCGCTTTGCTGCAGCAGCCCAGCTGACTGTGACCCGGGCGGGTGGGCACCTCCTGTCTGGTTCACCCTCACGTGCTCCGGGCAGAACACCTGGGTCCGGTCCACACTCGGTAAATGTGTGTGACATCGATGAACTGTCATCCTGCAGCCCCTAGTGAAGCCAGGAGCAAGTTTTCATAACACCAACGGTACGTTAACCGGATTAGGGATGCAGAGTCAGACCTGGAATCGAGTCTTCCCCCATTGAAAACCAACTGGGAGAGCACTGCCCACGGTGGGCACATCCTCTGCCTACAACGCCCAGTATGGTGGCCACGAGCCGCACGCGTCTGCTGAGCATGTGACGGGTGCCCGGGGTGGCAGAGCAACGGATTTTTACTTCAGTTCATGTTTTCTCGTATCTTTCATTCATCTGTATTCATACATTTATTTCATTCAGTGTTAATTATTATACTAAACAGCCGCGTGGCTGGCGGCTCCTGTCCTGGACAGCGCGGGGCCAGTCAGTCAGGCAAGGGTCATGCCCGAGGCATTACTGTCGCCCTATGGGCCGCAGACTGTGCCAACTGCTCCTGTGACAAACACCACAGATTCCCACAGGTAGCTTTCGAGTGGTGTCAGTGGCCTGGCATCGAGAAGCTGGCAAGCCGCACGCATAAAAGGGCTAACGAGGCACCGTGCCGCAGGAATCGTGATGCTTTATGGGCCTCCACCTGCGAGGAGACCCGTCCAAGGGCAGGTTCAGCCCTCGGTGACCAGAGTTAATTGAAAATTGAAGGCCCAATCAAATCACCCAGAACTGAGATTTTTGGCAGCCTATGCGCTTCGCGGTGAGTTTCCTGCTGCTTTTCGCCTCCATCAGCGCTACAAGCGAGGTTGCAAGTTCCACAATCATCCACAGAAGCACCAGGCTCTGAGTGAGGGGCAGAAAAACCAGGGTGGACTCTGATCTTGAAAGTGCGTGTTCTCTGGTTTTTTAAAGGGTGTGGGGTCCCCTTCCTAAGGCAGCAGGTGGAAGTGGACAACACCCTATCCCCAACTTGGAATATGTGAGTTGGACGAGCATCTTCTCTATGAAAAAATAAGCACATCAAGTGCTCCTCAAAAACCTCCTATGGCAACCCCACATGGAAGAGGAACAGCTCAGCCCTCTGCTTGGCAACACAAGCTTTACGGCAAGAACGTGCCGACTGCCGTTCACGCCTGTTCATCTGGGACCTTGCAGCTTATACGGCACCAGAGCTAGGATGCTCAAGAGACCCACATTCAGTTTCTGCCCTGATCACTTCCCAGCACCGCATCTTTAGAAAACGTACTTGACCTCTCTGAACGTCCATTTCCTCTTCTGCCAAAAATAAAAAATAAAAACAAGAGTACCCATACACCTCCCTAGGTTATAGCGGTGATAAAACCACCAAAGCAGCCCACAAAGACAACTGTTCATAGCAACTTAATTTGTAAGAACGCCAAACTGAAAATGACCCAGATGTCCATCAACAGGTGAAGAGAAAAATACACTGTGGTCAATCCACACGCTGGAAGATCACTCAGCAACGGAACAGGAATGAACCACTGGAACACCAGACAACATAAATGATCTCAAAATAAGGAAACGGAGTGGAAAAATCCAATTTCACAATTTCTTTTATAGAAAATTCTAGAAAAATGAAATCAGTGATAGAAAGCATATCGTCAGGGGACAGAGGGCTGGACTAAAGGAGGAGGAGGACACTTGGGGGACAATGAAGATGCCCCACGTCTTGATGAGGTGACGGTTTCCTGGGTCTGGACATTTTAAAGACGTGCAGTGTGGTGTGCTAAAGTTACATGTCAGCAAAGTTGAAAAGGGTTTAAAACATGAGATCAGGGGTCGAAGGCCCCATCGTAGGACCTGGCACATAGAAGGCTCCATTACAGAGCAGTGGCAGACAACCCCACGAGACTTTCTGGAAAAGGACCTTGACAGGCGGCCTGGAAAGGCATCAACAGATGTAAGCCCGGCCCTGCAGGCTTCCTGGAGCCCAACTATCCAGAATGGCTGTCTGTTGTCGGCCAGAAGGCGCGAGCCAGAAGGATGAACAGAAAGGTGGGCAAGGCTTAGTCTCTGCCCTGAAGGAAACACACAAGAGTTTAACATATGATGGAATAAAAGGATCATAAAGACAGTGGGGACGAGCAACCGCTATGCAGAAAAGTGTGATTCTGATGGGACGGGTGTCCAGAAGGAAGGATTTCAGGAAGGACTTCAGGGTGGGATGCTGGCAACGGGGCGGGGGCGGGGCAGGGCCTGTGCAGAGGGGGGTCCGACGACGCCAGAACACGGAGGCTGGGCGGGGGTGGGGGGTTCCTAGTGGGGACAGCGGGCAAGGCTGAGGGCCCCGGCATGTGATCCTGCAGAGATGAGGGAGGGGACCTGCACAGTCTGGGCAGCAGCGGGAGCCCCCCTGTCATCACCCAGGGAACCAGCTAAAGGGCTCAGTGTGGCGGGACTTGAGCTGCACACCCACAGGTCCCACCCAGGGGGCAAGGTGCCAATCTACTAAGGGTCCCGACACCCACATCTCTCATCTCAGCCATTCCTGAGGAAATAATCAGAGTGCTGCTGATCACAACATTATTTAGAAGAGCCCAAAGCCCGAAATAACTTAAACGTCCATAAAGGGGAGCCCAAAATAAATTATGGCACCCTGATTGATTCAAGCACTTAGGGCCACTGAACCATATTTTAGGAACACGTGGGGCCACAACGGGTGCCTCACTGTAAGCTGCATAAAAGCAGAACACAGAAATATACACTGAGGATTCATTCAACACGATTACCATGTGCCGGGCACTGTTCTAAATACTGACGATATAGCAGAGAAGAAATAGAGACACAGTCCTGCTCCTGTTAGAAGGGATTCCACTTGCTAATGAAGGAAGGCAGACGACAAACAAGGAAATGGATTACGAGTGAAATATAGAGCACGCGGATGGCAGGGTTCCCCAGGAGGATAACCAAGAGAGGAAGGGGGTGGGGAGTCAGGGGAGGCAGACATTTTAAACAGGGGGTCAGGGAGGTTTCACAGAGAAGGGGGTTGAGGGTTTGAGCCCAGAGTGTATCTGGGAGGACTTCCAGGCAGAGGCAACAGGCAGTGCAACGGCCCTAAGGAGGCCGGGGCGGGGGAGGGTTGCTGAGAAACAGCAAGGCCGAAGCGGCAGAACACGCAGGACAGACAGCGGGAGGATGAGGCAGAGGGAAGCTGGTGCCCTGGGGCCGGGAGCCACAGCAGGGACGTGATCCGAGGGCAGTGGGAAAGGAGAGAAGCAGAGAGACCAGCAAGGGTCGCTCTGGGGTTTTCCTAACTTTTTCAGTGGATACATGCCCATTTTATAATCAGACAACAAAACGTGATCCAACCGCAGACAGCTGTGTAGGTGCTGCGCCTGGGGCACAGGGCGGCCCAGAAACAGGCCAGCAGGTCGGGAAGGTAGTTCAGGCGATGAGCCAAGAATCAGGGGGTGCAGGGGTCGGGGGTGGGGAGGCACCTGCTATGTTCCTGGAAGTGATCACCATGAAAAGCAAAACGTCACTCCTCTTGGTGATGAAAGGAATAAAACCACGATGCACAAAACAATGAAAAAGAGGAAAAGAACTGCCCCCTCGTCTCAGCACCCTAACAATCCGTGTTTAACACCTTGCTATGTTTCCTTTTGCTCTTTTCTCCTGCACACACTCTGGCCGTTCCTTCACCCCTCTACCAGGCTCAGCACGTCGAAAGCACTAAAGTGCTCACTGAGCAAATACTGGTTGATGAAATGCTCCAAATGCTTTTGGGTTCAGATCTGTTCACGTTGCGTCAGCGACATCACAAGCATTTTCGGAAGACGCTTTAAGAGGCTTGGAAACTGTGGGTGAGGAAGGGAAGGCGTGGTTCGCAGTGAGTGAGGTGTCGGGTCTGGCTGCTGAGGACGGGGGTGGCGGTATTCATCAGAGGTGCCGGCAGGAAGCAGTGGGCTGGGACAGTCAGGGGTCCGTCTGGGGGGCTGTGAGGGGTGCTCAGGCCGCCCCTAGAGAGGCCCAGCCGCCCAGCTGCCCACCCTGCCCGAGGCTCAGGGAGCGGCATTAGCCCCGGATGGAGGTGGTCAGGCAGCGGCGGGGAGGAGGGGAGTGGTCAGTGGGGCCAGCCGCCCACCTGGGGCTGGACGCATGCCCCCTGCTGCCCCCAGGGCTGCCCTGCCAGCGCCCGCTACTCAGACGCAGGTCCACAGTGGAGCCAGGACTCAAACCCACCCCTAGGAGGGCTCTAGCCACAAATTCTCCTCTCTTATCACGGTCACAGGGAGGAGAAAGGAGCAGGACTGTGTCTCTATTTCTTCTCTGCTATATCGTCAGTATTTAGAACAGTGCCCGGCACATGGTAATCGTGTTGAATGAATCCTCAGTGTATATTTCTGTGTTCTGCTTTTATGCAGCTTACAGTGAGGCACCCGTTGTGGCCCCACGTGTTCCTAAAATATGGAACGGTCTTCAGATGCCCGTGTCAGCAAGTGCCCGCTGAGGGTTCCCCACTTCAAGGGACCTCCCCCACCACAAGGAAGAAAGCCCTGGTCCCTCTTCCAAAAGCCTAAATTACATGCTTCCACCTTGCGGGCACGGCCTGTCGAGTTCTTCCGTGGGGACGAGAGACACCAGGACGGGCCACGCGATTTCCCTGCAGCACCACCCGCGTCTCCGCATCCAGCCGGCACTCGGCAAATGCTCCAGATGGGAACGCTGAGCCTCACTTATCAGTCACCCCGGGGCCTCTGGGACGCAGGGCCAAGCGTGATGGACAAGGGGCAGGGGGAGCTGGGAGGACGGACAGACGGCCACGAGCAGACACAGCCGCCACCTCCTTCGCCCGGCCTGCCATGAAACGCTCCGCGAGCGGGTAGACCCGTGGTAGGCCCATTCAACGCTCCCCCGGGTACCAGTTGGCCCACCTGGTTTTAATTTGTTACCATTTAAATCAGTTGCTAGTTTGCAGAAAGTGAGAGATTTTTACCTAGACATCTGGCTTCCTGAGAGCAGTCCCCTCTTGACAAAACCCCCTGTCAGTTGGCCCCCAACCCGGCCCCCAGACTCCCACCCCCCAACCCATCCCCCCAGACCCCCCAGGCCCCCCCAAGTCCCTCAGCCTGTTCCCCCAGGCCCCCCCAGCCTGTCCCCAGGCCCCTTAGCCTGCCCCCCAAGCCCATCCCCCCTAGGCCCCCCAGGGCCCCCAGCCTGTCCCCCCAAGACCCCCCGACCCCCAAGCCTGTCCCCAGGCCCCCAGGCCCCCCGAGCCCGCCGGGCCGAGCGCCCAGGCTCACCGGCACTCAGCGTGGTGAACTCCAGGAAGCGGTACTCGTAGGACACATCTATCTTGGTCTCCACTTGGGGCCTCTTCAACGTCGAGTAGATATTTCCAGGTCGTCGGTCGTCACGTTTCTCCAGCTTGTTCAACCCGCACCCCATCTCAGCAGCTGCCAGCAGAAGGAGAGAAAGAGAATGATCTCTGTTCTGAGACGCTGTCCTTACACACCGTCGTGTGCAAGGCCGTCACGTCCCGGAAGCCCACATAAAGGACCCCGGGCTGGCTGAAATCCATGACCTGCACCCCGGAGGCTCTCTGCTCAGGCTGGCTTCTCTGGCTGGCAAGCCTGGAGTTCTGAACTGACACCCCAAACATGGCTGTCTTATATCATTTCTCTCCCCATCTGAGGAAAACAACGCCTCGGAGTGCCTCAAT